>NW_012267247.1:1338171-1391324 GCF_000151885.1 Dipodomys ordii
CGGGGTGGCGAGAGGGCGCTGCAAGGGTCAGGGGGCGCCCGCAGGGGGCGGCCGTCTCTGAGCCGCGCTAAACTGCACGGGCTGCGGCACATGTGTGCCGGGCGCACGGCGGCGGGGGGCTCCTTCCAGCGGCGGGCGCTGTGGGTGCTGGCCTTCTGTACGTCCCTCGGCTTGCTGTTGTCCTGGTCCTCGAACCGCCTGCTCTACTGGCTCAGCTTCCCGTCACACACGCGGGTGCACCGGGAGTGGAGCCGCCAGCTGCCGTTCCCCGCCGTCACCGTGTGCAACAACAACCCGCTGCGCTTCCCGCGCCTCTCCAAGGGGGACCTCTACTATGCCGGCCACTGGCTGGGGCTGCTGCTGCCCAACCGCACGGCGCGCCCGCTGGTCAGCGAGCTGCTGCGGGGCGACGAGCCGCGTCGCCAGTGGTTCCGCAAGCTGGCCGACTTCCGCCTCTTCCTGCCGCCGCGCCACTTCGAGGGCATCAGCGCTGCCTTCATGGACCGCCTGGGCCACCAGCTCGAGGACATGCTGCTCTCCTGCAAGTACCGCGGCGAGCTCTGCGGCCCGCACAACTTCTCCTCCGTGAGTTGCCCTCCGCGCTCGAACTTGCCCTCCACGCACACGCACAACCCCAAGTTCCCAGAGTGCCGAGGCCCACACTTCCACCCACCCCCTTCATGGCTGGACACCAGGCCTGTGGCTGGCGGTGTCTCTGAGTCACCATTCCGTCATGACAAAGTGGATCCACTCTCTTGTCTACCCCGCCCCACCCCTCCAGTCTTCTCTCTGGGTTGTGAGAACTTGGCTCCTAATTGGAAAGAAAAAAATTAACAAGACCCATCTCGGTATAGTCCCAGCCCTCTCTGTCCTTGTGTCTCCCACAAACTTCTTACTTTACTCCTTTGTGGCCCCATCTATGTTTTCCCTCTTCCCTGGCCTCACCCCGCAGATCCACAGAAACCCCCAAGCTACATGCTGCGAGCCTGGGAATGTAGGCATTTCTCAGGTGTGGACCTGTTGTCATGGGGGAGTTGGGGGGTGCATGAGGGAACCTAAAGAAAGTGCCCCAAAATGCAGTGGGAGCGGGTGTGCAGAGTTCCTAAGCTGCTTATGGCTTCAGAGTTCTGAAACAGACTCTAGGAGGAAGCTTCCAGAACACTAATCAACAGTGAAGCTTTGCTGGAGGGCGAGGTGGGGGGAGGGGAGGAGAGACAGAGATAGTTTGCTGGGGACAGAGAAGGGAGCAGCAGCTCTCCTGCTCATTTATATAAGCTCTGGGAAGTGTTCCTCCGTTGGGTCCTTCTATCAGGTGTGAATGTGGGACTTGCATTCTGGGAAAGGGTCCTGCTTGCCCTGTAGCTACATGCCAGGGATGTGGGTGCAAACAGCCAGGGCCAGAAGAAGCTGTGCTCAAGGTTTGTAAGCTATTTGCTGTACTGATTTTCCCCACACTGTGGTCTGGCTAACACAGCTGTAGGACAGAAGGTATCTGCCTGGCGCCTTCTGTCTTGGAGGAATTCTGGTGCCAGGCCTCAGCATGGCACCAGCCTGTCCAGCCATTTGTGTATAAATGTCCCTTAGGTGGGCACTGGCTTTTCTACCAGCCCAGGGAAGGTTGTATTGCATGTTCACTGGTAGAATTCTGATGCTGATTTCACCATACCTGACCTCTCAGTCCTGATGGTTTCCATTTCTGACAAGCTTTTTTGGGGAGATGGCTACCAGATGCAACCATTTCAACAGGTGTTGGCATGATGCTGGTTCAGCTAGGCCTCTGATTGGCTGAATGGATTGTTTCTTGTCTAGGTTGCTGTCCCTGGCTCCAGTGTGACCCTGCTGACTTTGTTTGAAGTGTGTGTAGGGTAACCCCTAAATTATCCATTCTGAAACATCCCTTGTTTTCTGGGCTTCTCGGATGGCCTTTAAAGATGATCTCTACCTGGTGGCATCATGCCTTAGCAAGCAGGAAATGCTATTAACGTATGTTTCTAAGTGACTTCTTCAAGAACTTCAAATACAATTCTGGAGTTCCACAAAGGCAAAGGAATGAGGATAGCCACACCTTGTCTGTTGTGCTTTGAATCCTAACTAGCAGCTTCTAGAGTTTGCATGAAGTTCAAGATTACATCCAAGTATCAGCTCCAAGTTGTATGACATAGCCTACCTAATGTGATTCTAACACTGGACAATTGCTTTACCAAGTGTGTGGAATTACATTCTAATAACCAATATTCACTTTTCATATTACTACCTCCTGAGTTAGCAATGAGTTTTCTTCTCATTTTTTAAAATAAGATAAGCCAGGCTCTAAAGTTGTCAGTTCAGATCCTAACTTTGCATACCACCAAATGCTTTGCACAGAACTTTTGTTCTCTGATCCTGGGCCTCTCTTCTCTCAAGGGACTCTTGTTTCACACTCCTACCATCACCACCAGATCTTACCCCTTCTAGGAGCTGGGAGAGAAAGTGTAGAGCCATTCATGTGGTCCAGGTAATCAGAACCTTGGCCACATATCATCAGGGCCTCGCCCAACCCCCTATATGCTGAGGACATAGTACCATTGGGTGTCATCTGACTTCAACCTCCGCAGTGGGTGTGGCCCTGAGTTTTGTGAGTCAATCATTAAAGAGTACCTATGTCTGAAGGTTACCAACCCCCAAAGGTTGGTATGCCTAGAGTCAAAGTGATGCCCAGTGGCTTCTAGTCTTGAAGCGTCAAGCACTGTAGGTTTTGCCAAGTGTCCTTCTAGTTGCAGATGCCAGGTCATACAGTACAGGCCCATCAACAATATTTCCCTTTCACCATCTGGCTGGATCTTAACCTTTGCCATCCTTGATGGTGTGGCCCTCTAGTGCCATGGCTGAGAACATGAACTCTCAGGTGGTTCTGGCCACGCAGAGCTTGTATCTACCACTTACTGTGTCCTCTGGCAAGGAACTGCCTCTTTCTGTTCTTTAGTGTCCTGATCCATCTAATGGAGGTAACAATTCTATGGATAAAGATTATACAGATATAGATAATTCTCTCTTTTTGAGGTTTCCTCTGCCTGGGAGCCCTTCCTGATCACTCCTTACTCCAGGGTCCTATTCCCACCCTGCACCACCAAATAAATACCTGGTACCTTCCCCTTTCTTACCTGACAACTTTAGAGCCTGGCTTCCATGTGGCTCTCCTGTGTGCATATGCTATCATACCTGTTGAGCTGTGCTTGCCTCTCCTTTTAGACAGAGATAAAAATCTTGTCTGATTTCTCCACTGTCTCCAACAACCCAGCACAGAGCCTGACACACAGTAGGTCCTCAGGAAAGTCCTGGAGAATGTATACATCCACCAGGTACCTCCATTCTTTTCTGTTTGTTCTGGGTTTTCCACGCCAGAATTATTGGCTTGATTCCGCTGGGGAACACCAAGAAAATGCATTTCCAGCAAAAACAAAGCAAAACACAAATGACACAAAAACAGGCAGTTTGTGGGCCTTTGAGGGACAGGATTGGGCTAAGGGAAGCAGGATGCCAAGTACTCCCAGACACCCATGATTCCAAAGTCCTATAGACAGAACAGCAGCTGAGGGTTAGGACTGCTTTTGGGAACACCGTTGGGAGATGTGCCAGCTGTCTCTAAGTCAGTCTTGTGGTCTGGCACTAAATTCCACAGGAAAGAGACATGCATTGATGAGGGTGTCCATTGGGTCCTATTCGCGAATCCCATTCCAGACGTGTTCATGAGCAGCAGCTTTGTGTTTATTGCAGCCAAGTAAGGGTTAATCACTCAGCAGTCAGACAAAGCTGCTCCACTTCTGAATGCCTGTGTTGTTCCCTGGCATCAGCTGTGTGGACCTCGGGCTCTGCACTGGGAAGTACTTGGGCAGGAGACAGCATGATGAGGCTGAGCTCTCTAAGCACTGGGTCCTCAAAAAGAGAAACTGAGGTGTGGTGGACAGGGCCCTAAGAAGCCACTCTCTAAGAGATGACATGCATCGGGGAAAGAGTCAAGCAGGCAGGAGTCATTGCTTTCTGAGCCTCTAGTAATCATTTTTGCTTCTGAGAGCTGGAATGAAGGTAGCAAGATAACTCATGTATGTGCAGTAACTATCACCTGCCTGGAAGGTAGTGGGGGCTCAGTATCTCAGTATTCAAGACCCATTGTCATAATTTGGAGAAAAGGCTTGGCACAGTGTCTTGGTACTTGGTGGTAGGAGATATTAATTATTGTGTGTGTGTGTGATTAATTGGAGATAAGAGTCTCTAGGACTTTCCTGCCTGGGCTGGCTTCAAACCACCATCCTCAGATCTCGGCCTCCTGCATAGGTAGGATTACAGGCCTGAGATGCCTATGCCCAAAGGTATTAATTATTATCAATGTGATTGTCATCTTGGACCATGACTAACCTAAGTAGGAATATGCTCATCTCCTATGGAATCAAACAATATCTACTAAGTGTCAGCTATATGCCAAGCTCTGTATAAGTTTCTGGGATATGAAATTAAATGAGGCTTGATGTGTGTCGTCCTGGAGTTTAGAGGATCATTAAGGAAAGAGCTGTGTGAATAGAAGCCAGGGATCTGTTTGGTGCTGTGTGGACTCAGTAGAGTACCCAGATCAGATGGAGGACCTCTGATGGCTTCCTGGAGAAAAATGAATTAACATCTGTGCTGAAGCTCGAAGGATAGGTAGAAGTTCCAATGTGGAGAGGAGACCGAGGGAATAGTATGCAAATGAAGGAATACAGAAGCATGAAGCATGGGAGATTGATGGGGTGCCTAGAACAGGGGCCTGGGACTAGTCCAAGGTACCTGGAAAATAGGTAATCGAAGAGTCATGATGCTCAACAGGATGCATGTATCTGGGAGCCCAACTTATTTCCTTGTTGGCTGTTAGACTGTAGAGGGAGACTAGCTTTATTCTGACCGCCACCCCCATGTGCCTCTCCCTTTCCTAACTCCATTTGGAAATACCTCTGCCTTATCTACCCCATTAGCTACCCCTATTTGCAGGAGTTAACCTTGAGTTCAGACTTGGATTATTCAAATGTATGAAATCCAAAGAAATGTCATTTGATTTTTGTTATATACTGTCCTACCAAGCAAGCTAGCTGCCAGGAACCAGCACTAGAAAACAAGAACTTATTACAGTAACACACTGTTTAAAACCAGCAAACCCTGTTGAACTGATGCTAGTCTAGTCACTTTGAGGATGGATAGCTATAAGGACTAAAGAAAAATACTTTTGCCTTCAGAGAAAGGGGAATGAATGGGCTACTACATGTAAAGTGCTTAGACCACTTTCTGGCACCGAGTAAGCACTCAATAAATGTGGCTGTTTCCATTTTTATTATGTGCAGTGAGCATTTTGAGTGAAGGACAAAGGCAAGTAGTTGGGTAGCTGCAATGTGCCTGACTTTGGCTGGACCTCATCCTCACAGTAACCCTGAATGATTGTGGGATAATCCATATTTTACAAACGGAGAAACTATGGTCTGGGAGTGTCAGTAATCTGCCTAAAGTCACAGAACCAGCAGGTTGCAGGAAGCTATCATGACTGCAAGGGCACTTGCTTCTTCTGCAGCAGATGAAGAAGGAACTGTGTTGGGAAGAGGCCAGGGGTATCCTGGGAAGTCCAGTTCAGCTTCAACTTTACCCTGGCCAGCTGTGTGACTATGGCCTCACAGTCCTCCTCTGCAATAATAAAGCATGAGCCAAATGACCAATGGGACTTAGCAGCGAAGATTTCTATTCGAGTAGGCAGTCAGGGGAAAAGGGGGGCTTAAATACTGCAGATGGCTCAAGCTTCTCAACCAACCATTCTCTTTCTTTGCAGAGCTGAAATGGTGATTAAGGGGGAAATGTACAAGTTATTGAAGTGCTAGAGACAGGACGGTGATTAAATAGACATTTATACAAGGAACATGAAAAGACCTCTACCAGTTATTTGACTTCAGGGAAATTAGTTTAGGGAATCAAATGTAAACTCTGCTCAGGTCTGCAGATATCCAAATTGGCCAGCATCAGGCTGATTGTGATAGTGGCTCTTTGGGAGGGGGTCACTGTGGCTGGTCATGAGAGCATCAATCAGATGTCTGCCCAGTTGAGAAAGGCTAGAGTGATAACTAAACCATTTGCTGTGTATGTCTCACACTTCTGTTCTTCCAAGTGATTTGCTTGGATCAGCTACCCACAAGTTCAGTCAACCAAGTCATTACGTGCCTACTGTGTGCTAATCAGTGGCCCACAAAGATGGCCATAAATCCAATCTGCTTCTGGCAAATAGGCCCACAAAGACCTGTATACTTTGCCAAGGAAGCTGGATCTAAAAGAAGCTGCCCAATCTACAAAGGAGTGGGCTGGGATTTATACTAAGCACCTGGTCCATAAATAGTCATATTTATCTTTATCAGACTGGATGATTATGGCACCCATTTTATAGACAGGGAAATGGAGGTACAGAGTCACACAGCTAGAAGACAGTTGAAACTTGTTTCAACTAAAGATCCATCCAGCTCCCAAAACCATGTCCTATGGCTCTGATCTGCCCACACTCAAAGATTCTGATGAGAACAGCCTACCCATAGAAGATATCACTCACCTTCTTCCAACTCTGTGAAGTTGTAACTTGAAGTCTCTTCTGCTATCCCCTTGTGTAAACATCTGGAATCATTCTGAATTCCAAGGCCTAAAAACCTAAGATGTAAAAGTGGATCTAAAGGACCCAGGATCAATAACCTAAGATGTAAAAGCGGATCTAAAGGACCCAGGATCAATAACGAGCCAGCATTCTTCCACTCGGATGCCATACATAGCAGGTCTATGGGAGGAAATATGCTCAAGAGTTGTGAGAACTGATCAGAACTAAGTTACTGTTTTCATTCCTTCAAGGACACAGATAACTTGTAGACGTGGATGAGCAAATGTTGCCAAACTGAGATCCAGCTCAGGCCCTCCCTAGCAAATAGATGACTCACTCATAATTGGAACATGAATTGTTGGTAAAACAAAAGAGGCTGAAAACGTACTCAGGAAGTTTGTTCTCCTGAGCATGTCAAATATCTCCCTTGACACTATTGTTTATACTATTAATTGGCTTTCTAAATTGTTTCCTCTAATTCCACACACATTTATGGAGCTCCTACTTTCTGCACTTTTGCATTTATTGTTTTATTGCAGCCTGACGGTGGACCAGAAAAGATAGTGTCCTGCTCTCTTTACTATCAGTGAGGAAACTGAGGCCCAGCTGGGTCAATACCTGGTCCAAGATCATGAAGAGAAGTACTGATGATTGAATTCCAGAGGCAAATTCTTCACCCTGCATCATAGATGTCTCCTCAAGAAAAGCTTCATGCATTTTTTGGTCAAACAAACCTGGATTTCCAGTCTCAATTTGTGATCCCTGGGGAAATCATAATACACATCCCTAGCTCATCCTATTCCTATAGCCATGGAAGACATGTATTACACTCTATTGGAATTCAGAGAAGGAGTTGCCCAGGGTCACTCAACAGTCTAGAAAAGTGTCCAAAATTTAAATCCAGTTTGCCTACAGCTTCTCTTTTGGGTTCAGTTTATCTAGCTCTTCTATTCCTGGAGGGGATTTTGCCTGCCCTACAAGATTTTCCTGAGGTCCAGGGAGAAGGGAGGCAGTCAATGATGGGCTTATGCCTTGAAGAAGAGAATGAGCATTTGGAAATAGCTCCTGAGAATTGATATTGAAGTGCCTCCCTGAATCTCTGTTCCCCGCCCTCTGCCCCAAGATCTACCTCACCTCCTCAGCCAGGGTCTCTCGGCCTGGAATGAGTTAGAATAGCCAGGAATTCCTTAGAGGCCCTCTCAGGGATGTACTTCCCAGACACCTTAGCATCCACAGACACCTGAATCTGCAGGTAGGGGCAAGGCCTCATAGATGTTTCTAACAAGCTGTGGTTGAGGCAGGTGCTACTGATCCATGGACCACCTTTGACAGACAAAGCTGTGCAAAGTTCACGAAAGCCAAGCAGGATTCCCCCCCACCCCTCATGCAATACTCTCAGTTCTGGCTGACTTGAGTCTACAAGACCGCCAATGAGACATCTCAGGGTAAAGCTAAAATGTGGTACCTGGGGAGGGGCACTAGCTCCCCTAGGGAATCCAACCTGATTAAAGCAGTAAAAGCATTTTTGCTTCTAGGCAGCTTCTGTCTTGCCAAAACAGGGTCCATAGAGGGTCCCAGAGTGTCAGTCACAACAAAGCTCAAAGACCTTATGGTAGGCTAAATGATTGCCCTCCTCCTCTCACACTCCCCCCCCCCAACTCCTGAAGATGTCCAAGTCCTGATCTCTAGAGCCCATGAATGGATTACGACTGCAGATGTGATTGAACTGGGGATTTTGAGATGAGGAAATCATCCTGGATTATCTAGGAGGGCCCACAGCAATCATGGATCTTTATAAGATATTTTTTTTTTCAAAAAGAAAAATAGGAGGCGGGAGAGTCAGAGAGACTGGAGAGTCATTAAACCTGGAAGCAATCCTCAGACTGTCGGAGAAGGATTTGAAGAAACCGATGGCTTTGAAGATAAAGGAAGCAGCCATGAGTCAAAGAACGTTGGCTGGCCCAGGAGCTGGAAAAGAGAAGGAATCAGATTTTGCCGTACAGCCTCCCTTGAGGCAGCATTTGTGTGACACATACGTTCACAGCCTTCCTTGATGGGAACCAGTAAGATTCATCTCCGACTTCTGACCTCCACACTACATGATAATAAATGGGCATTGTTGGAAGCTACAATGAGTTGTAGTCATTTGTTACAGGGGCAACAGGTAACTAATGAGTCCAGGCCTCTCTTGTTTCTTATATATAAAATATTTTTATTACAGTCCTGAATCTACATAGTGAATCAAGATGGCTGGTTTGGGAACGATGTTTGTCTAAAAAGAAAAAGAAAAAAATAATGTGTCACGAACATGAACCTAGTTTCAGAAATAGCCAGATCACCAGTGATTAGTGTTATACGTCTATAAATCTAGCTACTCAGGAGGCTTAGATCTGAAGGATTGAGGTTCGAGGCCAGTCTGGATAGGAAAGTCTACTCATCTCCATCTCCAATTAGACATCCAAAGAGCTGGACTGGAGGCATGGCTCCCAGTAGCAGAGTACCAGCCATGAACAAGAGAGCTGAGCAAGTGCAAAGCTCTGAGGTTTAACTCCTAGGTTGATCTATATGTAACATGGGAATAATTTCTCCCCACTTTACATTCATATGAACTTGGGAATTCAGACGCCAGAAACTTGGAAAGGGGACATTTACGTGGATCGGGTTGGAAATATTTCAGATGGACTCGAGTTCAAATTCCAATTCTGCCAAGTGTCATGTGGGCATCTGGTAGAGACCTGCTTCCCTGCACTGTTGCTCACTTTCCTCACTCTTAAAACACAGATCTTATCTTCCAGGCAGGAATTACTGAGAACTCCGAAAACAGGGTATAAGTCATGAAATGCTTAACTCCTAATTATTTATTAATAACCAAACAATGGCCTAATCACTTGGGATAAAAGTTGAGTATAAACACAGAAAGCCCCTGCTTGCTTGTGGAAAATTACCTCATAGATAAGTAGGTAGTAGATAAATGGGAGTTGTCACCAACATCGCCATCATCGTCATCATTGTCATAGTAGATGACACCTTCCCTTCCTCTGTGAAGGACCTTCCAGGTCCCAAAGGAATAGTCTGCTATATGTTGTCACTGTTCTAGTCAGAAAGCATTAGGCAATGGTTTTCACATCGCATCTCTAGGCAGGTCAGGGCCTTTTGTGCTCCTTTGCCTTTAGCATTGCTCTGGCAAAAATTAAAAATTAAGAGAGGAAGCCTGAAAGTCACACTGCAGAAGTCATAGTGTGTGGCTTGAGACTCTACGCCTAAACTGCTGGTGGTTGTTTCTCTCGTGGCAGTCTTAGTTTTTCCTTCTGTGAATTCTCTTCTCCCAACCTATGTATTTCTGGTCAACCCCTTCCACTTGTGAGGGCCTATCTGCTCTGAAAGTTGTTGATACTCTGATCTCCGAAAGTGAAGGGTTTAATCTTCTCTTGGAACCCCTCCCAATGAAAATTATTTTCCCACTTTGAAATGGCACGGGCAGCCACTGTGAACTCACATCCATAAATCTGAGCCTACAGCTCGTGAAAGCAGATGAGGCTTGATTCTGCTTCTCAGCACAAGACTCACAGAGCAAATTATGGAAAGAAATTTGATTTATAGGAGCACCTCAAAGGCTCTGGAGTGAGACGCGTGTTTATTCACTTTATTACCATTTATTTTACACTATCTCTTTATGCTCCCTGCACATGGATTTGAAAGACTATTTGGATAGATGCTTATGCCCTGCCAGATTGCATAGCCCTGTTGAGGCCCATGGCTCTATTTGATGAGACTGTCAATGGCTTGGGTTAGGGGATCCTCATCCTAGAGTTGGGGTAAAGCCTAGCCTGCAGGAAGGAGGCTTAGAGACTTGAGCCCCAAGTTCTTGCCTGAACTTTCCCTAGCTCTGCATTTGTGTGACACATACGTTCAGCTGCAACCCCAGAGACGGCAGGCAGGCAGGGCTTGATTTAAGATTCAACTATCTCAGAACAGCTGGGGATATTTAACATCGCAATAATTACATTACATTTCTGACGGTACGAAGAGTGAGAGTCTTTGTGTGTGTGTGTGGTTCTTGTTATTGTTGTTGCTGAATATTCTATGAGCATCAAATATCTTCACCAGCCATGGAAACATGACTACATTTTTCACATTCAGGTAGTTTCATGTTTGTCTTTTTTTTTTTTTTAAATTCTGGCCCAGGGTGGCAACAAGAGTGATTTTTGCCTCTTCTCCCCGCCCCCGCCCCCACCCCATCCATTGTGGCTGAGAAACTCAAGTCGGGAAGACTGTGATGCCGAGACAAGAAGGAAATGGGGACAAGGATTCGCAGGCACCCCTGTGTTGCCAAGAATGGTGGGGTTCGACTTGCCCAACTGACATAGCTAAGTGATGCTGTTGCCAGGGTCCACATAGAGCTCCACAAAGCCGGTTCTACTGATTTAGGTTTAAAGAGTTGATGTTCAGACTTGGACAGGGAGAGAGAAGGCGAGGATAGAGGAATCCCTACTAGACACCCAACTCTGGGCTCCATATTTGGGATTGTCTTTATTCCACAATCTAACAGTCTGGAGTTGATTACTGGTACGCTATTATAGATGAGTTCAACAAGCCTCAGAAGGCCCATGAGGAAGGCAGAGAGGAGGGCCTGCACTTCATGATCTTAGAAGACATCACTGTAGCTGGGCACTGGTGGTTCATGCCCTTGCTTCTGAGGAGACTATGATCTGAAGATCGCTGTTGGAAGATAGACAAAGCAACCAAATCCTTGATACTCTTATCTCCAACTAACTAGCCAAAAAACCAGAAACAAAACCCTAGAAGTAGAGCTGTAGCTCAAGTGGTAGACCACCCTCCTTGAGCAGAAAAATCAAAGTGAAAGCACTGACTCTTGAGTTCAAGCCTCAGTATTGACACCAAAAAAGGGGAGGGGCAGGGGAAGACAGAATTTTGAGTACTTTTATTCATCCTTGATTACCTCATGAACTCTTTATCCCTTCCTTTCCTCCAGGTTCTGAGACTCTTAGCCAGTTGATGAGGCAGTAATGTCCCATACCTTGCCTGTCTTTCCTTCCCTTGTCATTCAGAAAGAAGCCAAGGATTCATGGCCTTGAGTTACTACAACAAGTCATTGATGAACCACTTTCTCTTTTCAAAGAAGTTTCCAGTGTCCACACCCTTAGTCAGGCCATTGCCTCCCCTGCAAACCCTGATTCTCCCATCCCTGCTTCTTACATCCTTTATATTCTGTATGCTGGGTGCTGAGATGGGCTTCTGTATGCCTGTCAGGGGGCATGTGGTCTGATAGTGAGCTGCCTTTGAGGAGGGATGGAGGAGGGATGGGACACCCACATCATTATCTAGGCTTTCAGTGTGCTAACCACTTATGTGCTTTACTTGCAACAAATGAGCACATGAAATGAAATGAGAATACCATTTCTAAAACATTCTATCTCTTCTGTGGTTATCTAAGGCAGCTCTTACCTGTAAATCAGGTATAAAGCCAAGAGAGGCTTTCCCTTGTTTCAACCACACGAACCTTGCTTTGTTGATGCCCTTCTTGGGACCCTTTCCTTCTTTGATCTCTTATTATTGCAGTCTGTCCCTTCTCACCACCCATAGGGTCCGGCTGTATCCCAATGGTGCCCAATACCTCTCACTCTGCCTTATAGGTCACAAGTCTGCTGTTTGGCCATTGAACAGTTAGAATAGGAAACAGGAGTGATGCTGCCAAAGTCTATGAATGAATCCATCCATCCATTCATCCATCCATTCATTCATTCGTTCCATGAAGACTTATAGAGAGCCTTTGTGGGCTGGCCATGCATATGCAAACTAAAGGATGGATTCAGCCCTCCTCATGGAGCTTACATACTGGTGCTAGATTTTTCCAAGCCTCCCTGGAGACCAGAGTTACTGCAAGAAGTAGTATTTAAAACTCCCTAGCCCCAACCCAGAGCTGTTAAATCAGAATTGATAGTTGACACCAGTCACAGAGATTCACATTCATAATCCACAGGAGGCAGAGAATGGGAACATCAAGGTTGGAGGGAGACACTCTAGTGAAAGCCCACTTCAACCAATAAGCTTGGCTTGGTGGTGTACATCTGTCATCTCTGCTACATGACATGCATAGGCAAGAGGATTAAGGTTTGAGATTATTTTAGTACAAAAGTGTGAGAGCTTACCTGAAAATTAATAAAGCAGAAAAGGGCTGGTGGTATGGCCTAAGTAGTACAGCACTTGCCAGACAAACACAAGGCCCAGTTTCACAAAAGGAGAGAGGGGGGAGGGAGGAGAATTTATAGGGGAGATGCCAGCAATTTGTTTTAACTTGTACGTGACTGAGGATTGGAGAGCGGATTTGGCAGTTCACATAGAAGCAAATGAATGTGTGATGTTTCTAATATTAATAAATGCTATGAAGATAAAAATAATTGAGCCATGGGACAGATGACAGCAAGGTACAGTTTGAAGACCAAAAGCAGGGAAGAGCTGATTCTCTAGGGAAGACTTTGGAGATTGAACTTGACACCTCATGCTTGCTAGGCAAATGCTCTACCACTTGAGCCATGCCTCACTCAGTCTTTTTGCTTTTAATTTGTTTCTCAGACTGGGCTTCTCACTTTTGTTTTAATTGCAAAGCATGATCATCCTATCTGCCTCCCAAGTAGCTGGAATTATGGGAGTATACAACCTCACCCAGCTCTAGGAAGTGACTCTTTGCTTAGACCTGCCAGATGAGAAGGGGAAGCCATTTAAGGTTAGGGGGAAAAGTATTCCAAACTGGGGAATGGCAAAGTAAAAGCCCTATGTGGAAGAAGCATCTGCCTCTTTCCTTCCTTCCTCCCAGCACTGTAAAATTCAGCTCCAATCGCTCAGTCCCTTGTTCTTTGTACTGTGGGTACATCTGGCTCCTTCTGAAATATAGCTGCCTTTCCCACCCACACAGTGTGAGAGAACAACATGATTCCAGCAGTTCTGGAAATATTGACCCCCCCGAATGCTAATGTGATAGAGCCTTTCGTCCTGAGGCAACTCTCCATGAAAAAAAAAAAAAAACTACAAGTGAGTAGGAAAAAACACAGCCATGAGTCCACTCCCAGTCTCTGTGAGCGTGTGGTCCAGTGAGACCCAGCTAGCCAGGCCCTTTCATTGGAACACTACATCTGGTTTAACAATATCCGTGCAACCCTGATGAGTAAACTTCATGAGGTCAAAGGTCTTCAGCCTTTGGCATCTGGATGGATTTTCTTATTCAACCTCTAAAATGCAAGGTCAGGCTGGCCGGTTGCCTCTGGTAAAAACAGACCCCTTGTCTGGTTCCATAAACCACAGAAAACATAAAAATCTTCCACTCACCGTCTTTGCTATAACTGCACGACAGAAAAGCAAACAGCACTGCTCCATTTTTACAGATGGAGTAACTAAGGTTCAGAGAAGAGGACTGACTTCCCCAAGGTTACCCACAGCGTACCATAGCCAGAATGCTTCTGTCCCTTCCTCCCCCATCTCCTAGGCTCACGGTGGTAATTTGCTACTGGATGTCTGTATGTGTGCCCTCCATGTCAGTGTCATTTCTTGGATAAATTTATCCCTGATCTCAGGTATCATGAATCCTGGCCTGAGAGGTGAATTCTTGGCATAGAAATCTCACTGGTGGTGCCTGGTTTATAAGCCGCAGTCTTCAATTTTAGTAACGTTTAAGTGCACAAGAAACACCCAGAAACATTGCAAAAAAAAAAGTAGGCAGTGGTACTGGTTTAGAAGGCTTGCATTTCTGATGCCAGGGTCACTGTCATTGAACTAGACAATGGATTTGAGCATAGACTACTAGTGTCTGGTATAGTAAAGATCTCCAAGGTAAGACAGATTGTGAAGTTCTAGGTCAGAAGCCTAACTCCAGGGATTCTCCGAGTTGGTCCAGCCACTCTCCCCAATAGGCCAAAAAGATGAATAGAGATGGGAGGCAGAGAAAGGAGATTTATTATTTATTTGAGCCACCTATGGGGGGACGGACTTGAGCTTTAAATTTATATCAAGGAAGAATTTGGGAAGGAGGCCCGAAGTATACCTAATTATTAAAATAGTCCAGTAGCTGGGCTGAAGGTGTTGTCCAGTGCCCAGTCCACCTAGGACTGATCAGTCCAGGCCTTGTTACAGGAAGATAATCTTGTGGTCTGTCCTTTGGAAATTCTATTATTGGTTTTCTCAGGGGTAGTTTCCAGCCATCCCTGTAAAGACATATGATCAATCCTGTCCTTCTTGAATTCTAGGGTGGCTGGGGGAGCAGGTAGAGAGAGAAAGAGAGAGAGAGAGAGCAGAGGACATTGGTACGAGAGAGAGAGAGAGAGAGAGCAATGCCAAGTCTTTTATTCTGCTTTCCATTAATTCCTGGGCCCAAGTAAGGAGTTAGAGCTTTTCAACAACAACAACAAAAGAGCAGATTCTAAAGACCTGTTCAAAGAGGAAAAGGCAATTCAGAATAAGAGAAAGGAAGACCCCTGACCTCACACAGCCCTCAGTGTAATGCAACCCTGATATTGAATTCTGAATTCTGTGTTTCAGTGAATCACTCCTTCTGGTCAGGGTTTAAGGTGAACCTATGTTGTCCTGAATCTTGCCCTGAGAAGCACAACTGCTTTTTCCCCCCCAAGGTGGGAGTTTCAGGCTCCTGCTATTTAGAAATGCAGATCATATATAGCAATTGTTAAGGCTCTGGTAAGAATAACTCTTTCCTTTGTCTTTATGTGATACTGAAATGACGAGTGGTTGCAAGAACACGTGAAGGGGGAAATGGCAACAGAAATCACAGATCTCCAAATGTGTTCCCTGCTGGGACAAGCCACTCAGGGTTTGCTTCCTTTCCTGATGTTGTGGAGATCAGTGAACATGTCTGTGAGTGTGGGAGTAGAAGGAGAGCCTCAGGTACAATCACAGTAATCAGTCTTTGTCTTTGAGCAACGTGGTGCTACTGCAAGGGAGAAATTCTTCTTGTCAAGGGAGCCATGCCAGTAACAGGGCATTTCTAGGTAATGCAGCTAGATGCCTGTGCTTTTGTTGCTATGAGGCCATTAGTTAGAATTTCTGAGGCTGCCTGCAAACCAGGCTTCAGACTGTTTGTTCAGTTTACTCATTTCATACCCTCGTTGGAATATTTCTTTTTTAGTCATTCATTCTTTTACCCATTTACTGATTCAAACTCCTCACTTAATCCTTCATATATTTATTAGATGTCTTTCATAGATCACGCATTGTGCTGGTCTCCAAAAGATAACAATGTGAGTCCACTGTAAGACAGCAATTCTGTCCCTTCACCCCCATAGGATTCTGTAGCCAGGCAACAGACTAGACCTGCCCTCCTTCCCCCCCCCCACCATGGCCTCTCCAGCTTAGGCCTGACAAATTGGACCCCATAATCATCATTATCTTTCCCATGGTTCTCCTTGGCGTACAAGAAAGGTCAAACACCCAGTCTTCTTCAATCTCTGACCTCTACATACCATGCTTTCTGCCCCCATGGAGCTGGCTAGGGTACCTGGGATCTCCATACACTGCAGAGCCTTTTCCTATGTGGTTCCCTTGGCCTGTGTCTTGCCTGTGCCTCATGGAGTCATTGGTACCCTGAGAAACTCTATCATAGAGTAGGGCAGAAGGAGGGCTCTGGGTCCCACTCTAGATTTTCCCACAGAAAGATTTCTTTTCTTCCCCCCCCCCCCGAGTAAAATCTGTTTCGTGTTGTATCCAGCCCCCATCTAGATTTGCATAACATTCAAGAAAGCTTGCAGAAGAAGTCTTGAAAATGGCAGGCTGGTGTAGTGACTTAATCAAGGTCACAAAGCCACGAGGAGGCCAAATCTCAGCTACGCCTTAAGTCATCTCCTTCCCTCTCCAAAGCTGACACGCATCTCCCACAAAGAAAGATATTAGCCACAGGGAGCCATTCATTAATATTTGTAGGGCATTTTTATTACTTTCCACTGATGTCTAGAAGAATCTTGCTCTGGCCAGGCAAGGAGGCTGCAGAGGAGACCTGAGGTTACTGTGTGTGATGATTCACATCTCAGAACTGCAGGGTTTTGCCTAAGATGTTTAAATAACTCAGAGTTACTGCCACCCCAGCCGGGACAGGACAACCAGGCAGTGGTAGATGACTTTTGGGTGGGAGGGGAGGCTGTGGGAGGTAGGAGGCAAGCTTCCAGAAAGAAATTACCATTTCGTATTTATGACTTTGGCTCACAGGCGTGCCGCAGGGATAGGCTTGCTAATACATTAGGTAATTGCCTCCATCCTCCACTCCATCGTGCAGAATATAGACCAGGCTGACTGCAGACTTAAAGAACAGGCTTCAGTCTGGCCCCTGGGTCTCTCTGAGGACAAGAAGTACAGAGGAGGAGCTGGGTAGTAGGGGAAATAAGGAGGAGTCTTACCACTCAGGCACCAGGACCATCGATACTTGTGACAACTGCAGAGTGGAGAAAGTAGAGGAAGAGTCCCACTGTACGGATCCGGGGACCACAGATACAATCTGTTGCTGACTCTGGGCCATCTTGGATTCTTAACTGCTCCTCTCTGGGCCTCTGGTACCTACCTGGAAAATAAAAAGAGGTGGTAAATCAACATTTCTCAACTCTGGCTATATGTTAGAATTACCTAGGGAAATTTTAAAAAAATACTAAAGCTCCAAGTTCAAACCCCTTCCCACCCCCCCCCAGAATCCTCTGATTACATTGACCTGGAATAGAGCCCAAACATGTATATTTTGTAGCCAGAATAGAGAGTCCCCGGATTCAGTGATCAATGGATGGACTTTTCAGGAGCTTGGGTTGTCAAAGAAAGAAGGACAATGAATCATTGACCTTGAGACTCAGGGTCACTCGGGGTCACTGTCCAGGTTTAGAACATGTACCCAAGGACAGGACGTGATGGCATTCTCCAATAATCCCAGCTACGTGGGAGGCAGAGTTGGGATGATGATGATGATAGAGTCAGCCTGGGCTTTTGTCCAAAGTCTGTGCTTGGGCATAAGACCCTAATCTGAAAAATAAATGAAGCAAAAAGCCCTGGGGATGTGGCTCAAGTAGTAGATCATCTAGTTAGCAAGTTCCAGTACCTGAGTCCAACCCATAGTATTGTCAGAAAGCACAAAACAAAACACCGTGTACCTGTTTGAGTCTTGCCTCTCCCCAGTAAGGTTCCCTCTTATCAGTGACTGTAAGCAAATGACAATCAGAAGGCAGGGAGCCCGACTTTTTAGTCCTTTCTGTATTCGCTCTGTGGCCATTTATCCCTGAGACGCAGTTTCCTCATCCCTAAATAATGAGAAAGCAACTGGACCCTTTCCCCGCTGCAAGCAGGTAGGGACCACAGTGTGCTTCACACTGCTAACTAGTGCCTGATAAGGGGAAACAAACCCTATTCTTGTTTCAGATAGAGGCTCAGTGTGGTCAAATGACTGGCCTGATCCTCCAGCTAGCGAGAAATAGAATCAGGGTGAGAACAGTTTATATCCCAGCATATGCCACTTCCAAACCAACATTAGTTTGTCTGTCTGCACCTTGGTTTTCCTCAAGGTTACCACTTGAGCCACATCACCACTTCTGGGTTTTTCTGTGATTAATTGGAGATAGGAGTCTTATAGACTTTTCTTTCCTGGGCTGGCTTTGAACCACAATCCTCCTCAGATCTCAGACTCCTGAGTAGCTAGAATTACAACCATGATCCACCAGTGCCCAGCTCTGCCTCCTTTTTGAGTGCTGAGATTATAGGCATAAGTCACGATACCTGTCCCTGCTGCTAGTTTTTCAAGTGTGCAAAGACTGGGATGATTAGAAGTAATTCACTATGTATGACCTTTGTGACTCAGTTTCCCCATCTGTAAAGTAGGAATGATAGCAATGAAGCAAGTAAAGAGACATTCAGTTTTGGCTAATGCCTTGTGGTTTCTATGGGGTTTTTTGGCTTTGCTTTTTAGGGCAATCCTTCTCCTCACCAGGCCCTGGACTAAAGCGTGTCCTCCATCTCCAAATCCCTTTCCTCTATACATAGAGCAATTGCAGAGGCAGGAGAAGGAACTCTCCCCCCCCTAGTCCTTGTGGTATTCTCTTGGCAGTGACAACTCTGCACAGGGCCCCGGGGGTTCCTGGACAGAGGGCAGTAACTCTATATCATTGGGTTGTGTACTGTCTTGAGATGGCAAAAAAGGAAAGAGCTATAAATATGGGGGCTTCGTCTGAGAATAAGTCATGGGTTAGAGCCCCAGCTATATAACTTTTTAATTCTCTACTCCAGCTTGTAAGCTCTGGCAATAAAAACAGCCACTGGTAATTTATTTTCCCCCCCACTCTTAATTTCATACTTTTTTCCCTTAACCATTTGAAAAGTTCTCCTAAACTCACCTTAAGCTTGTATTTTCTCCACTTAGCTGTCATTAAAAAAAACGTAACCCTAGATTATGATTGTAAAAACTATCCTCTTTCCTGTATTGCTAGTATGAAAGCTACAGGCTTGGGAGTAATTTCTTAACCAGGTGTTAATGGATTCCTAGGCTCTGTTTGCTCACCTGTCTCTAGGTGACAAAGGAAACTGGCCAGAAGGGAGATAGCTCAGGCACAAGGAGCATGCTGTGCACATACCCTGCATGCATGCTGAGTTTGAAGCACTCTTCAGGCATTGTCTTCCCTATTGGAGATTAGTTTTTCTCATGTGTTAAAAACAGGATAAAAATTAATGCCAGCCTCCCTCCTTCAGATGGCTTTGAGACTGGGACTTGAACTTACTGACACTTGCTTTCACTCATTGGCTGGTGCTCTGGCACCTGAGCCACACCTCCAATCTATAAGATGGTCATAGAAT
This sequence comes from Dipodomys ordii, assembly GCF_000151885.1. Taxonomy (NCBI): domain Eukaryota; kingdom Metazoa; phylum Chordata; class Mammalia; order Rodentia; family Heteromyidae; genus Dipodomys; species Dipodomys ordii. The sequence goes on from NW_012267247.1 coordinate 1,357,634, forward strand.
CCAAAGAGATAATGTATAAAGATCATGTTGTGCAATGCAAAGCACTGTAAATACTATAAAGATCCTTGCTGCTTCTGATGATGATGAGGAGGAGCAGAAGGAGGAGGAGGAGGGGGAGGAGGAAGAGGAGGGGGAGGAGGAGGAGGAGGATAGGAATAACAGACTGGAGGTGGCTCAAGTGGTAAAGCACCAGTATGAACAAGAGGATGAGAATGAGGAGGGTGGTGATGATGGGAATGATGGTAGTGGTCGTGGTGAGGAAGAGGATGGAGACAATGAAGGTGATGATGGTGATGATGGTGGTAACACAACCATGGAATCGGGGTAGGCTATGATCAGAGGATTCAAGCTTGACTCCTAGCTGTAGGCCTGAGCTATGAGACTAACACTGGTAACATGATGGAGGGGAGGAAAATAGATTTGAGAAAGATAGGAGGTAGAACACCATATTTAGGCACACTGAGGTTGAAATAGCCATGGAGACTCTTAATAGGCAGTAGGACCCATAAGCTGGAGCCTCGATGGAGGCCAGGACCAGAGATAGAAGTTTACAGTCATAGGTGGAGTGGTGGAATGGATGCGAAGTTGGGTGTGTAGACAGAAAGGCCCTGGGCTTTTAATTCACCAACCTTCAGACATCAGGAAGCAGAGGATCTAGCAAAGGAGGGTGGAGGGAAAATCTGAGGAATAGAAAGAACTCTGAGAGCTCTGATATCAAAGTCTATGGGAATGGAGAAGTGGAGTAGGGCTGATTATGTGGAGTTCCCCACCAAGGCCATGCCTCTCTCTTATCAGAAATGGGGAGGATGCAGGGTTTATAAATAGGGTTTATAAACAGAGACTGGGGAACCAGATGTAATTTGTGACCTTGACCAAACCCTTGATATCTTCAGCTTTTTCCTTTACATGGCATTCTTATGTGATGTATAAGAAATCATGTTTGTGAAGTATTTAGCACCAGATCTAGCATATACTAGGTGCTCAGTAAGCAGGAACTGTTTTCTTCCTCAAACCATTCAAGTAAGTAGAGTCATCATCAATTAAGGGACTCCTATTATGAGGGAAAGTTTCATTTGGGCAATCTAGCCTTCATCCAGGGTTGAAAATGGAGTTGTCTTTAAAGTTCCCACAGATGACAGAAGAAGCAATACAAGATAGAAGCGGACAGGGGAAGTAATGACCCTGGCCAACTGGCGTCCACACATTAGAATCCTAGTTTAAATATTTATATCCCTCAAAGGGTTAAATTCAATCCATTCTCAGGTCAAGAGTGGATCACCTGCATTTGAAGTCCATGGTACCTGATGGATGCCCAGAGAAGAATTTAAGCAGGGTCTGTGAGATGGATAGAACCAGATTTGCATTTTTCCAGAAAGACCACTGAAGAAGCAGTGTAGAAAGAAGAGAGGGGAGGGGCAGTACAGCAGAGAGATAATCCAGGTAACTATACACTCAAGTGAGAGGGGACCAAGAGGAGGAAATGGGCTCATTATAACATAATTAGCTCAGTGATTCGTATGCAGGCCTGTCATTTCAAAATGTAAAAGGTGATTGTATGATTAAAGATTTTCTTTTCTCCCCATTTAATAGGAGTGACTTGCCGACCTGGGAATTTAGGTGGGTGGTTGAAGAAGAAAAAAAGTAAGGTATTAATTTTTAACCAATTGATTTTTTACAATGAATTAGTTTATTGATTTAAACAAATCACCCACTGTGGACAGTGAAAGTTGGAAATGAGGTTAGTGTCTGGTTAGAGTAAGGGCTGACTGAAGGGGCCCAGGAGGCTTCCCTGGTCTGGCTATAAGGACAGTTTCACACTGCACAGATGGTCAGCAAGTGGCTCAGGCTCAGACCACAGGGCTTTCTGGGCACTGAAAAATGCTGAGATGAATGAGCTCAGGTCAGAGACTCTTTCTCTGCTCTCTTCAGAGATTTAACAATCGGACTCTGAGGTGCTATAAACCAGCCAAACACAGAAACTATTTCTTTCACCACTCCCGATATATTTACATATATAGATAAATCAAGGAGAAAGATGACAGGCAAGAAGAAAGAGATCCTTGGATGACAGAAACAAAGCAACTAGCTTCCTGGGAGCTTACAGGACCATGGCATATATTCAAGGCCAGGAGATGGACCCATGATGAGGCTGAAGAAGTGTGGTTTTCTCCTGAGTCCTCAGGCTAGACCTTACACAAAAGACTCATGAGTAAGGCTGCCTTTTCCACTAACAGAAGCATATAAAGCTCTATCCAGAAGCCCAAGGCAACTGGGGTCGGGTCCATTGGGGGTTCTAGGGGTTCCCAAGTGTTCTAGGATCTGTGAGCCTATACCATGTGTGGGGTAAAGTCTGAGTTTATACTAATCACGTGTTACAGGCATCTCATGTTGAAAATGATCAACATTGAAACTATCTGGAGAAACCTAGGGACCCAAGATGAGCAAAAGAAGCCAGACTGGCCCTTTGGGAATATTGCTCACAGTGCCCAGTGCATGGCTCTTGAAGATGAAAGCCATGAGCAAAGTCTACTTGTTCAGGAGCTCACTAAATGTAATGCTACCCCCCTCATCCACCTACCCGCTTTTGTAGGGGTGGACACTACGTCCCAGAGAGGGGCATCCATTTGCTCAAGATCATGCAATGTGTCAGTACCAGGCAGTTTGTCATAGTGGGAGGAACAAAGGTGTGAGAGGAGGTGAGACCTGAGCTTGAATCTTGGTTCTCCCATTTAATAGACACAATCCAGATCAAATGGCTGAAGTGTTCTGAGCCTTGGTTTCCTTTTACGCACAAAATAGGGTCCGATACCCACTTTGGGTGAAGGTTGGGAAATAAGAGAGATCAACTTGGTAAAAAGTCTTGAGAGGGTGTTTGGTATTCTATGTGTTACTTCTTTTTAGCTTTGTTTTCTAAAACTCACCTCCAAAACAACCTCTCAGCATGCTTCAGCTAGACCTGGTGACTTCTTTATCTAAGGGATCACCTGTGTTCTGTTACTTTGCACTAAATCTCTTATTGATGTAGAATTAAATGTTTGCTTGTTTATTTTTTTGGTTCTGTCCTGATCCTAAAGCTTGAACTCAGGGCCTTGGTAGCTGTCCCTAAGCATTTTTTTTCTCAAAGCTAGCTCTCTACCATTGAGCCACAGGTTCATTTCAGCTTTTCTTTGGTAGTTAATTGGAAACAAGGATCTCACAGAATTTCCTGCCCAGGGTGGCTTCACTGTGATCCTTAGCTCTCAACATCTTGGCACCCAGAAATGTTTTAAGTCCAGTTCCTGGCTTTTGTAGTTCTCTTTAGTTGTGTTCTTTATCCTCATTTTATTTCTTCCTTGTCCTCAGCACTGCAATAATAGACTGAAAAATGGATGGATGGATGGATGGATGGATGGATGGATGGATGGATGTTGTCTGGTTTGCTGGCTGGCTGGACATGGGTGGATGAGTGATAGATGGACATGGATAAGTAGACAGATGGTAGGCGGGTGGACAGATGGATGATGAATTGGTGTATAGGTTAGTGGATATCAATTAGAGTTTGTCATTTGTAAATAATAAAAGTTGATTCTTGATAAGTTAAGGAAATGGGATTATATTAGGAATATATTGAGTTGTTCACAGAATCCAGTGAATTCCTGGAAAACCAGACTTTTAAAAAATCAGAAACTATGGAACTTCAGGGACATGCGGTGACAATAATCACCTCTCAGTCAGGTTGGGGCCAGGTCTCTGATATAAATGAACACCAGGCATATTTTTTCAGACTCAGTATTTAAAAGTCAAAGTTTTAGGAGAGAGAAAACCCAGCTGATGTGGCTTGGCTCACATTGTCTGTTACCCTCTAGACATGCACAGAAAGGCAGAGATCATTTCCCCCTAAAGAAATGAAGATTCTGTGGCAACAGAAGCAAGAGCAGCAAGTAGGTTATCAGATCTCACTCACCTCTTCCCATGAAGGGGATGGATAGCTTCCAGATTCCCAGAGATGCACCAGTGACTTTGTCTTGGGTTTTCTCTTGTCACCTACCTCATGCTCTGCTGACCCTTCAATTCTCCCTTCACCAGGCCTACCTCCTCCTTCAAGAAGCTAGGCACCACTTATAATCCTAGCTACCGAGGATCACAATTTGAAGCCAGCCCAAGCAGGAAAGTTCATGAATCTATCTCCAGTTAACCACCAAAAAGACAGAAGTAGAGCTATATAGTTCATGGTGGTAGAGTGCTAGCCTTTTGTGAAAGAGCTGAGAGAGTGCCCTTGAATTTAGTGCCAGACCCTGAGTACAAGCCCCGTACTGGCACACAAACAATAAAGAAAGAAGAAGCCTTTTGCAGCTTCCCAAGCCCACGACGACAGCTCCTTTCCCTGGAACTCCAGTGACCCTGGTTGTCAGCAGGGATCCCATTTTGTCCTGAGCTGCAGACTATGTGCTGCCCTGCCTTCCTGGTTTGGATTCTGCTCTAAATCTGCTAAAAGCCAAAAGCCTTTTCAAACTTGCTTTACATCCCCCACAGCATACAGTCAGAGTCTGCAACCAGGGGATGCATGTGGATCAGTAGTTGGGGCACCTGTGGGGCCTCGTGTCACCATTGGCATCATCCCACCTTAGAAATAACACGGTCCTAGTGCCTTTGAGAATTGAAACATCCGGACCTAAGGAGATGATGTACCCAAAGCTTCACAATGAATTAGAAGCAAATCTAGCACCCGGCTTTTATGTCCAACTCAATTCAAGACAACACTCCTTGCTGCCTGGGAAGTATATGTACTTACACACACATACACACACACACACACACACACACACACACATACACACGTGGGTATTATGTGTCATGTATGTAGGAATGTATGCATCCAACCTGTCTAAATAGATTCTAGCCCATTACAAAGTCTGGGAAAGTAAGTCTTCAATTAGTGATATATATATATATATATATATATATATATATTGCCAGTCCTAGCCCTTGAGCTCTGGACCTGGGAGCTGTCTCTGATCTTCTTTTTCTCAAGGCTAGCACTCTACCACTTGAGACACAGCACCACCTCCAGCTTTTTCTGAGTCATTCTCACAGACTTTCCTGTTCACGCTGGCTTTGAACCATGATCCTCAGATCTCAGCTTCCTAAGTAGCTAGGATGACAGGCGTGAGCCATCAGCACCTGGTAGCGATTATTTAATTAATTAAACAGAATTCTGTCATGACAATACCAACAGATTCTTTTCCTTACCCCTGCTCCATCCTTGCCCAGACTTCTGCCCATCTTAAGGTCCTGTGCCTAGTGAACAACCAAGAAATGTGGATTGATTGCTCCTAAAACTTCCTTCCTTTTGAGAATCAATGAATTTCAGAAGGTGGCCTATTTGTGGAATCCATGGAGAATGGCCCATGAAAAGCGATTTGGGGTCTCCAAACTCATTCCAAGCAGGCTCCCTCAGCAGGCACTCCACCTTACTCCTCTTCTCCATGCTGCTGAAAGAATTAGTTGGTGTGCTGGCAATAAAGTCACAGGGAGTGAACATTTTGACAAGGTAATGGTCCCCTGCCTTTCTCGACATTTGCGCAGGAGTCAGAGTCCATTATAATGTCACAACTGTGCGCGCCATTGACATCTCATTGAATAATTAAAAGGCAGTTTAATCACAGCACACATCCACTTAGTGTCTGGGACTGGATGCCGGGGAAGCACCAGAAAAGGGAAAGCCGTGGCGGGCAGATGGGGAACTCGCCTAAACCAGGGTCACAACCAGCAGGGTTGGTTGCAGTAGCTCCTATTGTGAAAACTCAGCCCCCACCCCCTAAGCGAGACAGGAAGGCAATGCCTGCACACACACCCCCGACACACACCAGACAAAAGATGACAACAGGGCTTTTCCAGTCTCGTGTGTTTCTTTGAGCTCAGTGCAGGAGTAGACTTTCTTTTCAACCAAAATAAAAAATTGAGTGTTGCATCTCATTCATCATGAAGCGCTATGCTAGAGGCGCTTGGTTTCTATTCTTTCTCATCGAGGGACTTGGTGTTTTATTATGTCTCAAGGCAGGTGTTTAGCAAATCCCTGCTCTGCATCAATGTTGCTCTGGGTGCTGTGGACAGGAGGAAGGAGACAGACCAGGGTTCTGCTCCCAGGGATGTTAGGGTCTCCACAAGAAAGGTGAAAACCCATGTGGGCCTTGACTTGTGGTCAGATGGGGTGGAGCCAAAGTGTGGGTTGAGTGATGCGGTCAGGAAAGCCCTTAAGCATTGGAGCTGGGTTCTGAATGGCCAGGAGCTACACATGGAAAAGAAAGAAGGTAGTGAAAAGGCGTATGGGCAGGAAGAACTCTTCACAGATCAGCAGGAAGACCACTGAGGCCACAGGGCAGGCTATGAGGGAGAGTGGTACCAGATGAGGGAAGAAAGAGGCAACTGGCCCAACTCAGGTGGGCTTCCCAGGGAGCTCAAGAGAAGTGGCCCTGTGTGATGATGCATGCTTGCAATCCCAGCACTTGGAGAAGAGTAGAGGAAGGAGGACAGCAAGTTCAAGGCCAGCATGTGTTGCATCCACAAGACCTTGACTCAAGAGGACAGAGAGAGAGGAAGAAGGAAGGGGGCATGGTCACCAAAGATGGTGAGCGCAGCTAGGGCTAGTTTGCCAGAGCGCTTTGCAAGGTGGAGTACACAGAACCACTTTCCCTTAGGCCAGTGCTGGGTTCCTGGCCCTGGTTAGCAGCTGTGGAGCCAGGAATATTTACTTATTTCAAATACCAGTGATTCTGACTTGCCCTTGCTTTTCCCTACTATGTCCCTGACCAGGAACTGCTGGAGTTCTAGTAAACTTGGCATCTCATGCAGGTCCAGGTTGCACACCAGCCATCCCTTGAACCCACCAGGAATATTTTCCCCCAAGGAACCCACGATCTTGGAAAGAGAACTTGCTGATTCCAGGCCACAGAAATTCCCAGTAGAGACACTACAACACAAGGATCTTTCTGATCCCTGGCCCAAGGGTAGGATTAGAGAAATTTAATAGTGGGCTACAGGGTGAGGAGTTGGGCTACTTGCACTTAATTTCCACTTCCCACGCTTTCTACTGGTCGTGTGACATTGCTTCTCTGTGCCTCGGTGTGCCTTGGGAAGCATTGCTTCATAAGGTTGTCGCGAGATACAGCAGCAATACGTGCCAAGCCCTCAGACTGTGCCGGGTGCATTCTGTCTGTAGTGGCCTCACATTCATCCCCAGAGACTCATGAGAGCCACCGTTGTCACTGTAGTAATACAAGTGTGCCAAGCACTATCCTGGGGGCTTGCCTTATCTCATGACCGTGGAGATGTTACAGCGTGTTACGTACCGTGTCTCACTCCCTGGCCTCTGCCTTCCCGCCTCTGCTGCCTGGCCTCCAGCTTGTACCTCTGTTGACTGATGCCATATACATTATCCCATTCAGTTATCACAGCAATATTGTGGATGGGTTTTATGGATGCGGGGCGGAGTGGTGGGGCGGGGGGGGGGAGGGCAGGCCAGAGTGGTTCAGTAACCTGTCCAAGGCCACATAGCTGGTAGGAGGCAGAGCAGGATGCTAGCCCAGAGCTCTTGTTCTTCCCTCTACTCTCTCTATGCCTCTCATCCCTTGCCAGACAACTTGTAGACCCACCCCAGCTTCTGGTCCCATGGAAAAGATGAGCTGGAGAGGAACTGTGGCAGATACTTTACGAATTCCTTTTAAGAGAGGGGAAGACAACTGCTCTACACCCCCACTTACATACACTCAGTTCTTTAATGGGAGATAAGAGTCTCACAGCCATTCCTGTTCTGGCTGACTTCCAACCACAATCCTCTATCTCAGCATCCTGAGTAGCAAGATTTGCAGGCATGAGCCACCTACTGGCCCAGCCATCACTGCTTTAGTACATTTCCCACCATGGGTTTACAGAGAAGATGGTCTTAAGAGAAAAAGAACTTACTTCCCCAGATGCAGAAAGAACGATAAAGCCTACTCTTGCAGTCCTGGAGAGACCCTGACCTACAGTCTACCCTGTAAGCAAGCCAGCAGGCAGGGGGTCCTGTTGTCTCACATTATCCCCAGAGGGATGGAGGTAGAGCAGCCTGGAGAATAAACAACTTCACTGGGCACCAGCTGCTGCAGAGGTCACCTTTGTGTAACCAGGTGGTGTGCCTACGAATAACTAAATGCCAGAGTGGAGCCAGTGCTAGCCCAAGCTGGGAACAGCTCAGGAATAACAAACAGAGCCAGAGCCAGGCCCTTCCCTCAGGAAGTGCGCAGTCCAGCTGATGAACAAAGCCAAGCGGAGGCAGCATCCTCCGCCTCCCTCCCAGCAGCCCGTCGCCGAAGCCGCAGATGTGAGTTCCTTTGCCGCCGTTCTCTGGTGTCTTTTTGCATCTGCTTAGCCAGGGAGGTTGGCACATCTGCCCTTCCTTGCCTTCCTCCCCCTGCAGCCTGAAGCCCTCACCACAGCCTCCCCCATCCACGCCTCTGAGGCTTTCCCCATCACTGTTGTGATTGGAGAGACTCACTCCACGTTGACCCTGCACACACACACACACACACACACACACACACACACACACAGCTCAATACAGTGTGTGAGCACATATTTATGTGCATGTGTATTTGCTTAGTGTCTAGCAGCCCACAAGCCAGAAGCATCTGTTGTCATCACTGTTTAACTGGAGTCCTGCAGAAGCTCTGTCCTGTACTGGGCACATTAACTGTTTGTTTCTTTAGTGAGAGAGGGAGGGAGGGATCTTCCGGGAGATTTTGATAAGGGAATTTGGAAAGTGATTGGGGCTTAGAATTTGGAGGCCTTTCCAAGGCTGGACTGAAGACAGGCTGTAGACGTTTGAGCAACCTAGGCTGGTCCTCCCTTTTTCTCTTCCTTCCTTCCTTCCTTCCTTGCTTGCTTCCTTCCTTCCTTTCTTCCTTCCTTCCTTCCTTCCTTCTTTCTTTCCTCCCTTCCTTTCCTTCTTCCCTTTCCTCCTTCCCTTCACCCCTTTCTCCCTCTCTCCCTCCCTAATCCCTTCTTTCCCCACCTTCCTTCCTCTCTTCCTCTCCTTCCTTCTGTGCATAGGAAAATAAGTGAGAAGGGGTAGGGGAAGCCGGGCACTTTGAGGCAGCATCCATGACTGGACTCCCATGTCCCAGACCCTCTAGCAACACAGGCACTGGGTAGGACAGATATTTCCAGAGCTCCTCAGCTTCCTCACCCCCATGGCCCATTCTTCCTGGCACAGAATGCCCTCTAAGACCGAGCTTGACTTCCTGGCCACCCATTAGCTCCTTTTCGGTACTCTGGCCAGAAACTGCCTGGGAGAGGGCCCAGCCCTCCCCAGCACCTCCCAGGCTCCGAGTCATGCTTCTGTGTCTGGCACCTTGGACGGATACACAGAGGGACAGGGCAAGCCAGATGGCTTCCTTTGGGACTGGAGACACTTCTGGAATAAAGGAAGTGAACAGCCCCCACACTGACGTCATGACTTGGCTGGCAGAAGAGAAAGCAAGGACTCCAGATTTAAGTCTTGACCACACTGCTAGCAAGTCACTTCTCTGTGCCTCAGTTACCACATCTGTATGGGGTGGAGACTGTCTAGGTGCAGTTGGTCCTCTGCCTCTACAGGTTCCAGAACTATAGACCATACATAATCAGAAACAGGGCCAGGTGTGGTAGCACATACTTGTAATCCCAGCACTCTGAAGGCTGAGGCTGGAAGAAGAGGTTTTCAAAGCAATCTTAGGCTACCTAATGAGACCTCTGTCTCAAAACACTAAAATAAAGGTTAGGAGCAATGGCTCACATTTGAGAGGAGATTGTACTTAACACCCAAACACTGTGGTGAACACACCAAGAGATGCACCTGTAGGTTATGCTCTTGGATGGAGTCAGCACGTCCCTTAGGATTCTTGCAATGAATCAGAGGTAAAAGTCATGTGGGAACTCCTCAGAGCCCAGAGCCAGTGCTTGCTCACTTCGCAAGCTACTTGTTCTTCTCCAGGACACTGGAGACGTTCTTTGCTGTTTCTCCCCTGCTACACAGGAAACTCCATGAGGTCAGGGAACTCAGCAGCACCAGTTCCATAGTAGCAGCAGCAGCTCAGAGAACAGAGAACAGTTGGTCTTCTTTATTTGTGTCATTTTAGTGTGTGTGTGTGTATGTGTGTGTGTGTGCACAAGTGTGTGCTGCTATACTGGGGCTTGAACTCTAAGGCCTGGGCACCATCATTTAGCTTTTTGCACTCAAATCTGGGCATTACCACTTGAGAGACCACTCCACTTGCAGCTTTTTGTTGATTACTTGGAGATAAGAGTCTCCTGGACTTTGCTGCCTGGGCTGGCTTCAAACCCTGATCCTCAGATCTCGGCCTCCTGAGTGGTTCAGATGACAGGTGTGAGCCACCAGCACCTGGTAAATGGAGGATTAGGATTCTATTTGGCTCACAAATGAATTTTTTTAATGTGTTGTGTACATGGTCCTTTGGTTATAAGGGGCAGGCACACTGGGATATTTACTTCTAAGTCAAGTCAAAAGTGCCTGGAGCTGCTGTCAGATCAGGGCGAAGTTTAAAAGGGTTCTGAAGAGGCAGTTCCATGGAAGAGCAATCTAGTGGCAATAAAACATCTTTGCAATCATGTTGGTGGCATCAGGAGCTCGCCTTGGGTAGGGCCCAGGCTCATTTACATGCAGAGGCCAGGATCTGTGTGATGCCAGAGGAAGGGAAGAGTGGTGGTAATTAGGTCATTCTTCCACAAGGGGGCGCTGTCCAAAGAAGCTGGCTTGGGATGAAGAAACATGGGCCTGGCTGAATCTCTGGCCTATTGTTTTTTTTTATTGTTGTTGTTTCATTTTGTTGGTTTGTGCAAGTCCTGGGGCTTGAATTCAGAGCCTAGGAACTGTCACCTGGGCTTCTTTTGCTCAAGGCTAGTGCTCTACTGCTTGAGCCACAACTCCACTTCCAGCTTTTTTTTTTTTTTTTTTTTGTGACTGTACAAGTATCTTTATAAATATTTGAAAGTTATTTCTAAAGTATTTTCTGGGTTATTTTTTTTTTTTTTTGGTATTTTATTAGAGATAAAAAGTCTCACAGATTATCCTGCCCAGGCTGGCTTAGAACCATGATCCTCAGAGCTCAGCCTCCCGAGTAACTAGGGTTATAGGTATGAGCCACCAGTGCCCAGCTGACCCATTGGATCCTAACACCAGAACAAGTCTTTGCCCTGCAGCACAGATGATATAGATTCCTTGCCCCTCTGGTGGAAGCCCAGTATTATGTAGATGTTGGCCATGATTAGCTTCAGCAGGAAAAAAAATTATGTATATCAGGCCATCATTTTCCCTTAAGAAACCATTAGATGATTTCTTTGATCTTCAAGCGAGTCCTGGGGAGATCAGAGCTGCTCCTTGCCAAGTGCTCCCATGGAACAGCCCCCATAGAGCTTATGTGCCAGGCCGGCTGCACATGGCTGAACTCATCTCTGCAGCCTCTGTTCACCTTGCTTCTCCTGGCTTGGAGGATGTTTGGAGACAAAGCCGGGAGACAGGCAATGTGGCCTGATGGAGGAGTACTAGCCTGGGGCCCAGGAGACCAGTCTATATCCCCAGATGGACTCTTGTCTTGCTGGAGTGATGGGCAGCTTCAGTCTCCCTCTATGATTTTTATGTAAAATTCCTCAGCCATCGGATTCAAATGACTCAGGGGTCTCAGGTTCAGCAGCATCAGCATCACTTGGAATGTTTCTAGAAATGCGGCATCACAGATATCAAACCTAGAAATCAAAAGCTAGGGCCGGGCACTGATGTCCTGTGCCTATAATCCAAGCTACTGTGGAGGCTGAGATCTGAGGATTGCCACTTGAACAAGTCCATGCAGACAAATCCAAGAGACCCGTATTTCCAGTTAACTAGCAGAAAGTCAGAGGTGGAAATGTGGATCAAGTGGTAGAGTACTAGCCTTGACCAACAGGATTCCCTGGTAATATATATTCCCAGTAAGGCTTGAAAACATGGATGTAGAAAAATGACCAGGTCCTTCCTCAATTCAATGCATGACACCCACTGAGAACCATGAAATCCTATGGCCACATAGAATCAAAAATAGTTAATGCCAGGTGCCAGTAATGGCCGTAAGCCTAACTATCCAGGATGCTGAGATCTGAGGGTCTCAGCTCAAAGTAAGAACAGGCAGGAAAAATCAGGAAGGCTCTTATCTCCAATTAACCACCAGAAAAGCCTGGAGTAGAGCTGTGGCAGAGTGCCAGCCTTGAGCTGAAAACGCTAAGGGACAGTGCCCGGGTACTGAGTTCCAGTCCCAGTATCAGCACAAAAATAAACAAACAAAATTAAAAAAGCAAAGAGCCAAGTCCTTAAACTATTACTCTGTCTTCTTTCCACCAGATTTTGCTGTTTCATGTCTTTGTTTTCCACTAGCACAAGGCTTAGCCTGTTGTGTAATTTACAGCTCAGTAAGGGGGTCTGGCACTGATAAGCACATTCTCTCTGAGCCGTGCATCTGCAAGGAGACATCAGGAGCTGCTTTGAGCTTGTGACTTCCGAACCAAGTGTCTGCTGCCTAGGAAATGCCAGGCGGTGATATCTACACATGTATAATACATAGGTTTGCAAGATTCTGTTATAAATTACTGGGTTTTATGACCCTGGTTTGCAGATTGACGGCATGAATTGTAACAGCGCCGTATATTGCTGTACAAGATAATGCCACCAGCAATGGAAATCTAATATATCATTACCAAAGAGGATGCTGCATTTAGGGATGTGCTGCTTTTATTTTTTGTTCTTAAGTGGTGTTTAGTGTTTTAAAACTATCTGAGGTACCCTAAGAAGTGACAGGTTTGGGGCAAATTCTATTTTGTCATATGAATCCTGGGCCCTCAAGCTTCAGGGAGAGTGGCTGACTGCACCTGCCGGTGTGAACATAGGTGTGCAGAAATGGACCCTTCCCTTATTACTATACCTCTCTGTCTCTCTGTCTCTGTCTCTCTGTCTCTCTGTCTCTCTCTGTCTGTGTCTATGTCCGTCCGTCTGTCTGTCTGTCTGTCTTTCTCTCTCTCTCTCTCTTTCTCTCTCACTCTCTCTCACATACACACACACACACACACACACACACACACACACACACACACACATGCACCAGTCCCTTGAGATGGGCCTGGTATCCAGTGAACAGTTTAAGCAAGACAAGTAGGGAACCATGGGAATCCATGTAGCCTGATGGTTAAGAGCATCTACCTGGAAGCCAGATAGATCTGATGGTAGCACTTACCAGCAGAAATGTCATTTAACATCTCTGAGCTTTAGTTTCTTCTACAAAGCAGAGCATGTAGTAGGGCTTGCATTGAATTACTTGAATAGAAGGAATCAAATGCTTTGCTTTTTTCCTGCCTAGTATCTGGCTATGTCCCTTTTGCTCCAGCCTCTAAGAACTTTGTGAACTTGGTGTGGCAGCTTAGGCATCCCAGGAAATCGAGTGTAGTCTTTCACCCCTGCCTAGGGGCCGCCATGGTGCCCTGTCTTCTTCTGTCAGGTCCTCCCTCCCTCTCCGCAGAAAGGTACTTCACAGAAGCTCAGACTGAAGTGTGTAAAACACTTAGCACACACCGTTCCTTTCAAGTACATTTAATGAGTACTTACTGAGTGCCAGGCGTGGTTGAAGCACCTTGCTCACATTAACTCAGCTGGTCCTCTGAAGGAAGTGCTCTTAGTAGAATATCCAGCTAAAGGTGGAAACAGAGGCACCAGCAACTGACCCAACATGGTTGGGGAGATAGTAAGGACTAAAAGCCCAGTTCTAAGCCGCCTGTCTCACCTCTACCCTGTGCCACCTCCTGGGCTTTGTATCCCATGAAAGGAGCTGTGCGCCTCCTTGATGTTATGTCTGTCTCCCCCATGGGTGATCAGGGCCCGGGTGCTGTCACACCTGCCTTGCTCAGGTGTTGGTATCTGAGGAAGGAGGGCTGGGTTGTACCCAAAGAGAACTAACCCTGAGCCTCAGCCATTATTATCCAGTCCTGGGAACTGTTTGAGAAAGAGACAGCATAGAGCAGAAGAACATCACCCAACTTCTCTGTGTCACAGCCTCTTCACTTGTGTACTGAAACCAGGAGATCATAGCCTTCCTTCTACTGTAAAAGCTCTTAGCATGCGCTTGGATGGGCTTCAGTAAAAAGCATGGGCTAGACTGAGACACAGTCTCACTGTTTGGAAGACGGAAATCACGAGATCACGGTTCAAGGCCAGCCTGGGCATCACTGTTCATGAGATTCCATCTCAACCAATGGTTGGTGCAGTGGCTCATACACTACAGGGGGAAAGCACAATGACTGGGTGCAGTGGTACATGCCTGTTATCCCCAGCGACATGAGGAATCAAAGCAGGAGACTCACAGGTCAGCCCTGGCACAAAGTGAGAGCTTTCCTCCAAAACCACCAATGCAGGAAGGGGCTTGAATTCATGCTTCAAGTGTAGATTTCCTGCCTCGAAAGCATGAGGCCCTGAGTTCAATCCCCAGTACCACAAAAAAAAATGAAAAATTAAAACAGAGGGCTGAGCCTTTTCATGTACATCACTGCTGAAGGGATCCTGCCTGTACATTGAGCATCAGGACACAGGAAGCCCCCATTTTGCCAGATGTCTCCAGATTTGCCAAGAGTCTGGTTTTACTACCTTCCCCCCCCCAAGGGTTCAGATTAAATCCAGAACCTGCTGCATATTAAAACAGTGCTCTATTGTTAAGCAACATCCCCAGCCTAAAGAGTCTTCATTTTTTTTTTCTTTTTTTGTCAGTCGTGGGGCTTAAACTCAGGGCCTGGGTGCTATCCCTGAGCTTTTTTTTTTTTGCAAAAGGCTAGCAATCTACCACTTGGAGCCACTGCTCTACTTATGGTTCTGGTTTTCTGGTGATTGATTAGAGATAAGAGTCTCATAGACATTCCTGCCTGGGCTGCCTTTGAACTGTGATCTTCAGAGCTCAGTCTCCTGAGAAGCTAGGATCACAGGTGTGAGCCACTGGTGCCCAGCTTTTTCTCTTGTTTGATGGTCCTGGGACTTGAACTCATGGCCTGGGCACTGTCCCTGAGTTTCTTTTGCTCAAGGCTAGCACTCTACCACTTGAGCCACAGTTCCACTTACAGCTTTTTCTGTGTATGTGGTACTGAGCAATCAAACCAAGGGCTTCATGCATGCTAGCCAAGCACTCTACCACTAAGGCACGTGCCCAGCCCCCTGAGCTTCTTTTGCTCAAGGCTAGTGATCTACCACTTGAGCCACAGAGCCACTTCCAGCTTTTTCTGAGTAGTTTATTGGAGATAAGAGTCTCACGGACTTTCCTGGCAAGCTGGTCTTGAACTGCAATCCTCAGTTCTCAGTCTCCTGAGTAGCTAGAGTCTTCACCTTCTAGGTGAAGTTGCTTTTGTCTTCCAATGCTGCCACCATTTCAAAAGCAATATGTGAGGAGAGGAAACACACCTGTGGCCTGATTAGGCCCAGCCCACCACCTCTGGGTCTGCATTCCTGTGGAGAGAGTAGCTACTCAGGCTGTTCCTCAGGAGGCTTAAATCTTCCCAACAGCACCTCTGGCAGACTCATGGGACAAGGCCTGTCCAGTATCCCAAAGCTGGGGGGGGGCGGGGCAGGGAGCATTCTAAGATGGTCTGGGGGATACATTTTTCATGTTGGTTTATTTTGTTAAGATTATCCTAAGTTTAGAACCTGCACGTGGTGTTTTTCTTTTTTTTTTAAAGAAAAGTACAAATAGTCTTAAAGAATATGATTGAAGAAGACCCTCAGCCTCCTTCTTAGAAGTAAATCAGCAGTTTTCTGTGCTGCTTTCTAGCATACAACCTGTTTCTTTTGCCTTACTTGGTTCACATGCTGCATATTTTAGTCTGTGTTTCTTACTTACCATACCTCAGACGTATGCTCATATAATCTCGCATGCACCCACCTCCTCTTTGTGGTTGTTGCGTAACTGACCCTTTTACGGGGCATTATGGCTTTGTTTGACCATCTCCATGACTAGGATCTTTGTGGGGGGGAAAATTCAGCATTTTATAACTCAGGCAATGCTGCCTTTCTGTGGGATTTCTTGGTACACAGAAAGCGCATTGGCAGCCCAGTGTGAAAATTTTCTGCAGCTTCCTCCTACTGAGATGTATG
The DNA here is from genome assembly GCF_000151885.1 of Dipodomys ordii. Taxonomy (NCBI): domain Eukaryota; kingdom Metazoa; phylum Chordata; class Mammalia; order Rodentia; family Heteromyidae; genus Dipodomys; species Dipodomys ordii. Next base: position 1,373,796 of record NW_012267247.1, read on the forward strand.
TGCCTAAGCATGCAGCTGCCTATTTGTACATTTTAGACCAGAAACTAAAGTCTAAACATTCAAGCTTCAAGTTTGCTCTTTGTACTACATCTCACAGACACCCCTCTATAGACAGATTTAGATCTAATACAGTCTTTTATGTTTCCACACCACAGTCTGCACAAACTATTCTTTCCTGAATGTATTATATCTAATTAAGGGAAACAGCCCAGTTCATCACACAAAATGTAGCTAATTTATAAACATAAAAAAGAAATAAAAATCACTCATTACTGGGCTGGCTTGTGTGGCTCATACTTATAAATCCGAGCTACATGGAAGGCTGAGATCTGGAAGATTACAACTCAAGGCCAAAACAGGCCGAAAAGTCTATACAAGTTCCTTTCCAAGGTAATGTGCAAAATGTAAGGCTGCAGATGTGGCTGAAGTAGTAGATCACAAGTGTTAGGCCCTGAGTTCAAAATCTAGGTACTGGCGAAGTGGATGGATGGATGGATGGATGGATGGATGGATATGTGTGTATGTCTGTGTGAGGGCTCTCTCACAAAAATACTGCCATTTTGCATGTTTTCTTGAGTCCTACTCTTTTGATTTATCCTTATTGGAGCATTATCACTGTGGATTAAACATTCTTTGAAACATACACATTGAAGGTAATTAAAACAAGTGTTAAGTTTGTTGTGAAGGGAGACAAAGAGGATAGGATTCCCGAAGGAGGTGATAGTTGAGCAAAACTTCAGAGAGTGACTAGAAATCAACTGGATAAAGAGGAAAAGAAAAAGAAATAGATTTGTAGACATAGGAACCAGCACAGGAAAAGACCTAGAGGTAGAAAGAAACCTTTGGGTTTTCCCCTGAAGGTAAAGGAGACCTATGGTAGGATTTCACCAAGAATGGAGGATGGATGATCATGTTTGAGAGGTGATTTTTAGGAAGACCACACTAGACCATTGTGGGCAGGTTGAAGGAGATAGAAGGAAAGAGTTTTAGGTTTAACAGAAATCCCTGGACCAATATCCCCTGATCTTTCTAGCCTTCTTTCTGTGATTCTACCTAGAAATCCAGGATTGTTTCTGGAACCATCATCACTTGCATCTTTCTGGCAGGTGCAATGTTCCCAGCTGGTGGACATGGCCTCTAAGTCCCAGGGAACCCGTTAATAAGGACCATGAATGCTGTGATGGAAATGACTTTAGGAAAACTTGCATTTGGTAATCTGTTCTTTTCCTCTTATGACCTTCCTCCCCCTCCATCACTTGTAATTGACAGAACAGGGGAAATCCCGAGGAAGAAGATCCTATAGTAGTAGAGTAGTAATTAATAATAATAATAATAAGCCAGCAGATGGTGTTCTTTGCAGACTGTGGGTGGATTAGAGGGGGCTTCTTCACCTGATTATCCTCAGTCCAGTAGTATTCGCATCTTGGAGCTGGGTCAGCCTTAGAGATCTCATCACTTTCCACCTGTTCCAGTCAAAGAATCCAAGGCATTCTTAGACATCTAGAAGAGACTAGACATCTCATTTATTTTTTTAAAAGCCTCTTAAAATCACACCCTCACTTTTCTTCTCTGCATGAAGACTGGAGTTGTGGGGGCCCAATGGCCATTCACTCACCCCCAAATCGCTCCCTCTGCAACCCAAACCCCATCTCACTCTTCAGCTCCAGGCTGTCTGAATCATCCAAAGGAGATCCTGCCTGCCAGCAGACACCAATCAATGCTGCACAGGAAGGAACCTTTGTTTCTTCCTGTAAATGTCTGTGGTCGTAGTGGGGAAAAAATAAAACCAGCACCAACAATAACAATAAAAGGAATGTAGGCAAATCCATCAACCTAATTGTTTGGAAGTGCAGTGCTTTTCCACAAGGCATTCATAATGCTGACCTGGTGACTAGTTTTCATGTTCAGTTCTGGTCTAGCTCAGAGAAGTCCAAGGGATCCCTGAGAGAGATAGGTTTTGTGTATGTGTGTAAGGATGTGCAGACATCTTGTGTACTCTTATGACTCTGAGCCAGCTAGAAGCCACAGTCAGCAAGGCACGCGCCTGACCTTCAGTCCTGAAGTTGTGGGCTAGTTGGAAGGCAGGATTACATTGTAGCTAAGAACAGATCCTCATCTCCCGTGAGTTGAGCAATCTTAGGAAGATGCACACCTTCTCTATGTCTCAGTTTCTCCATTGCACCTTGAGGATGCAATCACCACTGCACCACAAGGCTGTGCATACTCATGAGAGGTTTCTGAGCTGACAAAAGCACTTAACCAGCACCCAGCATATTATAAATGGTAACTGTCATTTCTCTTGAATTTCTCTCACTCTAGGAAGGTGGCTGACAGAGGAGGGTGTAGATCAGGATCACCCCCCCCCCATGAGAACAAGTCAGATCTGATAAGGGATTGGAGGTCTTCTCCATAAGCCTAAGAATCATGATATGCTGTTCATATGGAGAGATGAACATAGAGCCTGGTTCAAAGCCAAGTTTTTACATGATGGTGCTGTGCAAGCATTGTGAAGCAGGAATGGAAAACTCTAACCAGAAGAACTAAGAAAGATCCAAACATGGGGCACATAGCAGGTCAGGGAGCTCTAGAGTGAAGGCCCAGAATTGGGGACAGGATGCAGGGGGTGGTGAGGGGCGGGTAGAGGCTGCTCCAAGATGCACTGTTTGGACATCACTAGAGCATCTGCGACCATCACCAGGTTTGACCATGCTGACGACATTCTGTATCTGTTCATCTTGGCAACGGCAGACCAGACAAAAACATACTTTAACCATGGTTCTTTCCTGGAAAGCCACAGGCAGGAAATCTGGTTTCCAGGCTACGTCTGTGTCAACATACCAGAGAGGTTTATCCAGCCCTTGTGGACCAATTTGTCCTAGAACAGAGCTAACTATAACAAAAGCTGTAGCAGGGCCAGGCTGTATTATACATGACATTCATTTGCTAATTTGCATTTCCTTCACCTCTTAAGAAATGAAAAGCGGGAGCAAATAAATGATGAATGGAAGGGAAATTGACTGCCTAATAAATGAAAAAGGCTGCAATGCTGAAAGAACTCCATATAGTTTGGAAACAAAATGAGCTCTGCTAAAGAAAGGGGCTGGCCGTTGGGGGGCCTGGTGGCTCATGCTTGTAATCCTGGCTCTTCAGTAGGCTGAGATCTAAGAATTGTGGTTCAAAGCCAGCCTGGGCAGGAAAGTCCATGAAAACTCTTATCTCTAACCAACCACCACCAAAAAAGCCAGAAATGGAGCTGTGCCTCAAGTTGCAGAACACCAGCCATGAGCTAAAAGAGCTCAGGAACAGCACCCAGGCTCTGAGTTCAAGCCCCAGTACTGGCACACAAACAAGAGGGGGTGACGGGAGGGACCTGGCTGCCACTCTCCCTCTTTACTGGGAGAAAATACAGAAGAGAAGAGCAAGACCCCATTTCTTCCCACACTCTGTATGGCTCTAGGCAGATCACTCACTCTCTAAACCTGAGTTTCCTTATCTGAGCAATGGACATGATCAAGCCTGGCCTGTTTATATCACAGAGTCATGGGAGATCAGCACTAATCACGTGGATGAAGATGCTAAAGTTCAACTAGGAACCTGGCCATCAATAAGAGGGGTTGTTTGTAGTGAAATTCAGCCAATGGCAGGGCCTTGCTGCAAAAAATAGCATGGGGTGGCTAGACACAGTGGCTTATAGCTATAATCCTAACTACTATTCAGGAGGCAGAGATTAGGAGGATCATCACTCAGGCTGCCTGGGCCAAAACGTCATTTCAACCAATAAAAGTTGAGCCTGATGGTGCATACCTATCGTCCCAACCACAAGGTATAATTATGGTTCAGGCTGCCCCAGCATAAATGTAAGACCCTATCCCCCAAAATAACAAAAGCTAAAAAGGGCTAGAGGTGTGGCCTAAGTGGTAGAGTCCTTGATTAGCAAGTCTACGATTTTGAGTTCAAATCCCAGTATCATACCACCAAATTTTTTTAAAAATATAAAAGGCATGAAGGAAAGGAGGAAAGGAAGAAGGGACTAGAAATAGAATGAAAGGAAGAAAGAAAAGGAAGGAAGAAAAAAAGAAAAAAGGGAAGAAGGGAAGGTGAGGGAAAGGAAGGGAAGGGAAAAGAGTATTTCCTATGTGTACAGATCTGAATCTGAATAAACCTACCATCAATTAGTTACATACCCTGTGTCATTTCACCACTCTGTTTCCCACAGTAAGATGGGAAAAGTGACATAGTATTCTCATAGTATCAATCAAGGAATTAACTAAAACATTGTATCGGATGGTATGTAGCACATAATAGGTGCTCAACTAAAACTGGCTTGATTTTTTTTTTAAATTCCTGACCTGTCTGTTGAACAATAGCATTTAGCCAGATTTCTTGGTGAATCTGTTGAACAATAGCATTTAGCCAGATTTCTTGGTGAACCTGCTTCCTGAAATCATGGGGACTAACCACAAGAAAATATCATCATTTGGAGATTTTTCTTGAGCTGCAAGAAAACTTAAAAATATCCACCCCAGGAATTGTCCATCCGTATCTCTCCCACAACTAAAACATTTTTAATTTAGTACAAACATGAAGGCAACTCTTTTTTTTCAAAATAAAACCATTTGAGATCAGGCATAAAACCTGAAACATTTAGCCTGCTCTTTGCCAATAGAGATGGAAATAAAGCACACACACGCATGCATTTTTTACACCTAACCATTTGAAATACGAATTTGTCAGCATCAGTTCTGATCACAGGTAACTTCAAACAAAAGCACTAGTAATGTTTGCCTTGGAGCTAGTCTAGATCCATGGAGGAGCCCTGGGCTACCTCACAGGACATGTGGAAGTTCCTGAGCTAATAGGGCTGAGGAAATCTTTAATTTGCTTTAAACCTTAAGGTTTTGTGTGTGTGTGTGTGTGTTTGTGTGTGTGTGTGTCTGTGTGTGTGTGTGTGTGTGTGTGTGTGTGTCTGTCTGTCTGTCTGTGTCTGTGTCTGTGTCTGTGTGTCTGCGCTGATATCTTACTATGTTCTGGGTCTCCAAGCACCTGTCTCAATGACCCTACCTTCCTAGCCATGGGATAACAGGTCATAGGCCCCAGCCTTCAGCTCATCACTTCCAATCTGAGAAGCAGAGAGTGTTCACTACACCCATGACCTATTGGATGCAAAATAGATGGTCTCCCAGCCCACCTTGTCTTGGGCAGAATGCTAGTGGTTTCCCCTTGTCCCTCAGAGAAAAGCCATAGTCATTTCTGACTGTGCTGAAAGCCCTCATCCACACTACTGCTCTGGCTTAGTTATTGTTGGGTTCCCAGCCCATCCAGCCAGGCTAGCCTCATTGAATGAGCCAGGCATCCTCCCATAAGGGCCTTTGCAACTTCTGTTTCTTCTGCCTAAATGCTCTTGCCGAAGATTTCTGCATGGCTCAGTCTCACCTTGCTTTACAGTTGTAAATGCTGAAGTGTGAGTCACATCTTACTTTCTCAGTAAGACTAATCTTGACCACCTTGTTCTGTCTGCAAACAATACTCCTCCCTCCCCTGACAGCCCAGTTCTACCTACTTGTCATTACTGTGTTTTTTTTCTTATTCTTCTATTACCTTCTCTCATTTTATAGCATTTTCTTCTCTTTTTATTTTTTTTTTACTTTTAGTTTTCAGCGTGCATCTCCAGCTATAGGTATGATATTCCAAAATACCATCTGGGCAGAAGCTCAGAGATCTTTGTCTTCTTTTTTGTCTACTCATGTAATGTATTCCAAATTCCTTCGGAAGCCTTTGGTACTAAAGAAAATCTGCTCAGAAGAATTTGTTAAGTGAATGAATGAATGAATGATTTGTGGAATGCTATGATTTTAGAGAGAGTATTTGTTGAATGAATGAGTGGTCAATCAATGGAATTCCTATGCGCTTAGGGAAGAATAATTATTGAATGAATGAATGATCTATGGAATGCCTATGCTCTCAGATAAGAGTACTTGTTGAATCAGTGAGTGAATGAATGAATGCTCTATATGCTCTTAGGAAAGACTAAAGTTCTACTTTTCCTCAACATCTCCTTGAGCACTTTCTCATGACATGACATTGTCATTTTTATTTTTTTATTTTTTTGTATATATTTGTTTATTTATTGCTGGTCCTCAGGGCCTGGCTGGGCACTGTCCCTGAACCCCTTTTGTGCTCAAGGCTACCATTGTACTACTTGAGCCATAGTAGCACTTCTGGCTTTTTCTGAGTTGTTTATTGAAGATAAGAGTCTCACAGACTTTCCTGCCTCAGAGCTCAGTGTATTCTTTGCTCTCCATATTTTTGGTTCCTTTATTTCCTCATTGTCTGCCTCCCCTTAGTCGGTCAGTCCAAAAAGGCACGGCCTGTGTGCACAGACTGATGGATAACACAGTGTCGGAGCTGAATGCAAGTTCCACAGCAGTTGTTGAATGAATGAAGATCTCCGTATTGGTGTAGTATGGAAGAGCAGATGTCGAACTCAAAACTGAGCTGAAACCCCAGCCCTTTTAGGATCCTAGCAGCCTCTTCTGGACTCCCTGAACACCTGTTCCCATTTCCGTAATAGCTCTTACTGCACTTTAATTGATCTTTTCCTTATCTCTTCCATTAGATTATGAGCTTCTCAAATACAGGCACCATGTGGTCTGGCAACCAGCCTTGAGAAAATGTGTTTGAGGGTCACTGGCTCTATGGTGAACAGGCCAGGAATCAGCCTGATCGAGAAGCCTTATAATGTATGTGATTATTGTTACGTCTATGGCTTATTTGTGACCTGTATTAATAGAGTGATTAGTGTATTGTGATCTGAGAGGAGGGAGTTTCTTCCCCAGGATCACATGATACAGAATCAAGTCCAGAGCTCACAGCCACTTGCTCGCTGTCCTGTTCCCTTCCTGCTTCTCTCAGGTCTTACGGTGCTAGGGCATAGTTAGGACAACATTGGCTCATACATGTAAACCTAGCAACTTAGGAGGCTGAGACTGGAGAACCATAGTTCAAGGCCAGCTGGGCAGAAAAGTTCATGAGACACCCTCCTCCCTGTTCAAACCATACTGGGTATGCTAGTGTATACCTATTATTCCAAGGTATGCGCAAGGCCGAGATTGGAGGATCAAAGTTCCAAGTCAGCCTGGGCAGGAAAAGTTCAAAAGATTCTGTCTTCTGTGGAGAGAAGCTGGTCACAGTGGCACGTGCCTGTGATCCCATTAACTGAGTAAGTGGATACAGCTCAGGCACACAAGCCAGTGGGAATCAAGACCCATTCTCAAAAAAAAATTAGGGAAAAATAGAGCGGGAGGCATAGCTTAAGTGGTAGAGAGTCAATCTAAAAGCACAAGACCCTGAGAGGAGAAGGCAGGATAGGAGAAGAGAGGGAAGGGGAGAGGAGGGAATGGGAGGGGGAGGGGAAGGGAAAAGAAGGGAGGGGAGAAGAATGAAAGGAGAGGAAAGGGAAGATAAGAGGAAAAGCATATGCCAGTAAGTTCTGAGCAGGACCTCTCCTGGGGTAGCTGGAGAAGACAGGTTTGGCAATACTTCCTATATGCTGCTCAAGGGACTAAGTTATGGCAAAGGAGGTTATTAGACCTGTGTTCTTTTGTTACCAAAGCTGACTGGGTGTGAGCTTGGCATAAACCCTTTTGTTAAACATCTGCATGGAAAATAGGAAAAAAAAACTAATTTAAAGCACCTAATACATATTATGCCAGGCACAACATGTAAGCAGTTTAGGTTTCACTCATAGAAATAATGATCCAATTAATTGTACTACAAAATCCTCCCAATGGTGTTCATCAGAATCAAACCCTGGGCTTCCCAGAGTCTCCCTTTACAATCCGATTGTCCACATCATTTTTGTTTTGTTTTGATCAATGAATAAGCCCCCAATCTCCCTTTTCACTGTGGTAATAGATAGGTACACAGTTGCCTCCTGATAGTGCCAACGCAAAGCCAGAACCACTGGCACAACCTTGCCCGCCTGTGAGGATGTAGCTCGGGAGTTCAGTCTCACACAAACTCCTGTCATGACTCCATCCCTCACATTCTTGCATGTCCTTAGGTAATCTCCAGAGGGAAGATCACGCAGCAAATTGTCATTTTTAATTGGGCATCCCCATTTACGCAGCACCATTCACTGCTTATTTCTGTCTCATGAACTTGTAGAAGTGGATTAGGGCTAAGAAGGATGTCACCTACCTGTAATCCCAGCTACTTGGGGTTCAGAGGCGGGAACGTCATGAATTCAGGGTCATCCTAACTGAAGATAGCAGTAAAATAATAATAACATCCCAGTCTCTAAAACAAAAGGGCTAAGGGTTATAGCTCAAGTATGGTGGTAGAGCCCTTGTCTAGTGTGTATGGGCCCTGGGTTCATTTCTTATTACCACACAAACACATACACACACACACACACACACACACACACACACACACACGTTGGTTAGTGTTCCTGGGAGACTACCCTGCCCATCCCTTTTATTCTATGAAAAAGGAAACACTCTCACAAAGGTTATTGTATGACCTGTCACAATTTCTAGACAATTTGTGCCAGAACTATAACTAGAACATAGCTCTTCCAACAGCCAGCTGGATGGCCCTTCCTTTAGAGAGTTAAAAAATGACCCCACAATTTCTAGACAATTTGTGCCAGAACTATAACTAGAACACAGCTCTTCCAACAGCCAGCTGGATGGCCCTTCCTTTAGAGAGTTAAAAAAATGACCCAGGAAATAATGGGGGGGTGAGTCTAGAGACCTCTTTATTCTATTCTTTCTACTTCTTCTTGTTTGAAAATTTGCATACTAAAAGTTTTCTTCTTTTAAATTAGGGTGGGGGGGAAGATAAAAGCCCTAGAAGTGTGGTTATAGCAGCAGTGGGTCCTGTTTTTATATTCACCTCTTCAAAGAAGATTTGTTTAATTCTTCCTGGAGGGGTCTTTCCTGTACATTGAATTCCCTCAGTGTTACACATAGTCTAATCCTCACATAATTACTACTGGAGAGGCAGGATTGGGTGCCCCCCACCTTTCCCTTTTGTCTACCAGCCAGAGCACCAGACAGCCTTCCTTTGAAGCTCCAAGCCCCACTGAGTGCTGGATTTCAGCTTCTTCCTTTCCCCATCTTCTCCCCATGCTATACTCCTAATCATAAATATTCCATTACTTGTCTATTGCCAAATCCTGCAGTAGATTATTTGTTAAGTATTGTCTTTGAACCCATTTATTTAATTTGCTTTATTATACATTTTCAGAGAAAACTATATGTCATGTTTTTGGTGGAAAATCAGGCATGTCATGTATGAGGTCAGATTTTCCTCTTTTCATTACACAAATGCTAACCGTCATTGTGAAATGCCTCGCTTTTAAGAAACCAGTGTTCACTAGGCACCAGTGGCTCATGCTTGTTCTCCTAGCTACTTAAGGCGACTGACATTTGAGGATCAGGCTTCGAAGCCAGCTTGTGAGAAGGGGTGGGGGTTGGAATTATGGGACTCTTTACTCCAATTAACCAGCAAAAAGCCAGGAGTGGAACTGTGGTTCAAGTGGTAGGGACAGCCCAATCCCTGAGTTCAAACCCTAGTACTGGTAACCCCCCCCCATAAAAAAAGAAAGAAAGAAAAAGAAAATAAGTGTTCATGAATTAATAATGTAAAGTCTCAACCTAGACCATGCTTTGAGAAACTTGCTTGTCAGCTGCTGAACAGCCTCACTTAATATCTCTGTCTTGATCTCAGAGGGGTGTGTGTGTGTGTGTGTGTGTGTGTGTGTGTGTGTATTCTCAACAATGGAACAGACCCATCTGACCGGTGCACCTGACATGTCCTGTTCTGATGTCTGCCACATGCTCCAGGGAGCAGCAGTAGGTGGCTCATATGCAAGCCAAGCAGACAGCCTGGCACTCACCTCTAGACACAGCTCTCTGTTCTCACACAACAATCCCCCAGAAAATGAGCAAGGTGCCCTGGAAGGACCTTAACCAGCACATGGGCCGTGGAAGGAGGGAAACCACATAGTGGACCGAGAAGGGAGGAGCCTCAGCTAGAAAATAGATGCTTTCTGGAGGCAATTATACGCTAAAGTGGAATTTGTAAATTGGGAGCTCCTGAATGTCTTGGGACTACTCTCGTGAATGTCAAGGATTTAATGCTCTCATATTTACTGAGAGGCAGTGAGATGTGCGGGGAAGGACTTGGCTTTAGAACCACACAGACTGGGTTGAAAGGCAACCAGAGTCATCTTGAGAAACTCCTTGCATTCTCTGAGCCTTATTTTTTCTTTATCTGAGAAATGGGGATTACAACACTGTTGGCCCTGGGCTGGCACTGAAGATTTCGTAAGAAAGAATTGGGTACAGGAGATTTGTGGTATCCTTAAAATCCTGCAAGACTTTCTGATTCATTGAAGAAAGAATAAAGGCCACTGTGCAAATGTGGATGATATTTATGACTGAGTTCCAGTATTTTGAGATTGAGTGTCCCACTTATATATAGCAATAATCAGAGTATTGATTCCAGTGAGTCACTCCATAATTGCTCACTGCCTAGTGAAGGCCACACAATGCCCAGAGGGATCCAGTGACTGGACAGGGTCTCCTCAGCTCAACTACAGAAGTATTGAAGGACAAAAACCTGCCTTCTTCAGATAATGCCCATGGCACAGCCATAATCTACACTGCCTAGATGATAGAATCCCAGAACATGTGTCCTGGATCATGTGGAATTAAATAAATAAGATCATTAGGGTCTTCAAAACATCCAATCAATATGGTCTCCTCTTCTTCCTCTCCTCTTCGACCACCTCCTCTACTTCTTCCTCCTTCTTTGATGCCAAGGTTGAGATCCAGTTCAAAAATAAGGAAAAGGTATAATAAACATGAGAAAAGTCAATTGTTACTTTGATGACCAATAAGGTCATGAAAACAAAAAAATGGTCTCCTTCTCCTAATGCTGAATACTCACTCCCCCCCCCCCCCGCCTCCCAGTCACAAGCAGCACAGGGCTGTGGTATGTGAAAGAGCAGAGGAAGAAGGTGGAGGAGAAAGGCTGAATACTATAAGAATGATAGTCCCGCCATGTTTGAAGGAAATAGCAATTTTAAAAAAAGATGAAGTATTCCCTACATTAAAACAAATGAGCTTGCTCTTATCCAATATTTGCCTCTATCCAAACGCCAGCATCCTGCAAATCTGATTAATCAAGCACCTCATACTCAGCAAACCCATATTCCTAAAGTGAAGATAACAGAGGAGAGTAGCTGCATGCCTGGTTGCAAGAGGAATAAACAAAACTGGAATAAAGGAGAAGATCTGCAAAAGATTTGCTGTGTGACCTTGAACCACCTTCCTAGGCTGAGCTCGGGTTTCCTGATCTATAGACCAAGAGATCTTTAATTTCTACCCCCATAGGGTGAGTGTGGTGATAAATGGGATCACACAGCACAGGAACTCACTCCATAATTGTAACGTTATCTAAAGCACTGCTATGACATTGTCCTGTTTTTTTTTGGGGGGGGGGTCCGGTCGTGGGACCTGAACTCTGGGTCTGCGCACTGTCCCTCAGCTCTTCAGCTCAAGGCTAGCACTCTACCACTTGAGCCACAGCACCACTTCCGGCTTTTTTCTTTTTGCTTATGTGGTGCTGAGGAATCGAACCCAGGGCCTCATGCCGCTCTACCACTGAGCCACCTTCCCAGCCCTGTCCTGTTTTTTTAATGTGGTTTTATTTTTCTTGGGAGGGCTGGCCAAGAAAAGGACAGGGGACATAGCCATAGAGCATCTTGGTTGATGGAAGAGAATGCTTGGAGGGAGAGGCACAGAAAGCAGCAAGCCATCAAGGGCGAGGCCTTCCCTGGGTCTCCCTTTCTTGCTCCTGATTGTCTGGGGTAGGAGGCCTGACAGCCTCGGGATGTCTCTCACAGTCTCACAAGCAGATCAGGTGAGGAGTCTAATTAAATCGTAAACTTGTCCAGACTATGAACTCCAGGTCTACGTTACACAGTGCCTGGCAAGGCACTTGGGGGCAAGGCTGGTATTCGCTTTCTGACTAGTTGCCTAGCACCCAAACTTCTCTCTTCTCTCTGGCAGGCTATTTTCTAGGAGATATTTTTCTCTATTCAGTCTCAACAAAGGCCAGCCACTTGTGTGGAAGATCTGGAAGGAGGAATACTGGCAGGAAGAGAAGACCTGAAAGGAAAGTGTAGATTAGTGGTAGAGTATGTGCTGAAGAGGCCCTGGGTTCAATCCTCAGCACTGAAAAATTAAAAGCTAACTCTAACACTTTGGGACTAGTATGGTATCCACCGTGTGCCCAGAAAACACCTCGTTGTTTATTTTTAACTCTGTCAGCTCAGGAAAAAAGCATCATGTTTATTTAACAGCCATACAAATTGAGGCAGAAACAGTCAAGGAACTTGCCTAAGGTCAATCATCTAAGTGGCAAGGTTAGGTCTACTTAGTTCCAGAAACCAACACCTTCTCGCACCCTGAACCTCACTGTGGCCCTAACTATGAAGTGCCTCAGGCTGAGTCCCACTGGTTTTCAGCGTCCCCTGCCAGATATCACTCACTTCCATGTTGGGAGCAAGAAGTCAGCAAGAACCTCCCTGCCTCTGTCAGTGCCCTGTGACATGGCCATGGACTCTCTAGTTCCCTAAATCTTAATACACTAGAAGTGCTGTTTTAAAAAAAATGTGGGGCTAGGGGCTGGGAAGGTGGCTCAGTGGTAGAGCACTTGCCTTGCAGGCATGAGGCCCTGGGTTTGATTCCTCAGCACCACATAAGCAAAAAGGAAAAAGCCGGAAGTGGCGCTGTGGCTCAAGGGGTAGAGCGCTAGCCTTGAGCTGAAGAGCTGAGGGACAGACACCACCCAGGCCCAGAGTTCAGGCCCCACGACCAGACCCCAAAAAAATAATAATAACAAATGTGGGGCTAAAGCTGGGTACCTGTGGTTCACATCTGCAATCCTAGCTACTCAGGAAATTGAGATCTGAGGATCAAGGTTCAAACCCTATAAAACTCTTATCTCCAATTAATCACCAAAAATCTGGAACTGGGGATGTGACTTAAGTGACATAGCACCAGCCTTGAGAAAAAAAAAATCTAAGAACAAGGCCCAGACCTTAAGTTCAAGTCCCAATAACAATGTGTGCCCAAGAGTGCACACACACACACACACACACACACACACACACGAATTTGTGGCCTAAAACATCAGAAATAGATTCTCTTCCCTTTTAGCCAGAAGCTCAAAATCCAGGTGTTGGCAAGATGGTGGCCCTCAGAAAGCCCCAGAGAAGATTTCTTCCAGCCAGATTCTCATGGCTTCCAAGCTCCTTGGCTGGTAGGTAGCATTGCTTTGTTCCAGTCTCTGTTTCATCTACGACCTGCTTCTCTCTATCTCTCTGAATCCAAATCTCCTTTGCTTTTTTTCCTAAAGATGGAAGGCATGGAATTTAGAGCCCATTCAATCTGGAGTGACTTCATCCTAAGATACTTAATTGATTACATTTGCCAAGTTTCTGTTCCCAAATAAAATTACATTCTGAGGCTCCAGGTGGATGTGAATTTTGAATGGATACTATTGAATTCACCTCTGGCCTCTCAAAATCCTCTATCCTTCCCGTGTGTAGAATACAGTCAGTCTATCCCAGAATTCACAACACCTTGCCCCATCTTAATATTGCCTCCAAAGTTCAAAATCTCAGCTATATACCCTCAATTCATTAAGTCCCAGATCTCACCATCCATATCATCTAATAAATTAGGTACAGGTATGACTTGGTCGGATTCCTCTGGATGAATTTCTCTCCAGGAGTAGTTCATGGCACACTGGCTACATGGAGGCCAAAAATGGCATTCCCAGAGTGAGTGGGCATGTGGTTGGAGCATAGTATATTGCAGACTTTCCTCCGGTATTTAGGAAGAAGTCCAGGTGGGAGCTTGAGTCACCCGTGGGCTTTCTTGGCCCTTCCACCACTCTTCCCATACTATATTCACTTGTAGAATTTACTGTGTTCCGATTCATGCCAGAATCGATGTGAGGTAGAAATAGGACAAGGGCTCTCAGATGGAAGGAACCCATTCCCATGCCAAGCCTGAGTCATTCCTGCCAAGTTCTTATCTGGCCAGGGCTGGATGGATACCAGCAATGAGAACTCCCTCTCACATTGGTCCAGCAGGGTGGCAGGCAGTGGTTTGCACTGGGTAAAATGGGCAGAGAGCCCCAGGAAGGAGGCCCAAAGAGATGCACTAGACCGGTGTGGTTTGTAAAAAAAAAAAAAACTCTTTTCATAGTTATGAATAAAGACAGATGGGGAGGCCATGGCCACCTGTCTACCTGACCACCTGAGCAGAGGACTGCAAGGTGAGTATAAGAGAGAAGATAAGAAATAGACCAGAGCCTTCTGCTTGAGAGAGAGAGAGAGAGAGGAGAGAGAGAGGAGAGAGAGAGAGAATATAAAGGAACTAGAAGAAAGAGAAAAGTGGTCTAGGCATTATGTCTGGCTTCATCCTGATAGCACAGGGAATCTTGGGAGCCTGAAGATTGTATTCTAAATTTTTCTTACCCCAATCCTTAATTCATATATTGAAACCTAAGCCCCATGCAACAGGTGATTTAGGTCATAAGGATGGAGCTTTCATAACTGGGATTAATGCCCTGATAAAAGAAAACTTTCCCATTTTCACCCCATGAGGATTCAGCAAGAAGATGCTGACCATGAGCCAGGAAGCAGACCTTTAACACTGCATACCAGACCTGCTACTGCCTTGATTTTGAATGGCCTGGCCTCCTTGAACAGTATATGTTTATTGTTTAAGCCATCGAGTTCAAGGTAGTTTTTGTCATCACAGCCTGGAAAAACTAAAGAGAAATCACATCAAAGACTTGATCTGTCCTTATACCATGAAGCTGCCAGGAACTTCTGTGAACAGCAGATCAGGACCTCTCTGAAATCACCCCACCATCATCACCACTACCAAAGGATCCATTGCTGATGGGCAATAAACCACCCCAAAACTACTGTGCAAACCTCCCATCAAGGTAGCTACTTCAGGGCCGGACCAGGGCAGCATTCCCTAGGCCTATGCAGAAGCTAGGAAAAATGTAGTAAGTGCCAATGGCCTCTGGGGGAGGGGCGCATTTTTAGTAAATTACAGGGAGGAACTCTGCCCACCCCACACCTCATAAAAAATGGATGATGTAGTTGTATAACACTCATAGCTTTTTATGAACTTCACCTTCCTGTTAAAAAGCTGCTAACTTCAAAGGCAAAAAAAAAAAAGAAAAAAAAAAGATTGCTCCTGGGCATTTTGGAACTTGTAATAAAGTGCATTCCCCAGAAATGTGGGCTCTGTTTTTGGGCCTCAGACAAGGAGGCAGAGTTACCATGTGGGTGCCCACGTGTCGGTGACAGGTTTTATCTCCCTGAAACTGATTTATGTGAAGGACTGTCCGCCTGTGGCCATGACCTACTTTTCCTCTTACACTGCAGGATCCAGGGCCTGGCAGGGCTGCTTGAGTAAAGGAAACCAAGAGTGTAGGAGCCAGACTGGGAAGCCTACACTGAGGTGGTTCCTTGAAGATATATTTTACCAAAAAATAAAAGTAAACTAAAAATGTGTGTGGTGTGAGTCATACATGTGTGTGAGTAAGTGTGTGTTTTCATGATGAGTTCTTCTTAAAGAGCTTGCTCCCCAAGTCATTTGACATTGGAATGGAGGTACTAGAACTTTCCAGTAACTGCTGTTTAAAGCTTGGTGGCTCACAGCTGTCATGCAAGCTACTTAAGAGACAGAGTTCAAGAGGACGGAGGCTCGAGGCCAGCCCAAGGGAAAAAAAGTTAATGAAACCCCACCTCACTTACTAGGCTGGGCATGATAGAAAGAATCTGTGATCCCAGCTATGCAGGAGGCTATAGGAAGAAGAATCATAATCCAGATCTGTCCAGGAAAAAAAATAATAATTCAAGGCCCTACCTGGAGCATAAGGAAAAAGAAAGGGCTGAGGGTGTGACTCAAATGGTAGAGTGCCTGTCTAGCAAGCTCAAGGCCCTAAGTTCAAATTCACTTGTCATTAACAACATCAACAACGTCAAATTAGGGGGTCTAAGTCAAGTGGCAGAGCACCTGCCTAGCATGCATGAGGCTCTGGGTTCAATTTCCAGTACCACAAATAAATAAAGTAAGCGGACATAAGCATATTCTTGCCTGTATGGCCTGCATCCACACAAGTGGATAGTTGTAGGGGGAGGTGGTGGGAAATCCAGTAACAAATAGATTGGCAGATCCTTGCCAAGGGTGTGCAAGAATGACTGCTTGGGCTGAGGGAGGTTTGGAATTCAGTGGCTCTGTGTGTCTGGTGTGTGGATTTTAGTTTTTGATCCAGTGACATAGGAAAAATGTATGTCATTTCCAGTTTGAAATTCTAGAAAGACTTTAGGTGTGTGTGTGAATTGGGTCAGGTAGTAGAATTCAACTCAGGAGGCAACAGCACACACAGTGGTAGGGTGTGGATTTTATGCTTCTCAAGTAAAACATTTTAGGGAAGTGGATTTGGGCCTCTCCTCCCTGTGGCCCTCCCCCCTTTGTCTGTCAGCTTGTTCAGAGTAGTTGAACCAAGGAGAGGAGAGGTGAGGAAGAGAAAGGAGATGGGGGAGGGGAATTTAGGTGGAGCTTTAACATGGCCTTTGGTTCTCAATGTCAAATTTGGGAATAGTAGAAGGAGCCCAAGGGAGTCATCTAGTGCAGCAGCCCTTTAATGTGACAACCTTCCCCAGAGTGCACAGCACAGGGGTAAGGTAAAGGAAAGAATCTGCAGGTCCTGATTTCTATACAGTCTAGCTGGACAGCCAAGATAGCCCTTCTCAGCAATTCTGTGGGTCCCTTTCTCTTCATTCCTGGGAGTTGGGGGGTGCAATTGCTCTGACTAACTCTTTCCTTGTGTCAATCAAAGGACCATTTAAGAATGAGCAGCTCCAGAGGAAGAAGACCCTGCAATGAAAGAGCAATGAAAGAGATGAAGGACCAAGTGAACAGGGGCCAGGGGGCTCTTCATTGCCTTTGTCCATGTCCCAATTGTCTGTCTTATGTCTCGGCGTTGGGCATGCTCACAGAGCTGCATATTCAGCTGATTGGTTTGAGCTGGAGAGAATGATGTCAGACTGTTTGGGTTGAAAGTAAGTCTGAATTGGCTGTTTGGCTTGTCAAGGAAATGGCTTTCTCATCTGGGATTATAGAAAGGACATTATAGATAGATTCAAGATGGGGAAGTTTGCAAACTAAGGTTTAAGTGAAAATATGCTTAAAGCATAAATAAAAACCAAATGGTCTTTGTTGCTGCCTTACAAGTATATATTGGTCTAATAGGGTGGCCACAACAAAATACCATAGATTTGACAGCTGAAGGTGCAGAAATATTTTTTACAGTTTGGGAAGTGAGAAATCTAAGAGTAAGGTGCTAGTTCATTTTGGTTCCTAAGGAACTCCCTCTTCCTTTTCTTCTTTGGCTGCTGCTGCTGCTCCTCCTTCTTCT
>NW_012267247.1:1391467-1504302 GCF_000151885.1 Dipodomys ordii
CTTCTTCTTCTTCTTCTTCTTCTTCTTCTTCTTCTTCTTCTTCTTCTTCTTCTTCTTCTTCTTCTTCTCCTCCTCCTCCTCCTCCTTCTCCTTCTGCTTCTTCTTCTCCTTCTCCTTCTGCTTCTCCTCCTCCTCCTCCTCCTTCTCCTCCTCCTCCTTCTCTTTCTTCTTCTTCTTCTTTCTTCTTCTTCTTCTTCTTCTTCTTCTTCTTCTTCTTCTTCTTCTTCTTCTTCTTCTTCTTCTTCTTCTTCTTTTCTTTCACTAATCTCAACATGTGAGCTCCATCCTCATGACTTAATCTAACCCTAATTACCCTCCAAAGAGCCCCATCTACAAGTACTATTGTATCACAGGCTTATGGATTCAACACACAAACTTTGAGGGGACACATGTTCAGCCCATCAAAAAATGGACACTAGTTTTAAATTTATTTTAGGACCATAAGTAGCCTAATTGTGAATAACACTGATCAAGTCCTTAGCATAGTGCTGAGGATCTCATAAGTGATAAATATTTGTATAAGTATTTGAAGAATGCAAAACAAAAGTCATGAATATAGATGAGATAATGAGGCTGCAGGGGGCAGTAGATGTTTTTATAGAAAACAAGTGATACTGAATTATACACTTAAACTTGTTAAAATGGCACATTCTATTTACATGCATTTTTCTGCAATAAAGTAAGCTTAGTTGGGTAGCACCCAGGTGTACTGGCTGACCCTGATCAACTCCCTCCTTATTGCAATTTCAGCCTTTTAAATGAATTATTCTTAGGGAGAAAGAAAGAGACTCTGTTACTGTGAAGCACTGAAGCAAGACCCAGTATCAGGCTGGGAAGGATTTCCAGCCTAAGACAGAGTGGGGCCACGGAGCAGTAGCAAGATCCCGTCATAGTGCCTAAAGGGGCCTCTCAGGCTGGAACATTAGCATCCAGATCAGCATCTAAGGCTCAGCTTGAGGATCTATGGATGAGCAGTGGCAGCCCATCATATCTGGGAAAGGACCTCAGCTTGTGTCCCTGAACAGGGCAACAGGGTCCAGCCACAAGGAGACAGAGCTGACGTAAACTAAGGGCAACAGCATGCTCTCAGATTTAGGCCCTGGGCTTTAGAAAACCCAGATCTGTTCCTTTTCTAGCCATGTGCTTCTGTATAGTGAGCAATCTTAGACCAAGGAACTCCCCCCACCCCCAAACCATAGTCCAGCGCCCACTACCAGGAATTCCCTCCCCAACAGGTGCCAAGTCCTATGGATGGGGGAGGAGGATCCATTTTCTCTGGAAAGCAGGTAGGGGTAGTGTATGGCCAATCTGGCCACCTGGTACTGTGCCCCATTCTTATCAAGAGGCACCTGGTGACCTTTCTCTGCCCTCATATCAGCAGCAAACTTACTTAGCACATGAATTGACATTTGATCCTAAGCTGACTTCTCTACTCCAGCTCATTCTGTTCCACACCTCCCTAGGACAAGACAGCTTTGCCTTAGGCTCTTAACTCTGGCTTAACAGAGAGAGTTTTTCAGTTTCTCTTGAGTAATGCCTGGGAAACCTGGTACTGAACATATGGCAGGAATTTGATCAATATTTCATCTATATTAATTTTGAAAAGATTCATTTTTCTAGGCCAACATAGGAAATGAGAAAGAGGCCTTAGACCCACATGGTTGATTTAGGGTGACCAAGAATAGCTGTTCTAACTCTTCCTTGAGCAAAAGTGCAGGCACACCTTGAATGTGGCGTGCCCTGATCAGCCTTTAGTTTGCATCTATCCTTGTTAAATACTCACAACACCACAAACTTGTCAAAATCATTTCTCATTTACAAATAAGGGAGTTTTGCTTTAAGTGAATTGCTCAAAATCACAACGCAAGGAAATTGTAGGACTAGAGTGGGTCTCCAAGCCTGTCTGACTCCAGTGTCTCTGACAACTTATCTATTGCTTCCACAACTGGTTGTGAGAGACACATTATGGCCTTCCAAGGAAACAGCCTGAGCAACTCATTGGGTTACACTAGGCCCAGTTCTTTTGTTCTTCAGCTCCCAAGAGCCTAGCAGGATGACTGCCCACAAACTGAACTATGCAAAGGAAGGAAGGAAGGAAAGGAGGGAGGAAGGAAGGGGGGAAGAAGGGAGATAGGGAGGAAGAAAAGAAGAGAGGGAGGGAGGGAGGAAGGAAGGAAGGAAGGAAGGAAGGAAGGAAGGAAGGAAAAACTAAAAGAGGGAAGGAGGAAGAGAAGAAGAATGAATTAGCAATAAACCTAGCTTCAATCTCTTCTGTGGTTAGACAAGAAATATCGCTATTCCTGAAGAGACTGTCATCTTGAAAGAGATCCATCTATCAAAATCATCTCCATGTCTTTTGATCATGCTTCTCTCACCTTTCACCTAAGAGTGGGGATGTCTGCAGTAACCCCAGGGCCATGCTATTTATGACAACTTACCCAATACCACTCCCATCCCTGTTTTATCTGGTACATGTGAACACAGTTACCCCAAATTAAACAGCAGGGAAAATAGGCTTAAGGAGAACACGCGACTTCTCTCAGATAGATCACCCTCAGCTGTGTCTGAGGAAATGGCAAGATCAAGCTGGAAGTCTAGCCCTCAAGCCCCTTCATTCCTCTGGTTCTGCCATCAGATTGATCCCCGCTATGGAACCACTATGGGCCCCAGACTCCTCAAATAAGAGCCGCTCAGGGCTGGAAAGGAACTGCAAGGTCATTTGGCCCCCAAATCCATCAAAGGCTAGAATCCCACCTAGTGATTGCTACTCCTTGTGTGAATGGCTTCAGTGATAGACAACTCATTCCCTACCAGAGCTGTCTAAACTGGAAAAATCTCCCCCAAATCATCTCATCTGATCTGCTCATTGTACAGATGGAGACATTTTGAAAACCAGAAAGACAGCTTGTTCCAAGGTCAGCCTGCCAGGCCAGCCAAAAGGAGACATCTATTTATTGTCTCTGGCACGTCCTATACTCTAGCCATATTTCAATTCCAGAAATGAGCCATTCTATTGCAATGTCTCTCTGTCTGTGCTCATGCTGGGGTGCCCTTCACACTGAATCTCCCCTCCATCATCTGCCTGGAAAATGCCCCAGTCTTTCAAGGTCCCAAACAAGCATCATCTCTTTTCTTGGAGTCTTGCCTAGGACCTTCCTCCCATAGTTAAAGGCGTTTCCCCTCTTTGGGACTCCAGACCTGGCCTATGCAAATGGCAGAGAGCCTTTACCACCCTTGATGCTACCTATGTCTACCCCTGTCCAATCCCCAACTCTCCGTGTGAGGCCCTTGTGAGCAGACACTCACTACGCCTGTGTTTTCAGACCTTCCCCAGCTCCTGGCACAGGATTTTTGTTGAATAAACACACAAATGAATGATTGGATGAATGAACACTCGATCAACTAGAAACACTATTTGCAATCTCCATAAATCTTTATCGACGCCTGCATTTTTATTCCCTATCCTCCCGGTCCTCCCAAACCTCTCTTCCTATCACAGCTTTTATCCTACTTTATATATCTCCAATCATTCCAGGGGCTGAGGTGTAGCTTAGTGATAAAGTACATGTTTAGCAACTGAAAGGCCCAAGGTTCAATCTTCGGCACCAATAAATAAACATCATCTCAGAGAAGCTAGATAATTTGCCCAAACCACCTAGCTGTAAATAGTCTCTTGTAGTTCTTATGTTCACAATTTCAAGGGAAATATCATGGCTAGTTATGCCCACCTCCTGAGAGGCAGAAGCGTATCCTAGGTAATTCTCTTCCTTAGCCTCAGATCAGAGTCACCATGTAAATCTCTTAGATTCTACCTCAATATATCTGTGATTTGGCTCCTGAAGGCTGCTGAGGAATAGAGCATGGGACTCAAGTGTTTCCTTGTGCCCTTGTTTTCCCTGACAAGACAGAGGCACAAGAAGATGTGAAAGGGCTGGAAGATGACAGGCCTTGGCTCCCGTGGACAGACTGCATATAGATTGTAACCGTCGCCACTGTAGTTGAGATAGATTGCTACTGGTCGCTGCTATACTAAACAGGGATGTGACACCTCTTACTCTGATGGATACAGATTTTAATTCTTCTACTAGATGGGTCTTAGATGGTACAACTGTATCTACTTTGGTGGGAATAGATTGTAACTCTGGCTACTGTAGTGGATATAGATTGCAACAGTATCCATTACATGGGATATGGATTATAACCCAGTATGGATTATAACTCCAGTGGGATTATAACCAGGCACTCTGGTATCCACTCTGAAAGAAATAGATTGCACCTGTGGCCTCTACAGTGGATACAGATTGTAACTGTATCCACTTTGGCAGACAGGGATTGTAAATGTATCCACCCTGGTAGATATAGATTGTGACTGTAGCCACTACAGCAGTTATGGATTGTAACTGTATCCACTCTGGCAGATACAGATTGCCACTGTGGCCACTACAGTAGATATAGATTGGAACTGGCAGGAGGCTGATATAATTGACTCCAGCTCATTCCCAAGTGACACAGTCTGCTTGAGTTGGCCCCTAGGCTATCCCCGGTATGGTGTACTAGTATTTTCCCCTGTTGGTGGTTTTCTCTGATTGATCTGACCTCTCATTGAGCTGGTAGCTACTACCCAGTCCCACAAATGAGTATCATATGCATGGCTATCACTGTCCTGGATAGCTCACACCTGAGCCTCTTTGGTATGCAGTGAGTGATTTGTGAAGACCTGCAGCTAGGGTTTCTTGTGGACTTCTCTTCCTTCTTCTTTGAGGAAGTTGCATTTGCCCTGCCACCATTTTCAGCTGTGGTAACATCCACATGGCAGGGAATTTGCCGTTATAACTTCGGTTAAGTGCTTTCTTCAGGGGTCCTTAGTCCAGTCACAATGTTCTGTCACCATCACCAACCACTATCTGGGTCCAGAACTTCTTTGCCATTCCAAAGGAAACTCTATAACCCATTACGCACTCACTGTCTCTGGCCTTTTGAATGATAATCTGGAGCCATCCATTAGGCTTGCAGGTGCCTCTGAAGAGGAGAGCAAGGACTCCTGTGGGAAGGACTGTTCTGTGGCCTCTTAGTTCAGGTCCTATTGCTCTTTTGAGCTTCTAGTCCAAGTCCTCACCTACCTCTGGGCTCCATCCTCTCTAAGCTTTCACGCCAAGAGAGAAGCAATCTTGGTCTCTCATTAGTATTTTATATGTACCTCCTAAAACCCAGCAGGGAAGGACACAAATCTGTAGCAAGGCAACCTAGCCTGAGGCTCAAAGAGACAAAGGATGTATGTTGTCTTTCATATGTGGAAGTTAGATCTAATTCATACACATATATATAAACATATGCAGGGTCATTTGTACATATACACAAATGGATTAACTGAAGTATGATATATCCAGGGGAGAATTTCAATGGTATAACTACTTTGAACAACTAACTTACAGTCTAACAGAATGAATACCAGGAAACTGGAGTTTCTGGGGATGGGTGAGGTCATGGGAAAGGGGTAGAGACATGTAGATAGGAAGGGTAGCAGAATGTAGGCCTTGTATTCACTGTATATATACGTATGTGTATATATATATATATATATATATATATATATATATATATGAAATTGGAACTAGGAAAAATGAGAAGATGGGTGGGGTTGAGAAAAATGGAGGAAGAGGATGATGAGGGGGGGATAAAATGCATTGTACTCCTGACATGTCCCATTGGAACACCTTTGCATAAATACTTAAAGATAATAATCTTAAAAAGATGGCCTGGCCTTGAAGCCTAGACTAACCTCTTCATCAGTGGGTCAAAGACCTAATCCTTTTGTGTGTTCATTTAGCTACAAAATGGGAGCCACAGTAGCATATGTCATACGGGGCCACTGTGGGCCTCACAGGAACTAATGTGCACAGAACTCTTCAGACAGCACTTGAAACACAGAGATTCCACAGGGCATTGCATCTGTCTCGGGAGCATTCAGGGCTTCTTATCCACAGGTGTGGAGTACAGGGGTGCCTTGGAGAGGATGGTTGAGTGAGCTCCTGTGTGCCCAGGTACTCTATGCTTTCCCAGTCACAGCCCTGAATTTCACTTCCATGTATCCTGATACTTCAATTGGCTGAGAGAACTGGGTCTCTCCGTCATACTAGAACAATGCACATGCATGGTAGAAAATGTTAGGCCCTCCACTGACCTGGAGGGCAAGCAAGAGAATAGGAGTATATTGGGGGGGGGGGTGGAACTGCTGGCAAGAAAAGCAGGGAACCTGCTATCTCTGTGTCCCTGTAAAAAGGAAGCAGGCCTGCCAGGGTGGTGAGAGACAAGAGTGCTTAGTACACTTTTTAGAAGATGTGGCCTATTGACAGCCTACATTGAATGAAAAAGAAGAGGCCAGAGGCAATATCCGGCCACAGGTAGGAGGGGAGCACTTGAAAGGTAGCTATCCCCACCTGGAAGATGATCCAAGTGCAAAGCACACACTACATCTAGAAAGTTCACTTGGAAAGGATTCTCAGTAAGATGTTACATTGATGACATATTGAAGTTTTCACGTTTCAGATGTAATGCACCTACCGCCCTAGCTATTAACAAGGCTGAGCTTTAAGAATCCTGGTTCAAAGCCAGCCCAGGCAAGAAAGCCTTATCTCCAATTAACTTCCAAAACGAAGCCCAAAGTAGAACCGTGGCTCAAATGGTAGAGAGCTAGTCTTAAGCTGGGAGCGGGGCAGTGGGGAGCCTCAAGGACAGTGCCCAGGCCAGGGCTGACATACACACACTCACAAAAATGTTTTCCTATTTCTTTTATCATTTGCTTAAGGCTGACTGGTGACTAGAGGATTCAAAAGTATACATGAGCACGACCCAAACCTACATAGATGGGGAATGGTCCCCTGACTGTGGGTGCTTTGGGCCATTCTTTCCCCTCTGACTTTTTCTACACACATTGTTACCCCTTGAACACTCATTGTGCAGTGGTTATGAGTGGGATGGTGTTCTAAGAGCTAAGGAACAAGGGATCCTGATAGCATACAAACAGGCAAGTAGACTCTGCTCCGTTGGGTCAGGGTTTATGAAAAACATGACCAGATTGACTGGGAGTTAGGAGAGGAGAGCTATCCAAAATCCTTCTGCCTGTTTGGTTTTGCCACCCTGGTTTGGAAACACACATTGAGCTGTACTAAGGCTCTGTGGCCTCAAAATTTACAATTGTAGCTGTGCTATGGGTAGACATCTTATACAGCATGCAACAAACTCATACCCATCCTCCAAAGCCCTGTTCGTATATCAGGTTCTAAGACTTTTTTGCCTCCACAGCAGATTCTATATAATGTATATCTACTTCACATGCATAAGCTTACCATCTTCTAGGGAAATCTGTAAGGCTAGAAATCAATGACACATGAAACAGATGATGTCATGTGGAGTTCGTGATTGCCCTGTAATTATGTGTTTGCTTAGTCATCTTCCCTGAAAGACAGGAGTATTAATTTACCTCCTCTTGCCTAGAATCTTTCAGATGGTAGCTGGAGCAAGGCAAGATCTCTACTAATTCTTGATAAATTTAACAAATGAGAGATCTAACTTGAGGATGGTAAAAAGGTTGTTGAGCAATCACATGGGGAACTGAGCTAAGGACATTTCCTTCTCCCTGGATTCTTCCAGTACCATGAACTACAAATCCTAATGCTTCATCTTCTCTCCTGACTAAGTCTGAAGACTGGAACCAATGCTACATTGGGCCCAGAAGTAAGGTGACCTGGCTGAAATCTGGCTTCCACCCAAGCTGCAGCTAGCTGCTGAGAGCTGGACTGAGCTCTTTCATCCTCCGAGCTAGAGGCTTAGGGACATTGTTCCAGCCTCTGACTTCCAATGGGGTCAGCTTCTCCTTGGAACCAGACCTGGCTGGCTGGCCACCTGGCCAGAAGACTTGGGAAAGTCCTTGTTAATAACATTATATTTATGGAACATTTTAAATCGCTAACATTTATTAACTCCCGGCAAGTTGCCAGGTTCTGTTCTAAGCACTTATGTGTCCTAAAGCTTACAGCAACCCACTGAGAAGGAACTCACATCATTTGTGCTTTACATATGAGAAAAGTAAGGCTCAGAGAGGCTAGTAGCTCGCTCATATCACACAGACAGCAAGTGGCAGAGATGGGATGGATATCCTGCCTTTGAACCACTGCCTTTCTGCTCCTGAACACTATGTTTAACCATCCAGGACATGTATACCTGAGTTGTTTGCTTTCTGACCATTGCTCTTTGTTCATTGTCCTCTGTCTTGAGCACAATCCTTTCCACTCAAGCTATCTGTCCCCTTTGAAATATGAGGAGTAGAAAGAAAGTCCCTAGAAGCATTGTTACTTCTCTGAAATGGACTCAAAGCTCTCCAGACAAAACCAAGCCTGAATCCCCTTTGGTTTTCCATCTCTATTACCCCAGACTTATGGAAAGGATCCTGACACTAGATCTGTAGACCCCCTGGTCTCAGAAGGCCTAGAAAGAGGCTGTCCACCCAGGCAGGGGCAGCCCATGGGGCTCAATGAGAGACAAAATACCTTCTGAGTGCCAGGGCACAATCACCCTTTCATGTTGGTTGGTTGGCCTGCAATCTTGTCAGCCAATTATTGATCAATCTCCTTTTACTTTTCCAGGGTCCGGCACCTCCTTACCTTTCTCTTGTAGACTCGCTTCCCTGAGCCCATTTCTCTCCTCCCCACCCCCTCTCACTCACCAAAGCCCCAAATCCAATGAGTTTCCCAGCTCAGTCTGTGTCTCCCGAAAACAAAGGCAGCATCTCCTGCGCATTCGGGAGGTGCCACAGCTGGAGATTACCAATAATCATCGTATTTCGAATCTGGCTTCATAAATAATTCAAAGCCCATGAAAGCCAGTGCATAATAATTAATGCAAGGCAGAAGGGGGAAACACCAATCACAACACGGCCCTTTTAGCTTTTATCATAGCATTTTGCCAAGCTTAAACGCACAGCATCTGACCCTGTGTTCTTGGCTGGTGTTTGAAGTTGCTTTCCAGACTGAGGCAACATAATCTAGCCTTACCTCACATAGCCCACAACAAAAGTTCTTTCCCAGAAGCTGATCTGCTAGTAAAATCCCTGATGACAGGCCTCTGTCAGTCTCTCTCCCTTCCAGTGTCAAGTGCAAAAATCCAGGTATCTGTAGTCAGAACTTTCTTTGTCCCCTGACTCATCTTGACTGGTCTTCCAAGGCAGAGTCCTCCAGGCCAGGGTCCTCTGACCTGAGCCCCACCCTGATACTTAGTCTAGCATCTGGCCTGGAGAAGGTCCACAGTAAGATTTGGGGTACCACCTGCACTTCATTGTCTTTCCTTATGATTCTTCCCTACCCCCACCCCCACCACCGCTACCCCCAGGACTTCTATACTGCCATTTCTTTTTTTTTTTTTTTTTAAATTTTGTGTTGGTATTAGGGCTTGAACTCAAGGCCTGAGCACTGTCCCTTCTGTAAAGCTGGAGCTCTATCTACCACTTGGTCGATAGCTCCTCTTCCCACTTTTTGGGGCTGGCTTTGAACTGCGATCCTCAGATCTCAGCATGAGCCGCTGGTTTCCAGCTTATTCTGGCTTTCTCGTCTTAAACGTCTCCCGCCTAATACCAACTATCCTGCAAGGCAACATTAGAACACACCAGACAAATTTCCCCCTTTGAAGCTATGCCAGGAATCTCTTCTCTAAAATATACTAATGCATTTATTTGAAAACCTCAAGGATATTTCCATGTTTGTTTGCTTTCCTCTTTAAAAGAAGGAATGTTGTTAAAAGACACATCTGAAAAGAGAGAAGGAATTGTTATGTGTGCCTGGTTCCGTTCACAGTGAGACGCAGGTTGGGATCTGATATAGGGCTAATTAGGGCATACAGAACATCAAAGAGTTTTTCTGCCTGTGGCTCCCTACTGAGGAACCCCTCCCCCTCTCTGGTGTGAATCCTATTCCCTAATGAGAACCTGGATTCCTGGCCTGAACCTGGATCACTAGTGAGAACCCGGCTTGCCAATGAGGAAGCCAGCTCCCTGAAGGAAACTGGCTACCTAATATAGAATAGGCGTTCAGGAGTTTGTTGTAGGAATGAAGACATGAGTGAATGGACAAATGCTGCTGGATAATAATCTGCAGAAGATGCTTTCTCAAGAAGGCATATAAAAATACTGCCTAAATTTACAACTCCATCCTACAAATATTCCTGTATATTATTGTAAAGGGCAGGCTAACACCCAGCCAGGGTAGTGACATATTTATTCCCTTTGTTAAAAAAACATTAAGAGCATCCTAGTGTCTCCAAGTCACCATACTGTTCCTTTGCTCTTCTACAGAGAATTCAGTGATCCTGCAAGAAAGCTTTCTAAAACACATCCCGTTTTTTGGCTAAAGGCAGTGACAATAACAAATGTAGAGCAATTCAAAGTATAGCATATATGAAGCAGGAAATATCCAGCTATGAGTGGGTTAAATAAGAATCTATGGGGGCTGGGAAGGTGGCTCAGTGGTAGAGCACTTGCTGTGCATGCCTGAGGCCCTGGGTTCAATTCCTCAGCACCACATATAAGCAAAAAGAAAAAAGCCGGAAGTAGCGCTGTGGCTCAAGTGGTAGAGCGCTAGCCTTGAGCTGAAGAGCTGAGGGATAGCACCCAGGCCCAGAGTTCAGGCCCCACGACCAGACCTAAAATAAATAAATAAATAAGAATCTATAGGACTAACTTAGAAATATGACTACCATTCATAATTGTTTTCACAGGGAAATAAAATCAAAATTCTTAGTGATTATCTTGAAGATGAATTTTCAGAAAAACTTATGGTTTTCCTGTGTGAGGTCTGTATTTTTTTTTTAAAAATCCACTAAATTCCTTGGTCTGAAACAATTTTTCAAAAAAATCAGTAAGCCCTTTATAATGTATACTATGTCAGTTCTATAAAGCCAAATCTAAAAGGGGTTCATGCATTTTATTTGGTCCTCTTCAAGTCTGGTTTGTTGGTGGTGTTATTGTTTATATTGTTTTCTATCGGGTGGGAGTAGAAGTTTGGAGCTTACCATCTTTATGCAAATTCTTCTCTGCCAGATTTCTTATTACTTCAGAATCAATCAAAGAGAAACTCTTAAGAGTGGAGTCAGTTGTGGGGAGGTGTGGGGAAGAATAGACTTACTGATTTCTGGTCCTTGAAGATTCTCCCTTTTTTGTTTAGGGTAAAAAAAATGTTATCTGGCGATTGTTTTGGAAGTCATATCGTTTTTTGACTTCTTGTATAATGCAGACTTAATATTTGATCATTTATGAACCACCTAGAATAGCAGAGTCAAATCTCAGATGTAAGAAAGAAAGAGCCAGATATGACTCCGGTTTACTTATTTCCTGCCTTCAGTCCTCTGAGTTCCTGTTTCCTTGTCTGTGAGATAGAGACAGCAATAAGTATGTCAGAGGTGGTTAGGATTTGAGGAGGTGTGGATGTTAGAGTGGCCTCGCACCTAGATCGGCAAGATAGATGTGTGGGAGCATTAAGTACATTGCTTCATAAGGTCACAGTAAGGATTAAATGAACCAAGGTATGAAATAATGTGTGTAATGTCCTTGGCCTTGAGAGTATTGGTGTGCCTTTCTGCCTCTTCTCTCAGAGTGCTAGTAGCTAGCTAGTAGCAGATTCCCTGTGCCGGGAAGCCATCAACTATTCAGAATATAGAGCATTTCCCATCTGCTTATTGCTGTTCTGAAAAAGGTGACATTCTAAGCTTCATCAGGCCCTTGAGTTTTTAAGTAATTGAAGCACTAAGAGTCTGAAGTGACTCACTCTATGCTGTTTATTCTGGTCTCGTTTGCACAAAAGAGAGGAAAATCACCAGCTCTAACCACCCACCGCAGAATGTTTAAGAGATTAGAATAGCTGGAGAAAATACCAAAAATAATTCCCTGGGCCCAGTTTGGCTCTTCCTTACATGGGAGGGGTTGGAAAATATGCATAGCAGATCCTGAATCATCAAATACAGTAGCCTCCCTGGTTGTCACTATGTCTTGTCAAGAGAAGGAGGGGGTAGGAGAGAGGGAGAAAGAGAGATGCCCTGAGCATCCAGATCTGCGCTTGGTCCTTGCTGGAGGCAAACAGTGAAGTAGGTTTTCAAAATCCTATCACTACCGGGGGGGGGGGGGGGGGGGGGGGGGTGGAGGGAGTTGAGGGGCATACCTGCCAGATACTGTAGAGAGAATTGTCACATATTCCCCCAATCTCTCTCTCTCTCTCTCTCTCTCTCTCACACACACACACACAAAACATACACACACACATACACATACACACACACACACACACACACACACACTTCTCAGAAGCAATGCTCAACTAATAAAAAGAAAAATGTAAGTTCTCATACATCATTAAGACTCTACATCTATATGGACCAAGTACAGTGTTTAGCATTCTATGTTGTATCTTTTTTGTGTGTGTATGTGCCAGTACTGGAGCTTGAACTCAAGGCTGGTACTCTGCCACTTGAGTCACACCTCTACTACTGGCTTTTTTTTACTGGCTAATTAAAGAGGCTTTTCTGCCTGGGCTGGCTTTGAAACCTTTATCCTCAGATCTCAGCCTACTGAGTTAGGATTACAGGCATGAGGCACTAGCACCTGGCTATCCTCTATCTCTAATATATCCCTTCAAGGAAGAAATTATTATCTACCTTTTAGGGAAGGGGAGCAGAGAGATCAACTGACAGCCCTGGGCTGGATTTAATGCACCCAGGAGTAGCCAGGGGACTTGCCTGAGTCACAGAGCAAGCAATGGCAGAGCAATTGTGTGAGCCTGACTTTCTCCATCCTAAATCCATGCCCACCCCTCAGCCTCGGCCCTAGCCAGGCTCCTACTGCAGTGCAGCAGGCAGGCCCAAGAACACAGCTTATGGTTCTAAGACAGAGTCAACAGCACAGCTAATTTATTTTAAATTAAAAAAAAAAACAACATTGGAAAGCATGAATTTCACTATGTAGCAAAAAAGACTTTGTCTCAACAGGAGATTTTGCTGCAGAAATTACCATACTCTACAAGAGTATCCCAGGGCTCCATCCCCACCCGCCCACCCTACTCACCCCATGTGCCATGCCAGATAAAACTAGAGCTATCTTCTTTGGTCACCTGTACCAAGACCCAGAGGGGAAGCTGCCACTCAGCACACCCTTGAGCCTGAGGGTGAGCCTCATAGCTCTGAAAGCTTAAGTAGGAAGGAAGTCACAGGCATGGAGCCCCTACTGTGCGCTGGGTACTTCACCTGCATCCTCCCATTTAATCGTCATGGCACCCCTGCAAGGTGACACTGTTATCCTTATCCTCAAAGTTTCAAAGATGAGCACAAGATCGCCCCAAAAGGGGTAGGGATGTGAATCCAGACCCAGCTCTCTGGAATTAGTCTTCGGTTTACAAGTTGTTCCAAGGGAACTGTGTACATAAAACCTTTGAAGGCATGTAGTAAGGTATGTGGACAGGATCACATATTCAGAAGTCCAAATCCCAGGCTGTGGTCTAGCTGAGCCACAGAAAACATCCTGACATAACACAGACTGATTTGATTGAGCTGAGCCTCATCTGTCAAATGGGTATGTGTGTAGGAACATTTCACAAATGCATAAATCCAAACCCCCGATCCTCATTGTTCTTTTGGAGGGAAGGTCACAGGTGCCTGATGATCCTGAGAGCTTCCCATAAACCATCAGACTTCTGTATCCCTCTCAGTTTCTCTCCAGCCACATCCCTTCTCAACTTGGGGGTCTTCATCTGCCAAGAAGCAATACCTCTGGGAAGCAATGTCAGTGTTTAGCCAAGAACAGGGGCTCCTATTGAGCCAAGTCCAATGGCTAAGTTTCTCTCCAGAAAGAGAAGCTGGTCTCTAGGTCTTCACAATTGCTCAAGGATAGGATATGGAAATTTGGTCTGATAACGGATGCACCTACATTTTACACAGCCAGAAAGGCTGTGTCTAAATTATATTTTGTTCAATAAAATTACCTTTTAAAAAAAATTGCCCTGACATTTGAGCCTGAAAAAAAAAAACAACCCACAAATTAGCAATTATAATCATCCTTACAATCAACCAGATATCCAAGCCAGAAACCTGGGACTCCTTCCTTCCCTTTCCCTGACTCTCTGTATCCAATTAATTTACGGGACCTGCAACTATTGATTTCCCACCTATAAACTCCCATCTCACCAGCCCTGTCCATCCCCACGGCTACTCCTCTTATTGTTTCTCCTTAGTATTATTACACTCAACTCCTGACTGGTTCTTATCACCCCCCCCTCCCTCCTCAACTCCACTCGGTAGCCAAAATCATCTGCACTGGTTTCCATTACAGTCATGATCCTCTTTTCTTGAAAATGCTCCCAAGGCTTCCTGTCATCCTTGAAATAAAAGTAAACCCAACAGAAAAGCATACACATCCACTAGATCCCCTCCTGCCACTCTTTACTTACCCCTTCCCTCCCTCAAATACACCATCCTTGGATCAAACCAGACTTTGGAGTGACTCCTTGCCCACATGTTCCCAAAGTCTTTCTCTTCATGTGTTTGTACACACTGAGTATCTTTCTGTTCTATACTAGCCCAGCACCTCCTCATCACTTAGAATGTCTCAAGCATAAAGAGCGCCTTCTATGCCCTCTCTACCACACCTCAGGCTTATGGGCCCTGAAGCTCATTCACTCCAGACTGTAAAAGGATTGACCTCTTCCTTTGCAGACAGGAGCTAATCTGTAAACTGCCTTCCTTCTAAACCTGCATAAAACAGTCTGTTGCATGAAGGAATAATCATTTGATCAGTGTCAGTAGCAACTCACTGTCCTCAAGAGTTTTTCTATAGATGTAATGATATATTTACCCATAGAAGCTGAGGACAGAGAAACTGAAGTCCTAACCAGCACCTAACCAATCAAGGTCACACATGAGCAACATTACCATTCAGGACAGTGAGAAAATAAGAATAACTTAGTGAACTTTGGTGAACATTGGACTTTTAAGTTATTGAATTAAATGTTTATTCAAAAGACATTTTTAATCACCATAAAAGTCACTTATAGGCCAGACCTGGAGACTCACTCCTATAATCCTAGCTACTCTGGAGGCAGATGTTAGAAGGGTCGTGGTTTGAGGCTAGCCCAGGCAAAAATGCAAGATCTCATTTCAATCAATAAACCTGTCATGGTAGCACTTAGCTGTCATTCCAGCTACATGTAGGCCATAGGTAGGAAGATTGTGTTCAGAGTCTGGACCTGAGTCAAAAATGTGAAAAATAACTAAAGCATTAAAAAAAAAAGTTGAGGGTGTGATGGCTAAAGTGATAGAAAAATTGCTTAGCAATTGCAAGGCCTTGAGTTTAAAACTCCATATTGCCAAAAAGAGGAAGGAAAAGAAGTCACAGATACATTAAAAGCATAAATGCATAAATGATCACCCATACATTAACAATGTAAGTGGATAAATGATCGCCCATGATTCTACAAATTCTACAAATAGAACTGACCACATTTAGTGATTCCATTGTACGGGAGCTTTATAAATTGCATCTCATTGCTCTGCTGTTAGTCATTCTCCCTGCTTCTACTATTTCTTTACCCTGAATAGTGCTGGATGACACAACTTCAAGATTTGTTAGGGAAGATTCCCAGAAACATAATTACTGAGTCAAAGGTAGTGACATGTTAGGGCTCTTGATAAATGTTGTCTGTTTTCCAATCAGTGGCTTCAAGTTACTCTCCCCAAAGATTTGTGCGAATCCCCATTTCACCACACCTTCTCCCGGCATGCAATCATTATTTTAGAATACTCATTTCTATTTTGACTGGTGAGAAATCATTTCACACCCTATGGCTTTTATTTTTCTGGATGGAGAACAAGACCAAGCATTTTCCATATGTTTACTTGCTAGGTGTGTTTCCTCATTTATGAATTGTAGCAAGACTTCTTCTTCATGTTTAGGGAAACTGCTCAGGAGAAAGACAGAGACAGACAGACAGACAGACAGACCAAGAACTAGACAGACTCAGTCTCTGCCTCCTGTACTAGCTATGTGACCCTGTCACTCCCTGAGCTTCTGTTCCCTCGTCTGTGAAATTGGGGTCCTAATCCTTGCAAATTTTCCATGAGGATTAAGATGATAGCATCTTCCACGCACCGACCACAGCCACTGACAGAGGCAGTTGTACTATCTGAGGCCCCTTTCCACTGGAGCCCTGTGGTTTCTATCCTTGATTGGGATGGTGCCTAAGGTCCTGCTACTCAGGGGCCAGCAGCATTGTCATCATCTGGAAACATGTTAGATATGCAGAGTTTCCAGCCCACCCGGTCTTAGAGCAGACCTACAGCATCAGAATCTGATCTTTAAGGAGACCCCTCACAATAGCTCATATGCACATAAAAGTTGGAGAGACTCTTCTGTAGGCATTGAAACTGGAAAGGGATGAATGGTGTGCTTCCCAGGCAGAGATAGACGCTTTCCCCATCTCCTTAGAAGACACCCAGCAGGAGACTATCCCTGGGAAGTAGTGGATACGCTCTGCACCTAAGAAAGGCTGCATCAGAAGGAAGAGCCAGCCCAGATTGTAGACTAGGCAGGATGTAGCACCTGGCCCTGTATCGAGATAAAATTCTTCTTGGTTGTCAGGAAGCTAGAGCTGCAGGTAGAGTCCTCAGATGGAATCGGGGATGTTTCTGAGCTTGAAAAGCTGTCACTTTGTCATTTAGACACCCTTATGCAGCCTGTGCTGGCTCTAGGGGTCAGAAACACACAGCAAGCTTGGGACCTTGAATGTGGAAAGTAGAAGCTGAGTGGGGACATGGAGGCATGTTTATGAGTTTTCTAGACATTGCCACTCTCAAAAAAAGTAGCACCACTGAACTCAGCTCAGACACGGGGTATATTTTGTTATTCTCCTAACCTGTATATGGGAATGCCCATGGGGAAAGGGAAGATAATCCACAGTCCAGTGCCTAGGCTACCACCATCTATCTTCTAAGGAAGAACCCCATTTCCTAAGTAAAGTAAACTAAGGCTCAGAGAGTTTGGCAGCTGGAACACCCAACCAGCCAAGTCGGAAGTAGGAATGTGTCCCTAGGGCCAAAGATCTCTAATCCATCATTTACCCATTTGACAGATCAAGCAGTTAAAGTTGGAAATGTGTGAGATACTTAAGTCACATAAAGAGGATGACACGGACTTGAATTATGGCCTGGGCCTTTGGAAATGGATGTCACAGTCTTTCAGTTGTCATCTATGCCATTTAACTCCCAGGCCTAAGCTGTCATCATTGTTGTCAGGCCTGGCTTCCAATGGCTGCAACGGGTCTGTTTGAACCTGGCACCTTCTGTAACTTAGCTAACTGGCTGTTGAACCGTTACCATTTTCTTACCATCCTGCCAACCACGTCTGAGGCACTGTGGGCTACTCTTTGAGCCTTCAGAGTCATCACTGGTCTTTCCAAGTAGGACTGCCTTTTGAGTTTTATTTTCTACCTTCCGTTCGTAGAACCAGTCTGTGCCCAACCCCTGGGCCCAGTGGACAGAGAAATCTTCCACACGGTTATGCATTTTGCTTCTCCCTGAAGGATGGTTTCCCAGTGCAGCATTGGCAGGTCTTCATGAGGAGCCTCAGAATCCATTTGTATAATACATGAATTCAAAGAATCAGGACAGACTATGTTTTGGATGTACTTTCAGTGACCTCAGTAATGTATCCAGGCTATGTTCACAGGCCTAGTTCGCCGAACATGTAGAAATAGTGTTCTTTGAGTTGGATTTGAGAAGTCATGGCACCGTCAGCAGTTGAAAGAAGTAAAGTGCTTTAAGCAGGGTCACACAGCATGTGGTGGGCCGAGCCTAGGCCAAACCAGCAACTGTATTGTCTTCTATCAATCAGTTGTCTCAGATTTCTCTCCCACAGGACAGGAGGAGGGTGGACAGCAAAGGATTGTTTGTCCTAATGACAGAATGCATTGTACAAATTGATATCAGTGGAGCTAAGAGGAGAGGGATAAAGAGGAAACGAGGGAACAGGGCCTCTTGGAAGGTCCTGAAGTCCCTCCCATTCCTTTCCTGCATGTGACACATTGTTGTCACATCCCATTCCTTTCTTACATTGACCTCATGATTCCTCTCACTTTGGAAAGTATGAGTTTCCTATGGCTGCTGTAACAAACTACTATAAACTCAGAGGCTTAAAGCAATAGGAAATGTATTCTCTTACAGATCCGGAGACTGGAAATCTCAAATGCATCCTGCAGGGCTAAAACAAGGAGTCAGCAAGGCACCGTGAGAAAGAATCTGTTCCTTTTCCTCGTCTAGTTTCTGGAAGTTACCAGCTTTTCTTAGTTTGTGGCTTCATCTCTCCAACCTCTGCTTCCATCACCACATTGCTTTCTCCTCTTCTGTACCCACATCTGTGTCTCTCTGACAAAGACCCTTGAAATACCTTGGGCTTATCTAGATGATCCAGGATCATCTCCCTATCTCAAGAAGCTTAACTAAATCATACCTGCAAACTCCTTTGCCTATAAAATTCACAGGTGCCAAGGTTTGGGATGCGCCTAATTAAGGGGATCATTATCCAACTTTTCACAGGTAGCAAGTAGTGAAATGAGTTATGAACCTTAGAGACCAACAGGGATTCACCCCTGGCTTTAGTGCCGGCTAGCAGCATGACTTTGGGCAAGTTTCTTGGCCTTCCTGAAATTCCTGTTTCCTCATAAAATGGAAATCATGATATCTCCTCTCCTGGGCTCCAAGTGAGGACTGGACACTATCCACACCTAGCAAACATCATGGTAGCTAAGTGTAAAGTAGACATTTAATACTGTTACCTAGGAGGATCCTCAAGCTCTCTCGCTGGAAGAAGGGTGTGTTGGGCTGGAGCAGCCTCACTGATTTTAAGGATTCAGCAAGTGATATCAGGATGGGAGAACCAATTGTGCGAACAGACCGGGCCTCCATTATCCTGGAAATTAAGTTAGCACCAGGTCCATTTGGATTAGCTGGTAATGGAAGAGGCGAAGCACTGATCTATGGTAAGAGAATTCTGAATAAGTGAGCCTGAGATAATGTAATATTGGCAATAGATAGAAGGAGTTGCTGCCTGCTCTGCCTCTTTTCCTGCTGAGAAACTCCAGCAGGTCAGATCGTTGCTTTGATTTTCTTTTCATTTAAAGAAATGTTTGCTTCTCTTTAGAAAGGTTTTTTGTTGTTGTTGTTTTGGCTTGGGGGGAAAAAAAAGAAAAGAAAAGAGGATCCAGTCATCTCTGCTTTTCTAAACCACTATTCTGAATTGCTATTGCCAGCCTCAAGTTCCTGAAGCCCTTGTCTTCATCAATAGAATTATGAACCTGATGGGTATGGAGACATGGGTCCCTGGGGTCATCTTGAAGGTAATATCAAACCAGGCCCTCAGTTGTGTGCTGATGAATGTTTAAAAGGTGGCTTTTTATAAAGGGAAGTCCTACCTGCCTTTCCATGGAGTAAATGTTTCCTCCGTAGCTCATTCCAAGCTACCTGTGACATCACTGGACACCCAGTTGGAAAAAGTGAACCTGCTAGGCTTTCCTGAGCATAGGCAAGCTGGTCCCTACTCTACCTTCACTCTCGTCCTTCTACTAACAACTGTCTCCAAAACCTCTTGTTCTACTGAGGGCCGGAAACTCTGTTCTGTGATGCAGGTGATTCTCCAGCCCTGGAAGCGTCTGATTTTCCACCGATCAAAACCTTCTTTGTTCTTCCTGCCTGGAGTCATTAAGCCCTCTGTGTGAATTAATCCTCTCTCTTTCTCGGCTTTCCCACAAGACATTGCTGATACCTTTATTGGGCATTTCTTTCATCCTGCCTTATAGCATACTGCTAAGTCATTAAGTGTTTATCTTCCTGGCTTTGGAAAGAGATGAGCCTTAGCTAAATCTCCATGAATAGTTGTGTGACTCAAAGCCCCTTAGATTTTCAGCCTTGAAACATGGGTACCCACCTCTAACTCCCATTCTCTTTCGAGAAGTTTCTGTAAGAAACAATGTGCCTGGCATGTTATGGCCTTTGTCATAAATGGTTAGGCCTTTCTGTGTCTGGTTCTTAGAAGATGCCCACTTAGACTTGCTGAAATGAACTGAAATCCTCCAGCCCATGCAAACCTTGAAAAGTTTGCAGCTGGCCTCCAGTGTCACCATAAGGGGTGAGCTTTCATGTTTCTGGAATTCTAGCTCAGCCCTGAGAGGTTGGGAGGAGACTGGGAATAAGGAATGCAGACATAGAGTTTTGTGGTGATTTAATCTTGCAGACATCATAGATGCCTTATAAATGTCAGAGGCGGTACACACAGTTTAGAAGCAGGAAAGAATCTGGAGATATTAAGATATTTACCAGGCCACATGAGGGAGCAGGTTTGGCTCAGATGCGGCTCCTATTTTCATTAGCAGCGGCTGAGTGAAGCTGAACAGCTTAGAGTTTTCTTATTTGGGATTTGAGGGCAGTTTCTTCATTATACACTGGAATGTGGATGGATGGATGCTGACACCACCAGTACCTGTGCAGGGAAAGTGGGCGAATCCCATCAGCTGTAAGTAACCCCACAATGGCTGAGAACATCAGTTGGGTGCACTCTCATGTTCTGCCTTAGCCCCTCTCAATTTCACTTTAGGATAAAAGTTGTTTCTAGTTATGTGCCCAAGGTTGAGACAAGCCAAGTCAGGAATTGCCTGCCACCTACCTGGAGAGAGAGTTTGTGGTTCTTACTGGCCACCGAGGCCCGCAGAACATGCACTATTGCAGAACAGGAAGTGGTGAAGACATGAGGTGGGGCGATTGAGGAAGCTTGGTCCAGAGATACTGGCTGTGTTCACTCACTCATCCGATCATTCACTTGGTCACTCCTTTTTGTCCTTTTGTGTCTCTGTGAGTTACTTAACTTGGACCTGGTTGTAAGGCTATAATCATAAGCTTGATGTGGTAGTTATTAAATCATGGTGAGTATACCTTCGATGGGACAGTTGGCAGTGTCGGGAGACACTTTTGGTTCTCATATGTCAGAGAGCTAATGGCATTGGGTAGGTAGAGGCCAGGCAGGCTACTAAACACTCTACAAAGCATAGAACAACCTCCCACACTCAAGGGATTACCCAGCTTAAAATGCCAGTGGTGCTGACACTGAGAAGTCCATGGTCTGGAGCATTGGAGCAGGACATCCCGTTTTATGCTGTATGGGTTTCCCCCTCTCCAAGGACAAATTATTTGTATTGCTGACCTATATATTTGCTTATAAGTTGACAAAAGATAAAACTGGGACAATTTCTAAATAAAGTCGTGACTGTCGTAGCAACAGGAATGGTGGCCTCTGTCCCTGTGATGTGGTAGGACATTGGAAAGAATGGGCAAAAGATGTTGTTTTAGGATTGTGGGTGAACCTTGACTGTCACTGCCTGGTAGGTAAGAATATGACTTCGTAAGCTTTTGTGTTTGGATTGTGGCTCTCCAACCCCTAAGTGAGTGATCTTGAGCAATTCTCATAACTCACCGCCAATTTATTTGGTCCCTTAGATACCCAGCTGACCCAAATATAGTCACCAGAGCATTAAAAGGCAGCTGAAGGCCCTGGCCCCTCAGACCATAAAATCCTTCCACCTTTCTGTCTACTGTCATCCTCTTCTGAGTTCAGTATTCATTCTTTCATTTATTCATTGGACAAATTCATTGAGCTTCTACTGTGTGTCATACCTGATTCTGAGAGTACCCATGAGCAAGACCAGCAGTGCTCTCAATCAGCCTACATTTTAGATGGAAAGCAGATTACTACTAATAAACAAATGTTCTGCAGACCTGAAGTATGTAATGAAAGTAGATAGGCAACGTGGCAAAGAGTGACTACTTGGGTTGGTCAGCAAATCAACCCCTAAGGAGGCAGCTTTGAAGCTGAATACCCCCCCAGGGGCCGGAATAAGTGAGGCAGGCAAAGCTGTAGGGGAAAGAACATTCTAGGCAAAGTGTCAACAAGAGTAACAGTACCCCCTCCCCTGACAGGAGGCATGAGCTCCCTGTGCTCAGGGAACAGG
This sequence comes from Dipodomys ordii, assembly GCF_000151885.1. NCBI lineage: Eukaryota > Metazoa > Chordata > Mammalia > Rodentia > Heteromyidae > Dipodomys > Dipodomys ordii. The sequence goes on from NW_012267247.1 coordinate 1,413,544, forward strand.
AGACAGAGGGCTGAGCAGGTTGGATTTTATTCCAATTAGACAGTCAAGGGACAGGATCTGAGCAGGGGACTCCTGTACACACAGTAGGTGGTTTACCTGTCTTGGAACCACACTTCCAAATGGACCTTAAACAAGTCTCCCAGCACCAGATTCATTTTTTTTCTTCTGCTTTACTTCAACACCAGCTGGCAAAGTCAACCTTCGAAAGTTCTTATGAACCCAGCCCACCCAAGCTCACCAGGACTAACTTAATCCCCCTCCCAATTCCCTTCTCCAAGCAGGGGTCAGGGACCGAACTCATTCTGTCATTTGTCCACTCACCATTCACTCACCCCATGAACCCTCACTCATCTCAGTCTTAGTCTGGTTCCTCTAGAGATAACCCTCTAGAAGAGAGAAGGAAAAAAAAAAAGACAGGTAGGGAAACAGGGAAGTGAAAGGAAATCAATCCAAAGTAAGTACATCATTAAGTATGTAGGGACTGTGAGAGATTGGAGCATCTCCCTTGGCAATTATCTCCCCTGCAGGGTGGAGGAGAGGATAGGGGCATTTATAAACATTCAAGTGTTTGGGTGAGGGCAGCTTCTGGGGAGCATTTACTTTCTAGATTTTCTGGCTTACCATATGCATGGCCAAAAAGGGTGTAGCTATAGGAGAAAAAAATATATATTAGGGAAATTCAGGTGCTGACCATTGAAAAGGGGGCCAGTGTGCACCAAAATGGTTAAATGTAAGGGTTATGAAGGCAGAAAACACCGAGCATCTGATACAAGCCATTTTTAATGCCGGCCTCTATGCCCAGATCACATAAATGAAAGTGCTATGGCTCCGCCTTCCCAGAACTGACAATCTGGTCCCGTTTCCCCTCTCATCTATAATACAGGTCTAATAGTAATAAGACCCACCACACAGGGATGTTTTGAAGGTTTGGTGATGTGACACATATGAAAACTCAGTGAAAATGAATTGTAGATACAGACTTGAGATATGATTACCATCACTCAGCAAGTCATTTTCCTCTCTGCAGCCTTAGTTCCTTCCCTCTGTCAGATGAGAATATGAGTATTTGCTATACCTTTTTCAAAGCAGTATTTGCTCTGCCTCCTTCAGACAGCCATCATTTGCTATAAATGAAACAATGACGGAGAATGCACTAGAAAATTAATGAGATGTAATCCACCACGCCCCACCTCCAACCATCTTTTTTGTACAAATGAACCACTGTGTGATCCTCGATCTGGCTGGGAAGGGTACCTGGATTTAGCGCTCAATTAAGTGCTGACTGAGTTCAACCAGATGTCACATCCGTTGTCACTATGAGGCCTGCAGGTTAGCTATGATTAAATGCAGTTTGCAGATGAGGAAACTGAGGTTCAATGGGGCTCGAGAGTCATAGTGTTATTGGGAAAGGGCAGATCTAGGAGTAAGATCCATGATTGGGCTCATTATACAATAAGCCTTCCATTGTCCCTCCTTGAAGTAACTATTGAAGGGCACTTATAAATACAGACAAATATGTGGACATTTCTTTGGGGCCAAGATTGATCTCTAATAATCCATCCAGAGTCTGTTTGAAAGGAGCTACTCCAATCTGGAGAATTTATCCCCTGGATTTTAATCTCCACAGGTCCTCATCTCTGTCATTCAAGAGACCAGGACCCATGAGAGTCTATCTGCCTTGGTTTGGAACTGCTGGGGATAGAGGGAAGGTTAGTGAGGACTAGAAAGGGAAAGATAGCTCTGCTCAAAGACAGTTAAAGAACAGTAGCAGCCATGGCTGAGAGTCTATACTCAGAATACTCCATAAAAATAATCTCTTCCTGGGCATGACTATAAGGTCAAACCCCTTGTGTCTCCATTAGACAGAAACCTTCCCCCTTCTGGATGTCACTTCCTCCCCAGCAAAAGCAAAGCTTATTTACCTCATTAGGTTTTATGAATATTGAGAAGGATCATAAATGCCAAACCGTTTGTGTGGAGCCCGGCACACAGAAGGCTCTTAACAAACAGAGACCTCTCTGACCTCTCCTTCCTCCAGCAACCAGAATCTGGGCCTGCTGGCTCCTTCCACCTCCTCTCAGAGAAGATCTCCAGAATTTATGAAGCAATACCAGGAAAGTGTTTCCATTTCCTAAGAAATGCAATGCTGCTGTTTCAAGAGCAAAAATTATGAAGCTGTCGCTGTCCTCTCGCCACTTCTTGGTGGGCACCTCCAGGAAGCTTTTTGAGGTCAACTTGCACTTCTATGACCCTGGTGGGTTTCATTACAGGCCCAGTTCCTAGAAACTCATCTTCTATCCTAACCCCGGAGCCTTTGATTTGAAAAATCCATGACAATTTACTGTTGAGTTCTCTGTTTACACCTATCTGCAGACATTCCTGTGGCCAGATCTGAACTGTGGTGTCAGAATGGGGTGTTAGGGAATCCAAATGGCCTGGAGAAGAATGAATGTTGTCAGCTCAATCTAATTGTCTTCTGCTTTCAGTGTTGTGGGGACAGCATGCCAAAAAGCAGCACAGCCTTGGTGGCCCCAAACCTGCTGCTGCACACAGGGAGCTCTGGAGAGGAGAAAGGATGTCATGGCCCCAACCCAGCAAGAGATACCTGGACCAACCAAGACAGAAGGAGCTCTCTCTAGGGAGAGGCTAGTTGTACACATGGCCAGATTTCAGGAACTATTACAAATTCCAAGCAAGCACTTCTCAAAGTATGTTCAGGTTGTTATAGCGATAACTAAAGAAATGTTTGTTCAGTCATCAAATGTGTTTGAAAATGCTAAATTATAATAGGTAGAACACCTACCTGTATGGAAAATGCTCATTAGAACCTTTAAGAAGGGAATATACCATAATGCAAAGGGCTTTGTTAAGTTTTTCCCTCTCCAAAATTATCCGATGGGACCAGTGTTCTCCAGGGCATATTCGGGGAACTGCTGAGCCAAGCAGCTACATTTTTAATACAGAAGTTGTAGGCTATGCTGCTCTCTGTGTCAGGGGATACCAAGGGATTCCAGGGACAGGTTTGAAGAACCAAAGATCAGGATAGGGCAGAGAATCTGGTCTGTGGATCCAGGTTCCTTTCTCAGAAGAGGTTTGAGTTGATAATGTTTGAAAACAGAAAGAAAACTGCAGACTCTGGAGAGAAGGGATTAGAGGAGATGGGCTATTGCATGATGATTGGCCAACAACAGAAGATTCTGTCAGAATCAAACAGGACACTTCCAGTTAAAGTGAGAACATGCCCGTCAAACTTGCTTAAGTAGATGAAAGACCTTCACAGGTCATACAACTGAGAACTTGCTCAAGTACATCGTATCACCTTCAGACATGGCAAAAACCAGGGATCCAATGCTGTCACCTAGATAAGGTTTGTGTCTCTCCACCTGGCTCTGCTATTCCTGTGTTTCCTTCATCCTTGGCATTGTCTTTTCTTCTTGGATGCTCTCAGAAGTTCCCAGTTCTACAGCCTTCTAACTTCACGTCCAGTGGGAATGAAACTCTATTTTTCTACTTGTATGTGTACATATACATACACACATATTCTGGAGTTGAATTTGTCTATAATTAGATTGACTTGTGGCTTATGTCTGAACCAATTTGCTTAAAAATGCACCACTTCCCATGATCTCAACCATAAATAGAGTCTGGAATAGAATTTGTGTCATCTCAAATAGAACCTTCAGGAAAGGTACCACCCTAAAAGAAATTGAGGACCAGTCAACTGGAGGGTGATGGAAAGTGGACAATGGTACAACAGAGCACCTCACCCCTACCCCCACAGGCTGGATTCCTGCCTGATCTCCATGGCAGGTCCCCTCATCCTGACAAGATGACAACAAGGAGCTCCTCAGATGAAACCAAGCTGGGCCCTCACTGACATAGCAAGAGGACACAAGCTGACCCTGAAGGTAAACAAGAATATAGTGACCAGAACTGGGGAAGGGAGGGACAGGTAGAGAAAAGTCACAAACTATGTTCTGAAGGATTTAGATGTTTTTTTGAAGTCAGACAGGCAGATAATGACCAGACTCCGGAGAAAGATCCAGTGTGGGCAAAGGAGAACATGACAAAGTAGGTCCCTATCAAAATCCAACTCTTGGAGGTAAGAAGCACATGTCTCACCTTGGCTAAAAGAAAAATAAAAAAGAAATAATGCCAGACTTTTACATCAAATGCTAATCAAGCATCAGCAAAATGCAGGGCCCTCAAGCATGAGCCACGGGAGGGATATGGCTAAGCTGAGACTGAAATAGGCATCTACTCACCTTTGTCTCTCATTTAGACTTTGAAGCTGACCTGGGGCAATCAGACTGGGGAGAACTGTAGCAAGACACTGTCTTGCCACACACCCGCGCGCGCGCGCGCACACACACACACACACACACACACACACACACTTAGAGAAAAAGTAGCAAGCCATCTCAGCCAACATCTTCCTCAAAATGCCTGGCCTGTGTGAGCAGACAGGGGAGGTTAGAACCAGTCTGTCTTGCATGTCAGGCTGGGCAGAAGAGGCCCCACAACAAAAGAATAGCCTATCATCCATCCTGAAGTCCATTACCACACTACTCCCCCCACACACACACTCCGCCAGTGAAGGAGCAAGCCCCATAGGAAAGAATTAACCTAAGTAACATAGGAAGGAAACATTAACAGACCTACCTTATTTAGGAAGATAGCAAGGAAACTAAGTCTAGCTTGAAATCACTTCTCTTAACACAGAAAGGCATACCTAATTTTTAAGAATGTTGAAGTGGATGAAGGAATGGGGTTTAGTGTACATACTTTGCCTTGCATTCTGTGTCTAGTTCTAGTCCAGGTGCCAAGTCCAGCTGGAACCCTGAGCACTGGCCACATTAGAAACACCCAGAAGGGAAGTGGACTCTGTCTCTCTGTCTCTGTCTCTCACTCTCTCTTTCTCTTGCTCGCTCACTCTCTTGCTTGCTCATGCTCTCACTCTCTCCTCTCCTCTTCTCTCCTCTTTCTCCTCTCTCTCTCACTCTCTTCTCTCCTCTTCTCTCCTCTCTCTCTCTGGAAGAATGTGTATGAGCCCTGCATATGCTGCCCTCTGTCTTATACTTCATTTCTTCATATTTGAAGTGTTCCCCATCAAGAAAACTGTTCCTGCTTCTAGCAAATAGTTCATTCTCTCACTCATGGAATGAATGCTGGCCCCTGTGGAGAGCTAGTCCATGGGCCCTTATTGCAGATATGGCCAAACAGTTCACAACCCTCACTATAGAACCCATGCGTATCACTGGTATCTGTGCTACCTGCTAGCCCTGGGGTACTAGAGGGCTGCCGGGGTTGGCTTTTTTCTTGAAGAATATATACATTCATTCATCCAACAATTATGATCAAAGGGCACCTATAGTGGACCAGGCTGTGGGTAGTATAGCATTTTACTGCTAAACGCTTAGAAGACAGAAGAATTAACAAAACGAAATCAAATCCATATGCCCTCTGGCTTGGCCAAGGCTTTTTTTTTTTTTTTTTTTTTTTAGTTTTTGGCAGTACTAGGAACTGAACGCAGAACCTCATGTTTGTAAAGCAGGTACTCTACCATTTGAGCCAGCCTTCCAGCCACCCATGTCTCTGGCTTGGAGGAAACAAAATCAACAATATAAATATGTGAAACATGAAGTGTGATGCACAATAAACTGCTAAGAAGAAAGCATAAATCATAGGAGAGGAATATGTATTGGGAATTAAAATGTAGATAAGGTGGCCAGAGAAGGTCTCTTCAAGAAGAGAAAGATCTGGAAGAAATAAGAAAGTTGGGCATACGGTTCGGAGAGAGCCACAAACCTTCAGATGTGAGCTTGCCCTAAATGTCCAGTGAACAATAGAAATGAGCTTCTCAGGCAACAGAGGCCAAATCGTGCAGGGCCTGACAACCACATAAGGAACTTGGCATTGCTGTGAATGAGGTGGGGTATCACCAGAGGGTTTGGAGCTGAGGAGTGACAGAATTTCACAGCATCATAATGATGTTGTATGCTGTGCTCCACTCTGCTGGGAATAAACTGAAGGGCCGAGGGTAGAGGCAAACAGGAAGCTACCCCTTAGGCAGCTTGGGCAGCCAGCTAGGCTAGAACAAGGATGACAGGAAAGGGCCAGATTCTGAATCTATTTAGAAGCCAGTGCCAAAAAGAATCACAGCCTCACTAGATATGTGGTACAGAAATGACAGAGACAACACGAGAGGTTTTGAACTGAGCAATGGAAAGACAAGAGTTTCCATCTGCTAAGAAGGGAAAGGCCGGGGGAGGAGGAGATGCTGGTTTGGGAAGGACCATGAGGAGGTGTTTGGATGGTTAGGCACAGGCTTTGGACATTTGAATGGATATGTGAGTGGGCAGCCCAGTGTTTGTGTGATGAGGTTGGGGGGGGGAGACCAAGCCAGATTTATTTGTGAGTTCTCAGCCTATGGATTATTTTTAAGTCTCTGAGACTGAAGAAGATTCCCTAAGGGTTTGAGATCTTAGTCAACTCAGGAACTGTTGATTTTGATGCCAGGCACTATAATAAGTAGCCTGGCATACAGGAAAGCAGCAGCAGCAAAGGCAGTGGCCTGTTCCCTCTTCTAGTGAAGAGGAGCTCAGGGGCTAGCAGGGAAGAGATTGCTCTCACGCTGTAGGCTTCCTTAGACAGGACCTTTTAGCAAGGTTATGGGAATGTTCAGGAAGGGATAACGGCTGGGTCTCTAGGAAGAAGAAACAGCATGTACAAAGGAGGAAATCTGAGCAGAGCATTGGGCTGAAATGCCTGTGGAAAAATATGGGGGGTCAGTGAAGCTACAGGAGGCGGGAGGCAGGGAACTAGCCTTGGATGCAGTGATGGAGAATGTGGGCTTTATCCTGAGGGTCGCTGAAAGACTGTACTCAAAGATGATAAATGTCATCCTTACTTTGTTAATAATTGGAAACGGGGCCGTGTGAACTGCGTCCAGGTTGCATAATGGTGACCAAAGTATTTACAAGAGATAGAAGTGCCTGGATTCCGGAACCCTTCATTGGTTCATGACATAGAAACATCCTTGAAGCTAGAGATGTGTTTACTCAGAACAAGGCCAAGTTTAGGCTCAAGGGAAGGGAGAAGGGAGCAAGGAGTTTAAAATGGTAATGATGCAATGGAAAATACTGCTTTAAAATCCACCCCCTCCAAGCCACCACCTGTGAGAACTATGATCATCTTTTTTTTGTTGTGGTGGTTGTTTTGGAGCAACCAGAGCAGACTTAGAGAGTTGTCTATGAACTCCAGCACCACCTAGTCCAAATTCAAGAGGCTAGGATTTGAACCCAAGTCCATGGGGGATGCCTCTTTTCCTATGTTTCTTCATGCCTCATGAAGCATTTCCTAGCAAACATTTCCTCTCCTGCTAGGAGCACATAGTTTTCAGGGCAACAGATGATAAAGCGAGTTGGCTTAAGTACTTAGCTCACACGCCTCCTTCCCTTGACACGCTGTGGATGGAATTTAAATATTGTCTTTCGAATCAATGCTCATTTTATTAGCCAGAAGCATTTAGAATGAGCCATTTACACCATCGCTGGGGCTTTTATTATTGGTCTTTAATAAATGTTTGATGCCTGAAGTGATTATGAGCCTGTATCAGGGAGATGGCCCCACCTGTTCCCCCTCCCCTGCAGTCCTGCCGTGAAATTAACTGAAGTGTTCCTCAACAGACATATCATTTATCCTTCTTTTAACTGGCATGGTGCCAGAAAAATAAATAAGCGTATCAGAGAAACTACAGAAGGCTATTTAATGATAGCAAAGTTAAATTGAAAGAGCAGTCCTTTCCCCACAGGCTAGCTATCACAAGCCAGGATCCCAAGAAAAACAGTTAATGGTATGGTACCTGGCCCTGCATTTAAACTTATTTATTTACTGCCTCGAAGAGGATTATGCTGTTCAGCTCCCCACACATCTGGCTGGAAGGAGGAAGGGAGGGGGTGACATTTAAAGAGACCTTTATTTGCCCATGTTCATTTTGGCTCTCAGTAGCTTGGTGCCTGTGTCTAATTTGTTGGCTTTAGCCTACGTGAAGCATAGGCTTGTGCCCCTGAGGTAGAGAGCTCCAAGAAAAGACAAAAGGAGGATCCACCAGGCTGAAGATGATAAGGAGAGGTTACAATGTGTCAAGTCATCTGGATCTGTCATCAGGTACCAGGTTGGCAAGATGAAGCCATGAGAGCAGAAGCCCAGGACATAGAGGGTAGAATCTCAGAAACAAATAACAGCTAACCCTTTCTGGACATCCCCCATGCATGGGGCATGGGACTCTTACAAACGTTAACTCATTGACTGGTACAACTGCTCTCTGGGGTTCCTTCTACTATGATGTCTGCATTATTTCGGGTTTGCAGGTGAGGAATCCCAGAACCAAGTGGTCCAACAATGCTCCTATCTGACATTTTATGAGAATAGTTCTAAATGGAGGGTTATCTAACACATGCCTAAATATCTTCAAGTAACAAATCCAGCTCACAAATTTATTGAATAAAATAGTTTGTTATCTTAGTTGATAATGACTGCAAAGCCTGGTTGAAATTCAGGATTTTCATACTCATCAGAGTTCCAAACCAGAATTGGTTTCCCAGGATGAGGGATCTCTGACTCACAACTCACCCCTGTTGTCTTCTTATCCACAGTTTTCTAGAAGTGTTAAGGGACCTGTCATGCAAACACATTGACACCCTGTTCCCCACCTCCAAGCTCCAGCATGCCACTGCAAATGGCCACCCCTGGGGACTAGAAGGTATACATCAATGATATGTCTACCCCTGCAAGGATGTGTCCTGAAGTGAGGTACATGTAAGTTGAATGGTTCCTGATACATGGGTCCTGGAAGGTCTTTGAGTAGAGCTCCAGAGGCCCAGGAACATGTGGTTGAGACTCAGATGAGAGATCTTGGATCCTCGTAGGCATGTCTTCATGGTCTCTGCAGCAAACGGCACAGGTCAGGGCCAGAGAAGCACCCAGGGCAGGGCCCCCTTTGTGTACACCTAAGGCTGGTTTTGCTGGAACCCAACACAGTAGTAAGTGGCGCAGCTGATGTTTTTGAAACTAGACTCTCTGGTTCCAGAGCCCATGGCTGAACCCCCTAAGCCATTTTCTTACCTCTCAACTACCAAACATAAAACCCAAGAGGTAGACAGACATAGATTCCTGGAATTTCAAGAATGTTAGAACAGGAAGGGTGCTAGACAACTTGATGCTCTACCCTTGACTCCTTCTATAGATGAAGAAACAAGCTCAGGAACACTGAGCAAATTTTCCAAAGTAAGAAACCAGGCTCTCCTGCTTTCCTCTTCCCTGCCGCCCCACATGCCAGCTTCTAGAGGTGGATGTGTGGCCTGCGGGGGGGGGGGCGGGGGGGAGGAGAGGGGAGGGGCCGGGAGCAGCCTCGCCTCCACCGGTCCATCCATCACAGTATGTGTTCCAGTGCAGCTGAGGCAGAGGAGCTTCTGTGTGTGTCATGCCGACAGAAGCCCCGGGTGGTGTCAGTGCATTCCAATTAGCCTTCTGAATCATATTTGTTGTCTTAAAATATTTATATCCAGCCATTTCCCACCTGCTAGTATTGAATTTTAGCCTCTTCCACCATTCCTCTCTGTCACAGGCCCACCGGAACACTCTTGTCAATAGAATTGTTTGTGTGACACCAGGCCCTTGCCACCACCGAGTGTGCTAATACCTCCTAATCAGACATAAGCAGATGCACAGAGCCATGACCCAGGGCACCAAGTCCTCGTTCTTGAGCTTATTGCTTCTGACAGGAGCACATTGCTTCTACCAAAAGAAGCCATTTGCTGTTGCTATTTCCACCCTCCAGCCACTCCTCACTCCGGCTGAGGCCTTTGGGAGGCTCCCATCAGAGGGCTGCAAGGGTGTATCTTGCAGGCAGCCCCGGGTACTGCAATCCTTCTTGGTGGCCCAAGGTGGTTGAGCATCTTGGGCTGTATGTGTCACTGGCATTGTTCTATATGTAATTCTGATTATCATCTTGTGTGAACTCACAGCAACATACTGTGGCTAGAAATGTGTGTGTGTGTGTGTGTGTGTGTGTGTGTGTGTGTGTGTGTGGATGAAGCAGGGTGGATATGGTGGTTAAAGTACTCTGTGTATATGGATGAAAATAGAACAATGAAAACTGTTGAAATTGTTTTACGAAGTGGGCAGGAAAGACGAGGGAGAAAGATGGAGGAGGAGGAATTTAACCAGAGTATATTGTATGTATGCATGCATGGAAATATCACAATGGAACTCCCTTATACAAGTGATATATGCAGGGCTGGGAAGGTGGCTCAGTGGTAGAGCACTTGCCTTGCATGCCTGAGGCCCTGGGTTCGATTCCTCAGCACCACATAAGCAAAAAAGAAAAGAAACTGGAAGTGGCGCTGTGGCTCAAGTGGTAGAGCGCTAGCCTTGAGCTGAAGAGCTGAGGGACAGCGCCCAGGCCCAGAGATCAGGCCCCATGACTGGACCCAAAAACAAAACAAAACAAAAAACAAGTAATATATGCAAATAAAATGTTCTTTTAAAAAAATAACAACTTAGCTGCGTGCTTGTGGGTCACACTTGTAATCATAGCTACTCAGGAGGCTGAGATTTGAGAATCACAGTTCAAAGCTAGCCCAGGCAGGAAACATCTGTGAGACTCTTACCTCAACAAAACAAAAACACTAGAAAAACTGGAAGTGGAGCTGTGGCTCACAGTGGTAGAATGCTAGTCTTGAGCAAAAAGAGCTCAGGGATAGTGCCCAGGTCCTGTGTTCAATCCTCACAACCAACAACAACAAAAAAGAACTAAAGGTGAAAGAAGGGCACAGTTTGGGTTTCTAGGTTGTTTTATTTTTGTTGTGTTAGTACTGGGAATTAAACGCAAGACCTGACACTTTTGCTTGGCTTTATCACTCCAAGATAGTGCTCTTCCACTTGAGCCATGCCTCTAATTCTGACTTTCCACTGGTTAATTGGAGCTATGGGTCTCTCAAGATTTATCTGGCTGGCTTCAAACCTTGATCCCCAGATTTCAGCTTCCCAAGCAGCTAGGATTATATGCATGAACCCACAATGCCCCGCCAGTTTGGGATTTTGGATGAAAAAGAAAATTAAGCTTCTGCTTGGGGCAGTACCAATGTTTGAACTCACTTGCTAGAGACACACTCTGTTCCTTGTGCCACCCTGCCAGTCCCTTTTTGCATTTCTTACTTTCAAGATCAGATCTTGCTTTATGTCTGGGCTGGTGTGGATTGTGATCCTCCAGGCTGGCTTCAGATCCCACCCCTCCACCCCCATCCCCTATCTGAGACACCATGTCATCTGTAAAAGATCATATGCATCTAGCTGTTGTATCCAGTAGGATTTGGGCAAGGTTCAAATCTATTGCCTTCCTGGGCTGGGAAAGTGGCTCAGTGGTAGAACGCTTGCCTTGCATGCTCAAGGCCCTGGGTTCAATTCCTCAGCACCACATAAGCAAAAAGAAAAAAGCCGGAAGTGGCGCTGTGGCTCAAGTGGTAGAGTGCTAGCCTTGAGCTGAAGAGCTGAGGGACAGCGCCCAGGCCCAGACTTCAAGCCCCACGACCGGACCCCAAATCTATTGTCTTCCTCTTGTCTCCAAAATATGGACCTCAAAGCCTCCTACCATTTCCAAGGAATGAGAGGAAATGATTGAAGCTATTTTTGACATGTAGTGAAGGGCAGGAAACCAAGCCTTACCACTTACTAGCTGCATGACCTTGGAATTGGGAAGGTCATTTGAACTTCTGACCATCTGTCTTCCTGTCTGTAGTTTGGAGAACTCCATTGGATAAAGGTGATTGTGTGGATTCTCTGGCCCTAAAGAATTTCAGTTGATTATTGGCAGCAGTTCATTTCCCCGTGTACAATGGTGGATCATCTATAGCCTTGTTTATACTCTGTGTTAAAAATGAAAGCTTTTGGGGAACGGTGCTGAGGTTTGAACTCAGAGCCTAACTTTTGCCAGGCAGACACTCTGCCGGTTATGTTGAGATAGGTTCTTGATTTTTGCCCAGGTACATATCTGGACGTTGATCTACCTATTTTAGGTTTCCTGTAGTAGCTGGGATAACAAATATGCATCATGATGCCAGACTTCTTTCCATCGAGAAGGGTTTGAGGCCAGCTTTGCACCATGCATGATCCTCCAGATCTCAGTCTCCCAAGGAGCTAGAATTACAGGCATGAGCCACTAGAATCTGGTTTGAAAACAACTTTTAAAATTAAGAAGCACCAACCATTTCAACCATCGTCCCTAATAATAATTGTAATGTGGTATGGTTTTTATCCATGCACGATCTAGCTCAGTCCTGACAGTGATGATTGTTCTTATTTTACAGTAGGAATACTGAGGTATAGAGGAAATAGAGGACACATCCAAGGTCATGCAGTGGTTAAGTGATAGAACTACAGCTTGTCCCTGAGTCAGTGTGATTCTAAATAGGTGTGATGAGCTTCTCTTCCCCATGCTGCTGTCATGTGAGGCTTAGGCTGTACAGAGGTTTCTTTGTGCCAGCTGTCTGTGCTCAAGGGAGGTTGGGGTTAGGGCTGAGACATATCATTTTTTTAATCTCTTTCCATTTTAATAAATAATATGTCACAATTCAGGCAAGCCAGCTGAATAATAATTTTTCAAGCTTAGAGCCCAACTTAGCTTATTCCCACACTCATCTTCCAGCCTCCTACCTCTCTCAGTCCAGTCTTCACACATCCCGCCAAGCTCCAGATATTTCTGCCTGGGTGCTGTCATCATTCCCGAAGAAAGCAGAAAATGCTAACCTTGTTATTTTCCCCCAGTTTTCTGCTCAGCTTATTGTGATCAGCTGCATGGCTCCAGGTATGGGAGTGGGGTAAGTTGATGAACCCCAAAGGCCTGGATCCCTAAGAGGCCCCAGGATCTGATCACACTGGCAACAATGGTGTGATATGAACACGAACACAGGACCATGGCTTTAGCCCAAGATCTGGGGGCACACATCACTCCCAGTGAGTAGGAAGCGTTGAGGCCAGGGTAAAAGGGACCTAATGCAAACTTAAGTACCTACTCTCCAGATTCATGCTAGGGAAAGTTTTATCACTACCTGACTCTGATCAGGCATTACCAAGGGTCCAGGTTGAGTTAAGTAGGATTTTGCCTCTCTAAAACAATAGAGGAAATGTCTTTGCAGTTAAAACATTAACATGCTAATGATGCCATTAAAGGACTTCCAAATGCATTAGTTCTATAAAGTAGGTTAATAGTCTCTCTCTCTTTCTCTCTCTCTCTCTCTCTCTCTTTCTTTCTCTCTCTCTCTCTCACACACACACACATTCACAAAACCCAGGATGAGCCATTTTCCTTTCCACTAGATCATTGATGGCAAGCATTCTTCTTGAACCCAGGCCAATTCAGGATGAAATAAAAATAGCCATATTGAATCTCATAGCAAATAAACAATGAAAATTAAAAGTATGAGACCAGGCATGATGACACACACCTGCTATCCCAGCAACTCAGAGGTAGAGATAGAAGGACCTGGCTTGAGACCATCCCAAGCCAAAAGAAAGAAAGAAAAAGAAAGGAGTCAAAGATTCTAATAATAATGTAAATGACATTTAAAATTTATGAATTTCAAATTACTGGTAACTAGTATGTTGAAGCAGTTGATTTGCGTGTATTGATTTGTATCCTACAATCTTGCTTAATGTATTTGTTAATACTGGTAATTATTTTAAAGGTTCCTAGGATTTTCTACTGTAGATGATTATTGCATGTGAACAGTTGATTTTATTTCTTCCTTTCTGTTTTCTATGCCCTTTGCTTATTATTTTTTGTCTTACTCTACTAACTAGAACCTCCATTGCAGTTCAGAATTAAAATGGTGAGATCAGACAGACACCTTCTCTTACCCTTTCTTGGTCCTTGATTTTAGGAGAAATCAGTCCTTGCTATGGTTTGTTTCTCCCAAACTCAAGCAAGAGTTTAATCCTTAAAGTTTTATGCTGATGGTAGAAGTTGGGAGGATAGAAATGTAATCTGGCTGTGGTATTTCAAGATGGGGTGTTTGGGAATGATTAGACCAAGAGAGAACTCTGCGCCCCCATGACAGAATGCCAGTGGTTTTTATAAGAAGAAAGACTTAAAGGAGCTCAGTGGCAGTTAATGTACTTAGCATGTGCAAGGCCCTGAATTCAATCTCCAGAACTCCAGAAAAGAAAAAAAAATTAAAACATGGTAGACTTTGCCTTAAGGCAAAGTAAAAAATTTAGCAAAATAAAACACCAGGAAGCAGGTACTCAAAAGGGATGGGGTCAAAAGGAAAGAAGTGGACAAATGAAAAGGAAAAGAGGGAGAAAATGCAGTCCAAAATCAAATGTAGATCCTACAGAATTAAGAAGAGCAAGGGAAGGGGGGGGGGGGTAGAGGAGGAATAGATGAGAATATTGAAAGAAGTGACATTGATCAACACATATTGTATTCATAAACTACTTTGTTATATGGCAACTCCTTTGTCCAGCTACTCAAAGATAATAAATAAAGGTAAACTTTAAAAAAGTTAGAAGGACTAAGTCTAGGCACAGGGAGACATACAGTGTTTCCACTGTGATATAATACAGCCTCAAGGAAACCTTTACCACAGCCTGCATCTTTACTGTTTGGACCTTGTACCTATAGAACCATGAGTTAAACTAAACCTCTTTTCTCTCTTTTGTTTTTCTTTTTGCCAGTCCTGAGGTTTGACCTCAAGGCTTGGCACTGTCTGAACTTCTTCTTCTCAAGGTTAGCACTCTACCACTTGAGCCACAGTGCCACTTCTAGCTTTTTCTGAGTAGTTTATTGGAGATAAGAACCTCACAGACTTTCCTGCCTGGGCTGGCTTAGAACTGCAATCCTCATATCTCAGTCTCCTGGGTAGTTACAATTACAGGCTTGAGCCACGGGCTCACAGCATAAACTTCTTTTCTTTATCAAGTATCCTGTTTCAGATATTTTATGATAGTAGTAAACAGCTGATGAATATACTTGTTTACCAAGAAGTACTCCTTCAGTCTTCAGTGTCCCTAATGACTTTCAGTCTACCCACTGAACACAATATTGAGAAAGAGGTGTAGGCGAGCTGGGCTGTAACTGAGGGTTTGTCATTCTCCTCTCAGTTCTATCTATTTTTCTTCCATGTGTTTTGAAGTACTGCCATTAGGTGTATGAACATTTCTTGTCTTTCTGTTCTTTTGGCAAATCAGACCCTTTTTTTCATTGCAATTATCTTTTCCCTGCTCTGATATGTATTTTGTGTGGTATTTGTAAAGCTATTCCAGTTTTCTTTTGATTAATGTTAATATGATTTACCATTTTTTTATAGCCTTCGGCTTTTAAGTTTACTTTTCTGTTTAAAGTTGCGCTTCTGTTTTTCTTGCAGGCAGCATATAGTTGAGCCTTGTTCTTTTCGTCCAGTCTAAAAATCTCTCTTTTTAACAAATACTAAGTTTGTTTGTTTGTTTGTTTCCTGGCTTACACCTATAATCCTAGCAACTCAGGAGGCTGGGATCTGGAGGATTGAGAGTCAAGGCCAGCCCAGAAAGAAAAGTCCACTAAACTTCATCTTCAAAATGACAAGCAAAATGCCAGGATGGGGGCATGATTTAAGTAATAGAGCACCAGGCAAGCAATCAAGTTGAGAGAGACCCTAAGAACCACGTACACACACCAAAAAGCATATTTCCATCTCTCCCCTTTTGCTGCTTTGTTTGTTTATGTTTGCAGTGCTAGGAATCAAACCCCAGTCCTTGTTCATGCTAGGGAAATGATTTACTGCTAAATTATATCCTTAGCCCTTTGCTGTAGTTTTATTTTAGATCATGCATTTTTACTTCTCCATATGCTATAAACACCAGCACACATTCTTGTTTTTATTTTTCAAACATAATCATTTAAGGAGATTTTAAAAATAAGAAAAGGCATTATAGATTTACTCACATATTCTTTATGTAAATTCAAATCTCCATCTGGTATCAGAGCATTTTCCACTTACAGGATATATTTTAACATTTCATGGGATAGCTGTCTTCCCTCTCGCTTTTGAAAGGTATTTTCACTAGATACAGAATTCTAAGCTAACAATTATTTGCTTTCTGTGTTTTAAAGCTATCATTCCACTGTCTCCCGGCATTTGTCACTTCCAAGAAGCCTGTTTTCATGTTTATCTTTGTTCTTTGGCATGCTGTCTTTCTCTCTGACTTCACGGATTATTTTCTTTGCCCACTACTTTCACCAGGTTGATATTTATGTGCTTTGATATTGTTTTCTAGCTCTCTTTGCACCTGTGTTAATCCTTTCCATCAAGGTATGAAAAAAAAATCCTTTTCTTTCTCCTTCCTCCCTTCTCTGACTCAGGTTCCATGAATAATTGGACACTTGATATCATCCTGGCACACAGGATGCCCTGTTATTTTTACTTTGATGTTTTATTCTGTGTGCCTTTCAGGGCAGTGTCTCTCAGTCTGTCTTCAAGGTCACTAGACTTTTTCTTTCTACCAGGGCTAAATTACTGATAATCCCACCCAGTGTATTTTTTTTTATCTTAGATATTTCCAGTCTCTAAAATTTTGCTTTGCATCTTTCTTTTTTTAATTATTGTTTTCCATGTCTCTCTTTATAATGCTGACACCTCCCTCTGACTTACTGAACAAATTATACATATTTATAACCACCACTTTACTATTCTTGTTTACTAATCAGATCATCTCTCAATCTTCTTCTTCTTCTTCTTTTTTTTTTTTGGTCAGTCATGGGTCTTGGACTCTGTGCCTGGGCTCTGTCCGTGCACTCTTCAGCTCAAGGTAAGTGCTCTACCACTTGAGCTACACCACCACTTCTGGTTTTATGGTGGTTAAGTAGAGATAAGAGTCTCGCAGACTTTCTTTCCTGGCTGGCTTTGAACCTTGATCCTCAGATCTCAGCTTCCTGAGTAGCTAGGATTATAGGCATGAGCCACCTGACTTCTCTTTTTTTTTTTTTTACTCTTTTTATTGATTTTTCTCCTTAAAGGTGGGAGTTCTCTATTTGTTTTTCGTGATTTCTAATTATTGGTAGGATGCCAGACCATACAAATTCCCTGGAATGCTATTAAATTATTTAGAAACAATTTTGGTGCTTTCCAGGGGCAGCAAGCCATATTCTGAAAGCCAAATCCAGCCCACTTCCTGTTTATGTAAATGAGTGTTAATAGAACACAGTTGCCAGCCACACCCATCCATTTCCATATTATCACTGGCTGCTTTTACTGTACAGCCACAGTGGAAGCAGTTGAGCTGAAAACCATGAAGCTTCAAGTATTTGCTGTGGGCCTTGTACAGAAAATATTTGCCAACCTTTCCTCTTCAAAGGCTTGCCTGAAGTTTCAATAGGTGGGCCCAGGTTAGCCCCAGCCTATGGCAAATTAGTTCTCATGGCAGAAGCAATAGCTATGTGAAGACTCTTGGAGTATTTTTTACAAAGCTGTCCCCACTCTGGCTGATAGGAAACACACAGTACTCCCAGGCCCCAGAGATGTCCAGTGATTATCCTGCTTTCAGAGTTTGCTTGCACACATGCCAGTTCATCTCCTAAGTTCTGTGTGTGTGTGTGTGTGTGTGTGTGTGTGTGTGTGTGTGTAGTGTGTAGTGTGTGTGTGTGTCTCAAGTTGTCTCTCTCAAGTCCTCTCAAATTCATTCAAGTTCTCTGTTTCTCTAGTTCTAAGTTCTCTCTGTCAAGTTTTTTTTTCAAATTCTCAAGTTTTCTGTAAAGTTTTCTCTCTCAGGTTCTCTCTCAAGATCTTTCCTTCCCTTCCTTCCCCCTTTTCTCTCTCCCTCTCTCTCTCTGTAGCCTTTTCAAGTACTCTGTCTACCCCATGAGCGCCGCCATCATTCTGAGCTTTCTATGACTTTGCTTCAGGAGACCCCAATCCTTTACCATAGCCGAGAAACTCCCCTAGCAGCCAGACTGGCCAAAGTACAGCTTCCCTTGTTTGTGTCCTTTCTCTCAGGTAACATCAGCCTTTACTGTCCGATTTCCAATATCCACGCACTGCTCTATGCTTCTTGTGTGGGTGAAGAATACTTTATTGGGTGAGCCAGCCCAAGCTGTTTTCTGTTATGTGCAGCCAGAAAAGAGGCGAGGTGCTAGTTTCATGGATATTTTTTTTTCCACAAGCACTCTCACTTAACATGTCACAAAGGAGAATGTGGAACACACAAACCAAGCCCAATCAAAAACTGAAAAACAATGTGCTGCTCCAGGAAAGGAAGCTTCCAAAATAGTAGTCAATTTTCACACAGCCAGTGGGCAGCACCACAGACACGGCCAGTCTGATTTCCTGGTAGGCTTTCATTATTATTGTTGCTTTGTTTTGCTTTAATAAGACACTCCATAGAAGATGCCAGAGGACTTGAATTTAATAAATTTGGGGGCCAAATATCTCTCTTTTATTAACACTATAAAAAGAGTGATAGGACTTGATTACTCTTGAGATATTTAGGGAAAGCTTGAGGTCTGTTAATGAGCAGCTAATGAATTTAATGCGTTTACTTATATTAAGCAGGTGCTGAATTCCATATCAGTCTGTAACTGCTAAGGGGAGCTGAGGGCTGGAAGTTGAGTTCCCTCTTTTTTGAAATGGGACTGCCTTTTATCATCCTAATCTTTGGTGGAATTGGTATGAAGTCAACAGGGTCATTACCTGGGAGGATTAACAGGTGCTTTTGCCCAGAGAGGCCAGGGGTTGGTGTAATGCTGGGAGGCGTGCTAAAGGGTGGCAAAGGATGGAAGCTGAAGACAGAACCTTTGGAGAAGGTCATGTGGAACAGGCCAGGATGGTCAGGAGCAAGTTCCATAGTCATATTTGTGGAGTGCATTATGAAGGACACAGTGGTCCAGGATGTCTGAGAGCTGAACTACATGTCATGGACAAAGTTCCATTTTAATTGCACCGTATTGGGGCTGGGTGCTCCTCTCCTTAAGATGTTTTTGTAAGGAAATTCAGGGTATGGATGACTTTGTCCATTCCCCAGAGGCCTTTTCAGGGCAGTTTCTGGACAGTGATGTTACAGATGGAGAGGTTTTATGATGGGAACGTAGGAGGAGATGTTCTCCGGTGTTAATGCAGTGGCTAATGAGGTATTGAACTTGAAGCAGAACACCTTGAGTCTGCTTTTATACCAGATGGGTCACTGGATAGCCAGGTGGATTTGAGCAAGTCAATTTAACCTCTGCTCTACAGCAGCGGGGTGGGGCTAGGAGACTAGATTGTAACAACAATAGCTGGCATAGTATATATTGTATATCCACACTGCTCAGATGCCCAGAAAAATACAGATACAGATGTTACTATTAACATGTGTGATGAGGAAGCTAAAGCCCAGAGCAGTTGATGGATACGCCCAGACTTGTACATGTAGCAGGTTGAGAGGGCCAAGCCATAGGCTACCTACTACCTTTAACCCAAAGAGTGACGGAACATTTATAATTTGAATAGAAATCTTAGAATTGCATATAAGTCACTGGAAAGTAGGCCAGGATCTAGACAGCCATTGATACAAGATACCAGAAGTGTAGTATGGAAATAACATATTGATTTTTAACTTGGGTCCTATTCCTTCCACTTTGGATGTAACAGCAGATACAGGGTCTGTGGTCTTACTGGAGTAAATAGTTTGCAATAACCTCTGTAATGGAGAACATTGCAGGGAGATCTCATGAGTGAGGTACATCCATTTAAAAATCAGTATCCTTTTAAAAAAATTAAGGGTCCTCAAAGTAAGCATTCCTATCATTTGTTAGTACCTTGGGAATCCAACAATTAGTTACTGTAATATTGACATGCTTGCATTATGCAGAGTTATTATGAACAGTTATTTTTCATTAACTCCCTTCATATTCATTATTTACACTCTATCTTAGTTGATAAGTTTTATCACATTTGAAAGCAATGACACTATTTTTCATTATATTTTCTCTATGCTTCTAATTTGTACTAAGGTTAATTTAAAAAAAAAACAGAGGTAGGAGACAGTCAGGTGCTAGTGACTCACACCTATAATCCTAGCTACCCCTGAAGCTCAGATCTAAGGGTATTGGTTCAAAGCCAGCCCAGATAAGAAAGCCCATGAGATTTTTATCTCCAATTAACCACCAAAAGGACAAAAGTAGAACTGTGGCTCAAATGGTAAAGCAGCAGTCTTGAGCACAAAAGCTAAGAGACAGCACCCAGGTTCTGAGAAGTAGAGAGAGAGAAGTAGGAGAATAAAGCTGTTTCCATAGGCTGGTTACTTTGCAAACTTTCTGTAGAGGCTAAGGGATCTGCTTTGGAGAGAGACAGCTGGTCTTCAAACCTCCACTTGGTTCCCTAATAACCATGTGGCTTTTGCGGGTGTTGTTTTTCACCTCTCTATATTTCATTTCCTGTATTTGCAAAATAGGGATGGTGAAAAGAATAACTACCTGGTGTTCAGAAACTCTGTGAAAGGTTAGAAAACAAATGAGTTGAAGAAGTAATGAAAATACACCAGTACACTCATGAGTCAAATATGGAACATTACTCTTCTTTAAGAAAAATCAACAGGGCGCTGTCATGTTGATAAGGATGTTGCCAAGAACTACAGCAGTGAAATCCAAGCAGAATGAATTTATCACTTCTAGAACCGTAGCCTATCATTGCGTCCTTCATTCACACTGGGAAGAATACAGAGCCTGCAACTCTTCCATTTAAAAACAATGGCTCTGAGAAAGAAAAAAAATGACAAGGATCTGAAGGAGATAATTTTAAAATTACCAGTCTTTCCCCTACTGCTGTCTATATTGATATTGTCTTGTCCATTATGATACACAGAGAGGCTTCTTGAATCTCAAATATGTACTCCACACAGGCAGGGAAGAGAGTGAAGTACTAAAAAAGAACGAATTGAAATTATAATCAGCTAATTATGTTCTCTCTTAATCGAGACGCTGATTTTCTTGACAGTGGTTCAACAGACTGGCATCTCCCTCCTATCAACCAGAGCTGGGAAAAGTTTTAGGTCATGAAACAATAACAACAAATGACATCTGGCAAATGTGCATCTACACAGAAGTCTTCGTTTATTATTTCATCTGTACTTTTCTTGCTCTTTCTCCTTCCTTCCTTCCTTCCTTCCTTCCTTCCTTCCTTCCTTCCTTCCTTCCTTCCTTCCTTCCTCTTTTTGTGCTGCCACCAGGGCTTCAATGGTGGGAAACAATGGAACACAAATCACCTTTCTTGTTCCTGGCAGGCCCTGGGCCACAAGTTCCAAGACTAGCACTTGTACTTAGACCAGATGCAAACTGGACCAGAGGAAAAATGACAAGGCAAGCCTCCCCCTTGTGTTTCAGTAAGGGAAGGGTCCCAACCAGGCATGTATTGACATCCAATCAGAAAGACCCACAATAGTAATGGACCACCTCTTTACAGATCAAACCAAGGATATAGTCCCCCAAGACAGAGGGGACTAGGAATCAATTATCTAGCAGGACCAGACAAAGACTCCTCTGAGTGATTGGGAAGTTCCCCTCTCCATGCTTGAGGAGTCTGTTTATTCTTTTTTCTACTTTCTGTCATGTCTTTCCTTTCAAATTCAAATATTCTTGTTTCCCTTAAACACTTTCCTGATTTTTTTGTTCTTTCATTAGAAGAAAAAATAACCTTTTACTACTCTTAAGCCACACCCTCCAGCCCAGCTTTTTGCTGGTTCATTGGAGATGGAATCTTCCGGACCTTTCTGCCTTGGCAGGCTTAGAACCCCATGATCCTCTGATCTCAGTCTCCTAGAGTAACTAGGATTATAGGTATGAGACTCTGTGTTCAGCTAATATAGTAATTCTTGCAAATAATCTCCGGGCTAGACCACCTGGGTTTGCATTCCAGAGCTGTGAATTTCAGCTGTCTCCATTAAGTGGACACAAAAGAGGTACCTGGTTCAGAGGTGGGTATAGTGAGTTGATAAGTAGTGCCCCCAGAAATGGTATGACTAAATCCTTACCCTCATACCAAGAATGTGGCCTTATTAGGAAATAGATGTAAGTGTCATTTGCAGATGTGACTGAGTTAAGGATTTCAATAGAGTGGGCCAGGCTGGGAAGGTGGCTCAGTGGTAGAGTGCTTGTCTTGCATGCATGAGGCCCTGGGTTTGATTCCTCAGCACCACATAAGCAGAAAAAGCCAGAAGTGGTGCTGTGGCTCAAGTGGTAAAGTGCTAGCTTTGAGCTGAAAAGCTGAGGGACAGACCCCAGGTCCAGAGTTCAGGCCCCACGGCTGACCAGAAACAAAAAAAAAAAAAAATAGAGTGGGCTTAAATCCAATGACTGGTGGCCTCAACAGTAAGGAAAAAAAGGTGGAAAACACTGAAAAGAAGGTCCAAGACAAAGCTAGTGTCATGCTGCCATTATCCAAAGAAGGCTAGGAGCTACCAGATGTAGAAGAGGTAAGAGGGACTCTCCTGTCCCTTGGAAGGAAAGAGGTGGCCCTGTCAACACGGTGCTTTTTGAGCTCACAACCTCCACCCCTGTAAGAATAAACTCCTGCTGTCTTAACCCACCAAGTTTGCTTTGTTAGGGTTGTTGGGTGATTTGTTGAGAGTTTGTTGGTTGGTTTGTTGAGCTTGTTGGATGATTTGTTGAGGTGCTTGGGTAATTTGTTGGAGTCCTTGAAAGGATATGATGATCTTATCCACATAGAGAGCTTCCTCTCGAAGTGGTGCTCCAAGTGTCACAATTAGCATTGTGTGTATGCTACAGACAGTGAAGACAAGTGCTAAGAGGGCAGGTGGCTGATCCAAGAGCTCTTGGACCAGAAATCAGAAATCAGAACTGCAAAATTATTGCTCTGCCTCCTGCCAAGCTGCCTGGCATTTTGGCCACAGACAATCGGCTGGCTGACAGAACTCTCAATGTAAGATCTTCCATCTTATGAATTGGTCAAAAGCTTTCCAACACAAAAGAGTTTTCCTTTTACCTCTGTCACCAAAAACTCCCCCCAAGTTTTTCTTCTCAGTTGCTGAAGTGGGTAATGCAGATGTGAAACAGAACATAGCGTTGTGACCTTTTAGTGTGTCACTGAGCATTAAGCCAGCTGGGTGATAGGCCCTCCACCCAAGGGAACACATGCATCAAGACACTTTACAAGGCTCTGACCGTGCAGCCTTGGACACAGCAAGTGCCTACCTGTGTGGCCCAGGGGTAGGAGGATGGCTCATAATTACACAGCTTCAGGGCTGGGCGTAGGATAATCTCAAGTGGTAGAGCATCTGCCTAGCAACCCCGAGACCAAGTTCAATCCCCAAGACCACATCCTCACATGCATACACACACACACACACCACCACCACCACCACCACCAAAATAGTAAGTAACTCAAAAAGGATGGCTTCTAGTCATCAGAGGGTATCTAAAGAGCTGATTGGGCACTCCCAGACAGATTTTCCTGTAGAAATCTTCCATATAAACCAGTAAGCCCCCAAATTACTACCTAGGATTAGATGTGACAACTGGCCTTCAGGTGGGGTTAATAGAAAAAAAGACCAGGATGTGGTGCTGATGATAATGGTACGTCATGGGAAGAAGAGGATGGAGAAAGATGTTATGAAAGCATGCCCTCCATCCACCTCGCCAGCAAGGGGTGGTGAATGCCCCTCAATGAGATGCTGGTGGGGGAATGTGCAAGAGGGGAGGAAAGCAGCAGGTGTATGGGGAGGTCCTCTTGTGTCTGAAGCATTGTCTGGTGACTGATTCAGAACATGCTCTCTCTTCCTGGTGAGGCCTGGAACAAATGTGATCACTAACAAACGATCCGCTAACACAGGGTCTTGTAAGAGAATTGCCCTCATTAGGAAAACTGGCTGTAGGCCAGATCATGTTTTCTTTTCAGCAGGTGCAGTCCATTCTTGGATGGAGAGATGGGCTGGGGTGTGGGGGTCTGTTATCCACAGATGTAACTGTACGGCAGGAATATAGAAGCACCACCACAGAGAAGCATTTCTAAGCCAGTGCCTGAGGCAAGGTTGGAAGTGAATGTAACAAGGACAGGAGCAAGGAGCATTATGCAGACTGGTTGGGTAACCAAGAGATGGTTTGCATAGAAACAGGATGTTTCTGGATGTTCCCTGAGACTTTAGGAGAAAAGGTACATTACAAGAAGTCAAATTGTTGTTTGGAGCCAGCCTTCCTGGATTCAATTACCAGCTTTACTGCTTTCTAGGTTGTGTGTGTGTGTGTGTGTGTGTGTGTGCAACTATAAGACAAAAGCCTCTTAACTTTGCTTCTATTTCCTTAAGTTTTCAGAGAGAATTTAGTGAATTAATTCATAAATGTCACTTATGACCTGTCATATTATATGTGCTCATATAGTATGAGGGAGGGAATGTGAGTGGGCAGGAAAGAGGGAGAGAAGGGATCAAAATTATTCAGTAAGTTCATACTTTGTTCATCATTCCTTACCAATTGTCGTTAGTGCTCGGAAGATTTGAGGTTTTCTCTGTACTGTAGAGAGTCATTGTAGGTAAGCAAAAGTAACCTAAGAAGGAACTACAAATAGGTTCAAACTGCAAGGATAACATCCCTATAGTCTCAAATCTGCATCTCAGGTATCTCTGAAAGAATCTGTGGTCAACTCTGAGAACATTCCCTGCACCCTTGCTGTGAGAGAGGCATACAACAGTTCCAGGAAGAGCACCATGGTCCCTGCATCAAGGGGTGTCACCTTGGGTCAAAGAGAAGAACCAGTCAATGAATAATTACTAGTTTGACCCATGATGCAAACTCAGAGTGAAAGGATACAAAGAAATATGAGATCCACTCCCAGCCCTGAAGTGCGGTGCCCACAGCTGAGTAGGGAACAGACCAGCAATTGGTCCCAGCAAAATGTAGGAAGAGGGATTAGACTTATTAGAAAGAGGGACTAATAAACACTGCGGCTACTTGTCACTACAGCTTGAGCTCAGTTCCACTTCCAGCCACAGTATCTATGAGCTGCTTGCACAAGTCCCATCACTTGGTTGTCTTGATTTCTCCCCCTTGTAAAGGCATTAATACCAACTTAAGGGGTTGTAGGGAGGGGTGGTTCGAAATAATATATAGCATAACCCCAGCTGTGGCATTTGGGATACAACAACAAGAATAAAGCAGAATCTATTCCCTTTGATTGCAGAGGAGTTCAGAAAAGCTTTTTTATGAAGCAAGGGACATTTAAGCAGGTTCTGAAGGATAGAGAAAAGCGTGCCAGGTAGAGTGGGATGCATTTCAAGGATAATATTGTGATTTCCGCCTCAACTTTTCAGGAACCCATATGCCCACTGACTGACAGTAATTTTACAAAGCCAGACGTGTCTGTATTCTTTTTCTGGATCTCCTTTTATTTATTTATTTTATGTAATGGTTATTTCATGGTACTTACAAAATGTCCTCTAACTGCCAGCAGTGAAGCTGCCAAAAACTAAATATCGTAGGGGGGTATTAACTTGTGCCAAGAAACTGAAAGGAAGGCAGGAGCTATATTTCTTTCCAATGAAATGGAGTGAAGTCTTGCAGGTGTGGGGGGGGGGTGGAGGTGGGAATGTGTTGTGCTTCAAGGAGAGGTAGCCAAGATCAAAGCTGTTCATGTCCTCTCCACCCCCGCCTTGGCCTGTTAATGGCTGTGCACCAGGCACCAAAGCCATACTCGATGGCATCATGCCCTAGGGACACATCAGTAGCCAAGTCATGATGACTTTCCATTTCTTACACACCTGAAACTCTGCCCAGTAGTAGAGCTTTTTCAGGGATGGGTTCTGGGCTGGAACACAAAACGAAACAGCTTTTGTGCCTCAGGGCCACAACACTAGCCATGACTGTGGGCACCCAGCTTGGAGGGGAAATAGCACACACACACACACACACACACACACACACACACACACACACAGAGCCTCCTCTCCCTGCATAGGGCCCCTGCTGGGTTGAGGGTGACAACTGTCTACTCTTTCACTCAAGTCATACTTCCCCATCCCAAGTTCCCCTCTCTACACTGCCCACCATCTTGATCTCAAGGACTCTGTCCAAATGTCACCAGCCCTACCCTGTGGACTATAAGAAGTTGCAGGGTCTTATTTATTATATCAGCTTCTATTAGTTATATAGGGGACAATAGGCTCTTATTCCCCGTGTTGTCCCTGACTCTGAGGACAATGCCTGATCAATGCTAGATTCTCAGCAAAAATTTGTGGACTCCTATGAAGAAGATGACTTTGCCCACAACTTCACAGGCCCATGTGTTATATCCCACAGTCTTTTATGTTTTGAACTATTTTTAATCTTGGATGAAAGTCATTTAATTGGCTAATGAACTGGCAAAGTTATCTCATACCAGGACATCAACCAATGGGTTGTCCAAAAAGCATCTCAGCAAGCCAGATGGAAACTGTCCTCATTTCTTTCTGCATGAAGCCTGAGCTCTTACCTAACAGCTTACCCTTTCTCCTTCTGGCTTGGTCGGCTGACCTTGAGCTGTATTTGGTGACTCCTTTGCCTGATGGCAACCACTCCTGTAGAGAACCTTTATTCCCTCTTCCTTTGGCCAAGGCCAAGGCCAAGTCCCTCAGCAGCACAATTCTCTTTTCCTATTTCCTTTGTTTACAGAAATTCCTCCCTTCACTCCTTAACTTAGGAACCCCATTTTAACATGACCCTGGAGGTTGCTGGATACCACACCTCCAACCTGGATTTTTACTGGCTATTTTGGAGATGAACTCTACCAACTTTTCTGCCCAGGCTGGCTTCAAACTACAATCCACTAGCTCTCAGCCTCCAGAGTAGCTAAGATTACAAGCATGAGCCACCAGCATCCAGGTATACAAATCCCAGTTGACTCATTGGCATAACCATACCTGGCCCCCATGTTCTTAGACATAGAACAAAATCCATCACAGTTCAGACTAACTCCAACAGACACACAGCAGCAGGCCTTGGGGCCCTTCTAGCCACCATCTTCTTTTTTCTCTGCCCCTTGTACCTCTGTTGGAAGCCTGGCACTTGTCAGTCATTCTATACCACTCTCAAGGACAAGAGATAGAAAGTAGCTAGATATGGTGGTATGTGCCTGTAATCCCAGTCCTCACAAACGGAGGCAGGAGGATTTTTAGTTCAAGGCCATCCTGACCTGTATAGTGAAATCCTGTCCCTCTCTCTCCCCCTTCCCCTCAAAAAGCAACAAGAAAAGTACTTTAGGCCAGATCAGACTTAAAAGTCAAAATGGTACAACATATCAGTCAGAGAGAGAAAGAGAGAGAGAGAGTTTTGCAAAAGAAAACTGCCTAATTGGTATCAATTTAATAGGCCACTTTAGCAGTGGAAGAAGAAATGTTGATGTTCTCTGTCGGCTATTTTATAATCACCCGAGTACTTAGCTTCACATAAGCCATCTCATATTCATTAGAAATAAGGGTAATTTTATTCATTGGAAAGAACTCTTCAGTTTATAGCGGCTTAATTGCTCAGGGTTTTACGTTTTGATAAATTGAACTCTGTTTTGGGCAAGAGTGGGAGATAGGCAAAAAAGAGGATTCACGCACAATGACGAAGTCTCGTTCAGCCAGGCCCACCTAGGTTATGGTATGGTCAGAAATAACGTATCTGAGTTTGAAATTGCTATAGCATAGCTCCACCAGCTGGGTCATTTATATTGAATAGAGATTTATTTGGTTCATGGTTTTGAAATCTAGTATCAAGGGCTTGAATCTGACAGACCTTCACGCTGCCTCATCCCATGGTGGAAGGCAGAATGGCAAGAGAGGGAAAGTGTGAGGATGAGAACAAGAGAGAGAGAGAGAGAGAGAGAGAGAGAGCGCTCAAACTTAAACATCTCCCATTAGGAAGCAAACCAGAGATTACATTTCACATATTTTTCTTATGGAGGTGAAGGCACACCTTCAAGTGATAGCATCAGATTACTAATACATAATATTAAATAAGCAGTGGAATTTGTGGGTCTCAATTTCTGCAAATGTGGAGCAAGAGATGGGAATTTGGTGATTAGGGGAACCATGAGTTTTGATGAGATTTCCTAGGCAAGAGAACACAATATTTAGTGGTTGTTAAAGAGAGATGATAGCAGAATAAGATTGATTCCTAGTTCAGTCTTTCTGCCCGTTGGCCACTGAATGAACGCATCAAATCTCTACTTATTTGGGGGAATTGATGTCTTCTGAACATGTAGATGGTAGATCTTGTAGAACCACAGCCTTCATATACCAGTTCACCTTGGTTGAAAGCCACAATGTCACATACCTTACAGGCCTGGGGGCTGAGGGAAAGATAGACCTCAGTCAAGTAAATACAGTGCTATATGTTGACCTCAACAAGATTCCTAGAGACGTAGGAAGGTGCAAAGTAAGGAAAATAGGTTACCTTGGGAAGTAGAGAGTCCTCTGTCACTAGGCAAAGTAGAGACTGTTTTATGTAATGTTGTATGAAGGAATCAGATGAAGGTTTGAAAAACCTGGCCTTTTAGCCTTTCTGACCTGTAATACCTCTGAAGCTGTTAGTGCAAGAAACTCTCATGCTCTTTGCTGCTAGGATTCTAGCCTTTTTTGCCCTTACTTGGGTTTTTCAAGAATGAAAAGCAGAAGGCTTCTCTGTGTGAGTGTGTGTACATGCACACTTCTGTGTGTGTGTGTGTGTGTGTGTGTGTGTGTGTGTATGTGTGTTGTGAGACAAAGGAAGATTGATGTTCCATAATCAAGGCCAAGAGGATTGAGGGTTCTTCTTCTTCTGGCCGTATTTTGAGAGCTAGCCTTAAAGGGTTTTCTGTGGGTAGAATTTTTTTCCTACCTGTACCTTTTACCTGTGTTGGACCTCATGCTTTCTCATCTCCCAATCAAATAGTTAATGATCTATCTTTAAAATGACAATGGAAAGTTATATCCTTCTTGAATGGAATTTGGAGGTGAATATTATTTTATAGAAGTCATCACCAGTGGGTTTCATATCTCCAGACTTCCAAACATTGAGTTTTTCAGAAGCAGGATCCTGCCATTTAGATCACCCTGTCGGGCATTTTTTTAGGGAAAAAAATATTTACATGCAGAAAATTTTAAAGAAAAATATACCCAAAAGATGGCTTAGATTTACTTGATTCCTTAAGAACTGCTCCAACCTTCCAACCTAATGATGATACGTGTTTTCAGACTATGTAGGGAGCACAGTTCATCGGGTTGCATCCATCTTATTAACTTTCAGAACAACCGTTAACTTGCTAGCTCAAGACATGACTCATTTGGGGGGGGCGGGTCCTGGGTACTTTGAGGCACTGACAGGCCTGCCCAAGGGTGCAAAAAATGTTATTACTGTGGAGTGTCTTTACATTGGGGTCTAGAAGAGGACTGTCATGTCCAAAGGGAGTAAGGAGGATGATCTCAGAGGGAACATGACATGAACCCAGGACAGATGTCTTCTCAAGAGTTCCCTCTGCTCTAAGGGTGTGAAGGAGCCTTCAGGACTTCATGGGGTCATCTTTAGCTCAAGGACAACAGGAGACACAAGGGCTCTCAAATTTTCCCTTGGGTAGCATTTTGGAAAGAGATACTATTGATTTGGTTTTTGGTTTTTGTCGGTCATGGGGCTTGAACTCTGGGCCTGGGTGCTGTCCCTCAGCTCTTCAGCTCAAGGCTAGCGCTCTACCACTTGAGCCACAGCACCACTTCCAGTTTTCTGGTTTTTTAATTGGAAATAAGAGTCTCACAGACTTTTCCTGCCTGGGCTGGCTTTGAACCTCAATCCTCCGATCTCAGCCTTCTGAGTAGCTAGGATTATAGGCATGAGCCACCAACACGCAGCAAGAGAGAATATTGAGAGCAGGCAGACTTAGATTCCAAAGCCTAGCTCTCTTTTTTATTAGTTGTGTTATTTCTTGGTACATGACATGACCTCTCTGAGCCTTCATCTTCTCGCTTGTAATCCTAAGAGCAGATTTTTCATGAGGAGTTCCTGTCTGGAAGGCACTGAACTAAGTGGTTTGCAGGCTTTGGCTAAGTGAATTTTCACAGTGGGTCTTAGGAGGAGGTCAAGCAGCTTTCCCTATTTCATTGATTTGGCTAAACCATTTCAGCACCCGGGGCTATAGGAGAGGAGGAGCTGGGAAGAAGAGATGCAGCTGGGGCAGACTACCCCGCTGAGCCAAGGCAAAGCTGAGTGTGGACACTCCACGCTGCCCTGGGAAAGGCTGCTTTGACCTTGGCCAGGGCTGGGTGAGGTGCCCCTCTCTGTAACCCTCACCTACTGTGCTATTCATAGGCTGTCTGTTGACCATGCCAGCCAAGCTGGCATCGCTCAAGGTTAGGGATTATTTTTTCTATCTCTGAATCCTTAGCACCTCCTCTAGTGTCTGACATGTTTCTGGCACTCAGTGAGGGAAATTGGATAGATGAGGAAAGAAAGGAACAAATTTGTCCATTTGTCGAACAGTGTCTAAGACCCCTGATATATCCAAAATTCTTGTGGCTGATCAACCTCTGTGTATCTTGGACTCGTCATTACCACCTCTCTGTGCTTCCATTGCTTCTGCACAATGACGGGATGAGAATGGATGGTGTCTAAGAATTCTATGAGTTTAGCAATTTTTATAACATCTTTAATTGCTGGTCTGCTCAGAGCAGCCCTACAGCCTCTACCTTTGGAGAAGTCTTCCCTCTCGGAGTGGTGAGCAGCACAGGCTTGGCCAAGGCAAGTGGCAAAGAATGCAGAAGACCTGGTCACAGGTAGTGTCCACCACCCAGCTCAGCATGTGGGCTATTCAAGTGCAGTTGAAGGTCTGTGATGTAGAGTCAGTCATGGGATGTGACTCAGGAGTGGTTCAAGCCATCATATTTCTCAGAGGGAGAAGTGATAGCATCTGGCTAGAAGTGAGGAGGTCTTCCTGGAGTCAATGGTATTTGAAGTACTCTAAAGAGTGGGTTGAACTTGTGCAAGTAGAGACTAAAAAAAGGTATGTTAGGCAAAGGTCTTGGGTGGCACATGGGGCAGAAAGGCTATGTTTGGAAAATAAGAGGAGATGTAGTTTCATGGAGCATGCAGGGTGGGAGAACTTTTTTGGATACTTTTTTTAACATCATTTGCAGGCCAAACACAGATCCAAGTGCCAGTGGTTCACACTTGTAACCCTGGCTACTCAGGAGGCTGAGATCCAAAGGATCAAGGTTCAAAGCCAATCTGGGAAGAAAATTCTTGAGAATCCCAACTCCAATGAACCAGGATTTGCTTCTCAGATGTGCACCATTAACAGTTGATTGCATTTGTACTCCAGGGCAGCACAAGCTGGGTTGGGGGCTCCAATGGTAGAGCACCAGCCCAGCAAGCCCATTACCATCTTATATATCCCCATCCCTGGTAGAGTCTGCCCAGGGGAATATTGGGCAAAACCTTGCATACTAGAATCAGGAGTTTGTACTTAATACAATAGGCTACAAGGAACCATTGAAGGCTTTAAAATTAAGAAGTGACAGCAGAGCTTCAGGGAGGGGGTGTGTGGAGATCTTTTAATGCCATAGGTAGCATTGTTTAGAGAAGAGATGCAAAAAAGTAGGAATGGGGACCCAGGAACAATGAGACAATGGTCTATTTAAGATATGGCAAGGAATTTAACTAGGCTGATAATGACAGAGATATAAAGCTAGAAGCACACCGCAAGGCATTGTGGGAGTAGATCCCCATGAGACATGATTACAGGTGTCCCGCCCACCTCTGAGGCTCTGAATCCTGGCTGGCAATTCACTTGGCAGATACGAGGAGGTGCTAGTATGAAAGAACTAGGGTTGGTAAAGGAGATTGTGCAGATGGGAGTTGAGGTTGGGTCATGTAGAAGGCCTAATGTTTCAGGAATGTATGCTCAGTGTGCACCTACTAAGTGTCTGACTTTGTAGGAGGCACTTTCTAACACAGTGGCTCAGAGATGTGTAACCAATTCTGTAATTCTGGTTTATTACCAGATAATGCTCTTTCATGGGTGCAAGTCAGAATTCTGCCTCTTCTTGAGCTTTCCAGTGGAAACAAACAAATCACTGTCATTTCTAAAGCTGTGGCTGAATTTGACATTCTTTGGTGAGCTGTGGAGATGCATTCTGCAAAGGCAGTCTTTATGTAATGCCACTTTGTATTTCTAGTGTGCAGGGAGCTGTCTGTTTGCGCGGGTTTAGCTCTGCCTGCTGACCCATCCATGCCATGTCCTTGGGTCACTGTGAAGATGATGCCAAGAAGAAGAGGTTTTACTTAAGGCTCAGTGGAAGTGGGTTCCATCTTCCCTCTGGGCATGAAGCATATCCATTCAGGGCCTCAGAATAAGGTGAGACTAACCTTTTCTTAATTCTCCAGCTCAAAGGAGATCCACCACACCTGGGCACAACTGTCATTCAGAACATGTTTCTCAACTTTGTGCTCATTATTTATGTTCCTGGACTCTTTTCCCCTCTAGAGCATGAGCTATTTGAGAACATAGAAGGAGAAGCAAAGAAGTGTCATTTCAGAAACACTTACCATGGGTCAAACCATATGTTGGTAACTTTATAACTAGCCATTTATTTGTATAATTTTCACAACATTCTGGTGAGGAAGAAATTACCATCCTCATTTTTCCAGATGAAGAAATCAACAAGAACAACTGATTAAATTCAAGATGGTGCTTAGATGAGTGTCTCTATAAGATATAGCACTACTGAGCCCCAAACCTCATTGCCTGGATGAAAGGAGTCCAGCATCCATACCTGCCAAATCTCTCTCGGTATTCCAATGCTTGTTATGGAAATATTCCCTGCATGTCCTTCCTGCTAACACACCCTCTTACAAGGTGGAGACTATCTCAATTGCTCTGTAATAAGGAATTATTGAATGAATGACTGATTAGATGAATGAATGAATGTCAACTCTGAAACTGATTATAAGGAACGTATGCAATGGAGAAATACACGCAAAGGAAATCATCTGCTACTTTCTTTTGCAGTGCTGAAGCTCAAACCCAGAGCTTTATGCAGGCTAGGCAACCTAGCTACCTCCTCAGCCCCTCCCCTGTTACTCTCCATGTTCCTTCCCACCAAAACTGGCTGACTGTCAAGGCAGAGGAATCAAATAGAGGCATCTTTACCACTGTCTCTGGAGCTTAGCTTCTTAAATGGGTGAAAAGTTGCTTGGCCAGAGTGATACTGGGAGTCCAGGGACCTAGAAAGAAAAGTGATTCATGCATTGTGGGCATTGACAGAATAATACATTCTCCTATTTCCTACCAAACTCCTTGCTGGCACAAGGGTGTCCATTTAGGAACCCTGGATAGGATCCCAAGGCCAGGGCCTACTGGACTAGCTGTCTTCTGTGACAGGACCTTCCTTTCTTCTTGTTGACCTTGGCTCAAATAGTTTTAATGTTTTGAAGAGGATAGAAATGGCAAAAGGGGATCAAAACATACATGAGAAATGTGACTGGGGGCCATGTAAATAAAGGGACAGGACAGAAAGAACACCCTGAAGAAGGAGTGAGGCCTTGTTATGTTGGAGGTTGGGAATGTGTCCAAGAGAAAAAACAGCCAAATGGCCATTTCCCAATGAAGAAGATGGATGCGTGCATGCATGGATGGAGCCTTTGGCCTGAGAAGTCATCCAAAGGTGAGCTTAGGGAAGAAGAAAGTCCTGACCCAAGAGATTCTTTTTTTCCTTCCTTCCTTCCTTCCTTCCTTCCTTCCTTCCTTCCTTCCTTCCTTTCTTTTTCTTTCTTTCTCTTTCTTTCTTTTCTTCCTTTCTGTCTTCCTTTCTGTCTTCCTGTCTCCCTCTCCCTCCCTCTCTCTCTGTATCGCTCTCTCTGTCTCTGTCTCTGTCTCTGTATCTCTCTCTCTCTCTGTACTGGTACTGAAGCTTAATCTCAGGGCCCTGTACTCTTGCTCGGCTTTTTCACTTGTACCTGGCATTCTACCACTTGAGCTACATTTCCCTCTTCAAGATTAATTGGAGATAAGTGTCTCTCTGTTTTGTTTGCCTAGGCTGGCTTTGAACTGCCATCCTTAGATCTCAGTCTCCTGAATAGTTAGGTTTATAGGCATGAGCCACTGGCACCTAGCTCCAAAAGATCTTTGACAGGTGCAACATTATTCCAAAGGGCTGAGTTGCAAACTAAAATTCATGGAAGTGTTCAAGAATCAAGAGGGTGGGAGGCATGCATGCGTATATGCCTCTTTGTGTGTGTGTGTGTGTGTGTGTGTGTGTGTGTGTGTGTGTGGACAACTGATTCCTAGCCTGGTGAACTCTATCCTCCAACACCACCGCCTCCATTCCTGCCTGAGATTTGGGTCAGCAGGAATTGGGTCAGTGGCTAGAGGAAATCCTGCCACATTCAATTACCCCCAACAGTAACCCCTGCAGGAGAGACTGGGGGAGCATTAAAGCTTAAATCACCGGGAGAAGCAACTCCAGGGAGAGCCCAGGGAAACAGCAATTCATCAGAATCCCCAGAAGATTCATGAGTCACCTAAATATAGAAACTGCTATCCTGCCAAAAGTGGGGTGAGCTGTGTGTCCGCTGTCAGCATGGAACACCGGGCAAGCCAGGAGAAGGGAGGAGCACAAAGGCTAGACACAGGACATACACTGGGTTCTGAAGTCCAGGAGAGGAGAGGAGGGGCTTAGGTGTCAGTACACACATACCTACAGATCTTTGTTATGTAGCCTGGGGCAAGATGCTCAGATCTTTGAGTCTCTAAAGTAAGTCAGGTGTAGCAGCTGTCTGCCACAAAGATTTGAGGATTCCCTTCCTCTGCCTACAGCTTTTCCCAAAGTGTTTACATCTATTCTTCCTGCACCTGCTATGGGTATTTTCTGGAATGCCCCTTTCTCAGTGGGACTTCTCTTACTACTTATTCAGGCTGTATCTGGGCCTGGCCCTTCTCTGTCCTTGGTTTCCCCAGTGACCGGAACCACAGTCACAGGTGTCCCCCAGGGGAAGCTGGCCAGAGTAGAGCAGGCTGGCTCTAGAACCTGGACCAACACTCAGCCCACAGCTACCAGGTGGGAACTGGGTGGAAGGGTACAAAGCAAGGCAAGTAGCTCTAACAGTGGACTTTCTGGCAGCATCCAAACATCCATATTCTTTGTCTGTCTGGGAGTGTGTGGATGTGGGTGTGGATGTGGAGGTGTGGGAGGGGGTGTGGGTATTATGCATGCCTGTAGTAGAGCTTGAGCTCAGGGCCTTCGTCTTTTCCACTCAGGGCTGCTACTTGAGTCGCAGCTCTACTCCCTTGTCTGGAATTGTGTTCCGTCTGATATCACTTGAAAGAAATGGGCTAGCCCCTGGAATGGGAGATGCTCCATGCAAAGAGATTTGTGTGGCAGTGCTTTCTGGCTCCAAGTGCTAAAACAAGTGTCATCTGATCATGCCTCATTCACCCCAAATTTCACACAACAGCCAGTCAGCCTTCGTGAGGTGACTGCAGGATTTGCTCCTCAGATGTGCACCATCAACAGTTGATTGCATTTGTACTCCAGTGGCTACAGCCTCTGTAGGGCAGCGCGGGCTGGGGTGGGGGCTCAGAATAACCAAGCTCTCCCTCAAGACTAGACAATAAATAGAACATGGAGTGATTTGCTTTCCTTGGGAGGGATGCTGGAGATAAGATGAGAGATTCAAGCCATGTGGTCAGTCCTACCTCTGGGCAAGCTCACCTTAGAAACCCAACTTCCTGGGAAGTTGGCCTCATGGAAGGGATCTTGGTGGCGCTAATCTCTATTTCATTATGTTTTGCTGCTCCAGGGTCCATGTCTCTACCCCAGAGAAAGTAGCATGATGGATCTAAAGGTATATATGGTTTTGAAATGGAGGAGCCTAATTTAAGTCTTGGATCTATCACTATCATTCCCCACACACCAGGCCCCTTAGTTTTCTGTGAACAATGAGATGGTTACATCACTTCCTGAGGTACTGGGGAGGGAAGACCCCAGCGTTCACATAGTACGGGGCATTATATTGAACCAATGCCAGTGGCTCACACCTGTAATCCTAGTTAGTCAGGAGGCTGAGATCTAAGAATCATGATTCAAAGCCAGCCCAGGCAGGAAAGTCTGTGAGACTCTTACCACCAGTTAATCACTAGAACTCCAGAAGTGGAGCTGTGGCTCAAGTGTTAGAGCTCCAGCCTTGAGAAAGAAAAAAAGCTAAAAGCTAAAGGACAGTGCCCAGGACAAGCCCTAGTATCAGCACCAGAGGAGGAAAGAGGGGGTACTGACCTTAGACCCTAAACCTTGGGCATACAGACATGTGATGAACAAGGCTGAACAAATCAATGCCCTTAAGGAGTTTATATCTTAGCGGATAATAACCAAACAAGACGTACATATAGAGAAGAGTACTAAATGTGATAAAAATGAGTGGCATTGTAAAGCAAAATGCAGGGTGCAATTCCAGATTTAACTAGGTTGGGGAAAGCCCTTTAGAAGAGACAGACTTGGAGCTGAAACTCAAATGGTGTAAAGATATGACCTACATGCAAAGACCAGGGAGAAAGAAGCAGGAAGAAAAATGCATGCAAGCATTCCACAGCAGAAACAAGTTGGATTTGAGAAGGAAAGTTTCGTGTGGCTAGAGTCCACAAAGGAAAACCAGATGCCTGGTATAAAAGTACCCCAGAAAGAGATAGGATAAGGTGCACACATCAGCACAGATAGCCAAATATCAGTCCCTTCATTCCAGAGCAAGGCTTTGATCTCCATTATAGTAATAGATGTCCCTGCTCCTTCTCTGCTGGTTATGGTATAGCAGACAGGTAAGGAGATTTAGGCGACCCTCTTAGTGGTACTATAACCCAGCTGCCCCCCTTACACAGGTCTCTGCTACCAGTGCCTTAATCCCACTACATTTATGTCAGTCATGTGAACTTCCATTCCATAGGGATATGTTTCTTATCCTTGTCTGCACACATTTGTTGGGAGACCAAGGAATGCTAGAGCTAAGCTGGAGATCAGGGTGTCAGAGATGCCTGAGGCTTTCTCCCCAGTGCTGAGCAGGATGATGGCTTCAGCCACTCTCAGCTTGCAGTCTGTTTGGGATCTGTCAACCCTTCTTACCTGCATCCCATCCCAGCCATCAGCCAGGTAGGAGGCGCCCCTGAGAGAGGTGTTCTACTTTTTGCCATCCTCTCCTAATAGCAGGCAGTCTCTGCTGTGAGAGAGGCTCTGCCAACCCACCACAAGAGAAAGGTGATGTTCAGGTGGCCCACACATGCACAGAAAGCATCTTTGGCTGCCCATTGCAGGGTAGAGCCCCTATGAGGAACAAGAGAATCTTGCTCTCCCATTCCCGCCCCCCCCCCCAGGAAGGACTTGAGCCCAGAGACTTCAGGTCAACCCTCAAGTCCATGTTGGGTGTGGAAGGAATCTGGCCATAAAGCTACACATCCTGAATTCATACTCCACATCTCCGAGGCTCAGTGTTTCTATCGGTAAAACGGAAGTGGATAATCCTTTTGCCTTGGCTACTTTGAGGATTCAATGTGACATCACAAAGGAAATGACATAAACCTTAAACCTCTTTTAAATTCTTCTTTCTTCTGAGAGGCTCCAAGTAGGAATGAACCCTGAGCACTAAACACCTAAAAATAAGTCACTCATCATTCCCAGAGTACTTCCACTGTGCCAGGCACTTTGCACTCCACACTGATCACCTTTTCACTGTTTTTTTTCTTTCTCTTCAGAGGAGGAGCCTGAGACACAGGGGAATTAAATAACTTCTTCAAGTCACACAGCTAGACAGCAGTTTTTTTCCCCAGAGCCATATATCATCATGTGTACTACTTAGGTCTCCTCCAGTCACTGTCCCCAACCCAAGGGTGAGCAGTTTCAAACTAGCTTTGATGGAGCCCAGAGTCCTCCCTGGAGAAAAAGGAGATGGCTTCAGCAGGTGATATGGTCAGCTAACTCAACCCTAGAGAGGTACTTAGGAGAAATAGATTTTACCCAATGGTGTCTGACATATCACCTCTCTGCCTCAGTTTCCCCACCTATAAAGATTGATCTAGATAAGAGTCTTTCAGAATTCTGGGGGACACTACTGGGGCTTGAACTCAGGGTCTAGGCTTTGTCCCTAAGCATTTTTTTTCTCAAGGCTGGTGCCCTACCACTTGAGCCACAGCTTCCCTTGAAGCCTTTTGATGATTAATTGTAAATAGAGTTGTATGGCCTTTCCTGACCATGCTGGCTTCTAACTGTGATCCTAAGATTTCAGCCTCCTGAGTAGCTAGGATTACAGTCATGAGCCACAAGCACCTGGCTCTTTAATCCTTTTTCACTATAACCCCTTTAAGCAGGTAGAAGGACCCCTCTCACTTGCCCATTTGTTTGCAGTTTCCAACAAGGATGGATGCTGGGAACTATGAGAGTGATAAGGGGGAGAGACTAGAGGAGGACTCGCTTTAAGGAGTGGGAGATAGATGATTCATAGTAGAATAGCAATGCGCACATGCCTTCACGCTCAGCCATTGAAAACTCATGAGGCCAAATTACTGTTGTTAAGCAAACAACCCACAACAAACTAAATTGGTAATGATGAGCTAAAGTAATGGTAATTTATAATTAAAAAGCAAGGACGGTGGCTAATGGAAAGCACACTAACTCCAGACAACAAGCACTGGCATTCTTCTCACTGGTAAACTCCCTACCCCTATATCACTGGTCTAACGCTCAGCTGGGCTCAGGTGTGTGCTGCAAGCTTTGGCAGTGCCAAACAAAAGTGCTTGGCATCAGACTTTGAAGCCAAAACACCAGATTAATACCTTTAGGAAATTCTAGCAACACACACACTCATTCTCATTTGTGATAGCAGTGTGTAGCAACTCTTCACACATCCTTTAGCAAGAGCTGATCTTTATGGAACACTAGTCATCTGTTCGCTCCTTTAGGAAGCTCTCTGAAGACATGGTCTCCTGGAGCCCTTATAATACCATAGCAAGGTGCAAGGACTGCCCAATTTATTTTTTTAGGGGAGGGTCTGGTTGTGGGGTCTGAACTCTGGGCCTGGGCACTGTCCTTCAGCTCTTCAGTTCAAGGCTAGTGCTCTACCACTTGAGCCACAGCGCCACTTCCAGCTTTTTTCTTTTTCCTTATGTGGTGCTGAGGAATTGAACCCAGGGCCTCATGCATGCAAGGCAAGTGCTCTACCACTGAGCCACCTTCCCAGCCCCCTGCCCGATGTTTTTCAAATGAGGGGCAGAGAGATCAAGCAGCTTTCCTAGATCCCTAGGCTAAAAGATGACATTACCAGGTCTTGAACTCAGAGAGTCTGTCTCCATAGTGCATTGTCCTAAGATGCATTTCATAAACCACTTAGAAGTAAGACCAATAGCAGAGGAAAATGAAGGGTTTTTTCA
Organism: Dipodomys ordii; assembly: GCF_000151885.1. Classification (NCBI taxonomy): domain Eukaryota; kingdom Metazoa; phylum Chordata; class Mammalia; order Rodentia; family Heteromyidae; genus Dipodomys; species Dipodomys ordii. The sequence continues at coordinate 1,452,951 of NW_012267247.1, forward strand.
GTATCAGTCACTTACCTACAAGAGCAGAGAGAGGAGCCAGGTACAGTGGCTCTCACCTGTCACCCTAACTCCTTGGGACGCTGAAATTGGGACAACTGAGGTTCAAGGCCAACCTCAGACAAAGAAGTCATGAGACTCCATCTCAATAGAACAAGCCAGGCATAGAGGCATGCATCTGTCATGTAGGTGACAGTGGAGAGCATGAAATATAGGGAGCGAATAGTCTGGGTATGGTCTGAGAAAAAAAGCAAGACCTACTTAAAATAACTAGTGCAAAAACAGGTCTGAAGGTACAGGCTCGGCAGTAGAGCACCTGCCTGGCAAATATGAAGCCCTGAGTTCAAACCCAGTTCAAACGAATAGCACAGAGGGACAAATTATTGGACTCATTCAGAGCCTACTAGATGATTCTTGGCATTTCTGGTGATCTATAGAACAGGGCCCAACCAGCAGAAATGCCAAGAATCTTCCAGTAGTCTCTGCAAGTGACTTTACACACACACACACACACACACACACACACACACACACACACACTCCCTCTAGGAAACACTGGCAATGTCTGAAGACATTGCTTTCCATTGCTGTAACTGTGCAAATGTTCTACTGGGACTGAGCCAAAGAAAAAACTCTGCCTTAGACCCCTGGCCTTCGACAAGCCAAATTGCCTTGGGAATGAAGTACAGAAAGATGGTTTCTGGGTGGGTAGAAAATAGGAACTATGACCTGCTGGTCCACAAACACACAAGGTAGACACAAATGAGGCAAGGTAAGAACTGGAGTTAAGTTGCCATGCTGTCTTTATCACTCAGTAGTTATTTAATTTGCCCAAACTTCAGTTTCTTCATCTATAAAATAAGATCCTAAAGTTCTAGGCCAAATTGGAGGTGCTGAGGGGACAGAGCAAAGAGTAGGGTCCCAAGCCCAGTAGGCAGAACAGGACAGTGAACCTGAGCTCCTTAAATCTCTGTGGGATCTACAAGTGGGTCACAGCCTTCCCCCTTCCCCCGATATAGTCCTGTGCCCTCCTTACACAACAGCAAGGGAGAAATGAAACTTCTGGATACCCCTCCCCCCTCAGCTTCCCCAGATTTTTCACTAGCACGGGGACATAGGGTAGCTAACTTTTCCTAGGTAGTGGCTGGGTTCATTCATTCCTGTATTCATTAACGAACACTTGCCGCACACCTCCTATGTGCTAGACGCTGTCAATGAGCTTGGGATGGGGCAGCAAACAAAACAGGTGATAAAGCTCTGGTCACGGGAAGCAGACAATAAATCAGTAGGCTTAGAGCAATAGGAGAGCAGATGGTGATGAGTGAGAGGAATATAAAGCAAGAGAGGAAAAGGTGTGCAGGTGAGGTCATTTCCATTTTCCATTTTACACTGGGAACATTTGAGTCACCCCGAAAACCTTGAAGACAGGAAAGGAGAATGCCATGCCAGGGGAAAGCGTGCTGAGAAGGTCCATGGATGCGGGGAGAGGAGGAAAGGAGGATAAAACCTGAAGCCCAGCATACACTCTTTAAGGAAAGTTCTCACAATACAGTGTTCTGCACTATTATCCTCAAATTATTTTCTGTGGCTCATTAGCTTCTTTAGAGAAAGATTTGTGGACGCACAAGTCACTAGAGAAATTGAAATTATTATTGTCAGTAGGACAAAGATTTTTTTTAAAAAGAACCAGCAAGTTTGGGTGGTGGTTCAGAAATGGAATGAGGTGGGGGAGGGAAGCGGGTGGGCCATAGGAGATGGATTCATTAGAGACCTTCCATTTACAGGCAGCTTCTCAGACACACCAACAAGGCAAAGCCAAGTGCCCCTGCCACAAGTCCCAGTGCCGTGATACCATGTGCTCAAATAAACAAGATGCAGGTGGCTCAAGAGCAGCCATGGTCTACCGGTGTTCATTGAACACCTAGTAATGGCAGGCTTGGAGTTGGACAATGGCTTTTGGGTGGTCATGGGTCCATCACAGCAAAACCTTATAGGCCCCGGCCCTGTGGCTCTGCATGTTGATTGGCAGTCTTGGGACTCCAGCTGGAACCACCGCCCTCACAGGTGGTGTTTGGAGCAAAGACACTGCCACCACTGCCAACAGCCTGGTACAGCCAGCGGAGGTGAAAGACAGCCGGGAGACTGGAGGGCTGGTCCTCCGTGTCCTCCAAAGCAATTAGAAATGCAAATAAGCCACACAATAATTACACACAAGTTTCAACTTCTCTTCCAGACTTACCAACCACCTGTTAGGAAATTTAAGGGGGATTTATTTTTTAATTAATGTGACAGTAATTAGCAGAAAGTTCAGATGCTTAGAACTAGTCTTACACAAGGGGAGATAGGCGCTGAATAAAAAGAGTGCTGTTTTGTTTCTCAGAAAGCTCTGAGCGTGTTAGGGATGCTGTAAGTGTACCTGCTGCTTCCATGGTTACCTGCAGCTGCGTTTGAAACAGATACAGTGAAGGTGTGCGTCTTCAAACCAGAGAGTGGCTGCTGTAAAGATCACAGTGTTTGAGCATTCACTGAGTTACTAGGCTGTGTGGACCAACACAAGTTTCTTAACCTTTCTGAGCCCTGGTTTTCCCATAGATGTAACAATACCACTCTCTTTCTTAAAAAGTTAGGGAGAAGCAGTGCATGTCTCGGGTGGTGTAGGGTAAGTATATAGGATCTACAATATATGGAAAGTTCTCAGAGGAGATGACATGAAATGATGAACCCTTAATCAATGTGGCTTTCTCTTATTCCTGTTGAAACAAAAGGCACTACAGAAAGAGGGCATGAAACTCATTAAACAACTCTCATGTGGGAAGAAATTTATTGACATCTTGGACTTGAGATGTAAGACTTGAGAATTATAACTTGACTCTGAAGCATCACTCCAGGATTATCATTGTAGAAATGAGAAAAACACTAAAGGACTTTCTAAGGTCACACTGGAATAAGTGGTAGGTGCTAGATCAGGAATGACTCCATCACCCTGATTTAGTGACCTTCTTGCTTATCAGTAAAAAGACCTTGGGATAAGTGGTCATTCGTTTCCAAGTACATTCCATGAAAAGAACAAACAATATATTTCCAAGAGGATTTGGACATTCACTTGAAGGCCAAGGGGTCTTATAGTCTGCTCCTTCCCATTCTGGAATGTTCTGTGATTCTCTTGTGTGACTTCTTGAACAGCAGGAAAGGCAGCATGCCAAAGAAATATGCACCTGTAGTGGGCAGGTGTTGGGAGAAATCTGTTATCACGCGAGGAAATAAAATCCAGTTTTCTTCAATTGCCGTCACTTCTCAGTAATTACCTGGATGCTAATGCCTAAGATGAAGTCTGCTCCCAGCCATAATTGAACTTTAATAAGATGTACATGGAGTTACAGGAAAACAAAATGGCATTGTGAAGCTGAAATGTCAGGAAAGCTCTGTGTCAACTGTCAACGTCTTAAACTTGAACGAGAGCTACATTAAGAGCTGAGCGCTGTCACAGCTTCCTCAAAATTAATGAGTACCTAAACTTTATTAAAACAATTGCCTCAAAATAATTAGCAAGCATTCAATTCATTGTTACAAAGCTCGCGGGTTATCTGGAAATGTGAAGGAATCCTAAGAAAGGTTATCGGGATTGCTGGGCTGATGGGCTCCTTCCAAAATCATGCTCTCCAAAGAAGATGAAAAGGAGAATAGAAAGAAAGGGGAGGAAAAGAGGGAAGGTGTAATACAGATGACTAATGAAAATATGAGTAACTTTCATTCTCACTATGTAGTAGCTACATAAATAATGAAAATAACAAGAGCCCATATTTTACTAGGCAAATGGGCCATGATTTTTTATAGCAATGCTGGTGTTGCAATGAGAAAGACTCTCCTACAATGAATGCTGGAATTGCAATTGGTATAAACACTTTGGAAGCACCTATCAAGACATGAGATTTCATTTATCTGGATATTTATTAAACAACTACAGTGTACCAGGCCAGGCACTGGGCTAGTGTTGAGGGACAGCAATGCACCAGATATAACTTCCTTACTCAAGGATAATTGCATAGCCAGCTGCCCAGAAGCTGGCTATCAAATATATCAAATTAGGTAATAGGAACCCAAATCATGGCTCACCTGTAGAATGACATAGTTCTGTAGTGGCTGAAAGTTCTGTTTGGGGTTTTGTTTTGTTTTTTAAAAAAAAATCTCTTTAGTGGCATAGGAAAATAAATACATAATAATGAAAATACATAGCAATAAAAGAAAAACTCATGAGATAAAAAAGATAGAATTGAAACCTGTCAAAATGCAATCACTTCTTGGTATCCGTTAGGGGTTGGGTCTAGAACTCTCTAAATGTACCAAATCTGGAGATTCTTGACACCCTTATATAAAATGGCATAGAGTACTTGCAGAGAACTTATAAATACCCCCTCTGTATACCTTACGTCATCTCTAGATCACCATACGATGCTCTGCATTATAGTATTGTATACTAATCTAAATACTATGCAAATACTTGTCATAACAAGAAAAATACGTACTTGCTCAGTATGGATGCAATTTTTCTAGTATTTTGATCCATGGTTAGTTGAATCTGTGGATACAGAATTCATAGACAGAGGAGCTGCCTATATTTAGTTCTATAAGTCCTTGGGGGCGGGAATAGTTGGAAATATATCAAATCATTGTGATTATCACCATGTGTTGGGATTTCTGTGCATTTTTTTATTTTTGTTCTGCCTGTTTTTGTGTTTTGCATCTTTCTACAAAACAGCCATCTAAAACTCAAATATCAGGAAAGATGCTGTCAACTTTTTGTATTTTATATTTTATGAGTGTTTTTTATAATAAAAAATGCTGTTGGCTAATATTGCTTGAGGGCAGAGCAGGATATTCATCTGAGAGCTTTCTAACTCAGCCATTTAGTTTCCCTGGTAATGAAGCAATTGGGAAGGTACTACTGTGATCTGCATTTTATATATAAAGACCCTTAGGTGGAGTGAGGTTTGATAAAGTGTCTCATCTCTAGAAGGGGCAGAATTGAGGCATAAAGCCAGGCAATTGAACCTCAGAACCCTAAATCGCTGCACTCTGGAAATGATGGTTTGTATTACTGTGCTTCCTTTAGCCCACCTGACATGAACATGGAATGCAGCCTGGTAAGGAGTGAACAGCCAAAATGTGAAACTAAGGGACTTTAATGTGAGTCCCAGATTTCCCCTTCCTGTGGGACCTTGGACAGTTGCTTGCCCCTTTCTGGACCCCAGTTTAATTATCTGTGGAACAGGTTTAATCATCTTTGCCACTGCTAACATGGGAGCATGTGGCAACTGTGTCAAAGTTTCTTTGCACCATCTGACATTCTCTACAAACATAAGGTGGTCTAATTATCTCTCTGCCAACCTGCAGGACAGAGGAAGTGACAGAGCAGGTGTCAAGGCCTATTGTTAACCGTGGGCATGGTATATAGCGATGGGTAATCGTTATTATTCCTTTACTTCAACAGTGCTTGGCTAACCAGTTGTGTTAAGAAGGTAGCCTTGTTCTATTCCATCTCTACCCTTCACAGGGCCTTGATCTCCCTACCCACCCAGTGGAACAGAGTGGCCTCCTTGACTTCTGGAGTCTCCTCATCCTGACATTACAAGATTCCATGTGCACCTACAGAGAGCTTTATCCCCAATCCTACAGTCTATGGTGGAAGGCAATGTCTACTGCAGATAGCTGCAGCCTGGGGAGGGCAGCTCCTGAGTTGGAGGTAGTCACGGATTCTCAGGCTCAGAATGATGATCGATGTACTGTGCTCAGTAAATATCCATCCCCTTCCTTTCCCTGCCTGCCAGCTAAGTTGGCACTGGCCCCAGATCTCACAGTAGTGTGAGGTCACTTTTGCTCATTAGAAAAATCATTAGTAGGTCCTCCCTCAATTAAAAGTTATGGTAGAAACATCAGAAATATTTCCTCCTCTGTGGTGCCATACCATAGTTTCCCTAGGATGATCCCGCTGTGTCTGGATTACTCTAGGAAAAAATGGCAGTGATTTACAACTTTTTGAGAATACAACATTTCAAGTTCTGGTCCAAGTAGAGACATAAATGAATGTTAGCAGAGTAATAGTTGTTTCTATTTACTAAGACCACATGTCCCTCCTACCTTTCTAGATTTAAATACCAGCTGATCCAACTCCTATTTTCACTTTCTGTGTCCTAAAATATTTGCATTTTTGCAAATTTCCCTATATTGATACACATAATGACATTTCCTACTTGACTACCCCATCCCTATTATAAGTCTCTACTTAACCCAGCTTTGAATTGGAAGTCATCCAACCCTCACACCAAATGTGGAACAAAAATAGGCCAGCACATTTTCAGCACGAGGAGTATTCTTTGAGAGACATCAAGAAACAAAACAAAAAATAGAAGCACTGAAAACTACAATGACCCAAGTTGGCCCTTCAATTGACATTAACATGGGAGAATGCCTCAGGTTGAGTTTCCTAGGGGACAGATTGTCTCCCTGACATGACTATAGCTCCCAAGCAGACCACCCAGGCCTCTGGCATTTGTCATATAAACATTTGTGACCTTCCAAAGGCTTCTAGCCCTTTCTTCCTTCCATTGTAGACCTCAGCTGCTCTTTGGAAACCAGCGGGTGAAGACACAGGTGTAGATACAGGTGTGATGCAGTTTTCTCCTGACCCAGAAGTTTTGCCCTAGTTCTAGAGGAATGGGATGGATCCAGCACCTTTTCTTGGCTTCATTTACACAAAACCCTTAGTCCAGTTCTGGCTCTTTAGCTCTTAGCCAGATAGGAGTGTGGTATCCAGGAAATGTGAGCTCTGTTGCCTGTTCACAGACCAGATGTCCCTTTTCATCTGGCAGCCCTGAAACCTGTCAAGTCTGCCTCCTTGATGATATAGGGCAGGGCCCACTTATCTAACCTCTCCAAGCGACCATCTCCTCATCTCTACCATGGACAGATGGATCACTGGAAGGATTGGATGGCAGCTGATGCTCTCAAAGTACCAAACACGGCCCAGTCCACAGAAGTGATCATCAGTCAGTCATTCGTTCGGCTGCCACATGGATAGTAGCTCTTTCTCTTTCCTTGCTTGGTTGGCTTCCAGGGATTTGTCACCAACTCCAAGAGAGTGGGATGGAAGCTGAGCTTCCTGCACCCATCCGTGTCATGAAATGCAGAACTTGCCTAGGGCCATTCATGAATGTTTTGAGACTAAATTAGAATCTGCTCAAGCGACTAAGACAGGGGATGCTAAGAGGAGTGGAGAGCTTTGAAAACATCGTTTGTTCAGAACACTTGTGTTTCTGCCTGGCATGGACATCACAGGATATGACTAGAAAGACTATGGAGGTGACAGAGAGATTTCACTGCACACAGTTTCAACCTCTCAGGGCCCAATTCCTGGAGACCAGCTTCTTTAACACATCCTCGAGGAAAACAGCCTCCTTCACTGACATGAGGACTGTAGAAGCTGTTGCTGAATAAGTCCATCATTAAGGTGGTAATACTCAAAATTGCAAATTCACTTAATATATACCTCACCCACTGAACCTCATAACCCAGCCCAGCCTACCTTAAACCTGCACTGAACACTTATATTAGTCTACCATAGGGGAAGAAAAATCATTGAACACAAAACCTCTTTCGTGATAAAGTGTTAGGTGTTTTCTCCAATGTATTGAGCAGGAATTCAATGTATCCAAAGCCATCAACCATACAGCAAACTGTAGAGTGTTGGTGGTTGACCCTCATGATTGTCAGGCTGATGAAGCTGGGGTCTGATTGCTGCTGTTTCCCAGAATCACATGGCAGTGTTGTTTGGTGTATCACAAGCCTAGGAAAAGATCAGAATCAATATTTTAAGTATGTTTCTACTGACTGCATGTCACTTTCCTACCATGGTAGTCAAGGAACTATCGTAAGCCAGGGACCCTTTGCATTTGTTTTTCTCTATTGGCATAAAGGAAGTACTGAGCATTTATGAGCACCTATTCTGTGCCAAGCACTTGACTGTTGTGTCATTGAATTCTCCTAACATCTTTATGAGTTAAGGGTCCTTCTCTAATTTTTTTTTTAAATTTTGGTGATAATAGGGTTTGAACTCAGGACCTTGTGCTTTCTGGGCAGGTACTCTCCTACTCGAACCACTCCTCTAGTGTGTTGATTTATTTTCCCAGGCCAGCCTAGACTGCTGCCTTTTTATTTATACTCCTTACCAGGCTGAGATGATACATATGAAAATGCGTTCACAAACTGCACTTTTAAAACTGCACTTTTAGATATATTTAAAGGGTGTAATGATTACACCCTCTAACATTGTGAGAGTAATACTATCCAAAAATGGATCATTCCCAGCCTTATACAATGCAAAAGCTCTTGATCTATTCCAAGTTTAACCTATAGTGCTTTCTCTGAATGTAGTACACTTGAAATATCTAAATTTCAAAATGTCTATGTTTCACCTGATTACTCAGCATGAAAAAAAGTAGAAAAGTTTTAAAAGCATACACAACCTCTCCACACTAATCTCTCTATTACTGACTATCACTAATTAGCCAGCTAAAAGGTATTAAGGCACATGGGGACACATAGAACCTTGTATCTCACTGGATTCCATGAATTCTTCTCTCAGCCCATCACAAGGCCCTTGTTGAGCTTTTTGGTTGGTATGTGGAAGAGAATGAGGAAATGATCACATTGCAACCCTAGCCTTCAGAACCACAGACAGGACTAGGACCACAGAATTATCTAGCTACACCAACAGCAGGAGATATAGAGGGTAAAATCCCCATGCAGAAGCATTGATAGATGCCTGATAAGTGATACTTATTTCTCCAGTGGGGCCCAAAGAGTAGTCAATGCTACCTGAATAAAGGATATAATCAGTGAACTGAGTCTTGAAAAAAATGGAGCCATGCGGACTACGAAGGGGCTGGATGTTCCAGGAAAGAGAAGCTGGTGAGCAAAGGCCCCATACTAGCCTCTCTTGCTCATTTTTCTTTCTGTCCTCTCTGGAGAGAGAGCCTGCTCTGCATCTCTGAAGACTTCTAGCTGGGCATACATTGGCATGCCATGAGTCCAAATTCTCAGGGCCAGTGTATAATCCTGTATGAAAAGATACCAAGTAGACTTTGAAGGCAGAGAATGGATCTATAAATGTTCAGAAGAAGCTCAGTGATAAGAGTGGATTCATCTCAGCATGCTGGCTCTTAACTCTCTATCTGTGTCTTTTTTATAACAACTGGAAATTCTACCTATAGATACCATGGAGGTCCCAGTTAATGAGCTGGGTGTCCCAGACATCTGAGGATATTCTTTCAAAGCCTACTTTTGGAGTCCTCTCTATTATTCTATTACCCTTCTCATTCCCAAGAGAAGCCTTGCCTTTCATTGAGTCATTAATTCATTTCATTAATATGTGTTCAGCTTACCAAGTGTGTCAAGGACTGTGCAGAGGGCTGAAGAGGCCACCAAAGACATGGTATTTTCTCTTCCAATGGAAGAGAAAGCTATTTGTTAAATAATCTTACACACCAAGATATATATCCTGAAAAAATAGACACTATTTCATTTTGCAATCAATTGAGCATGTCTGTATTGATTATGTATGTGATATATATGTATGTGTGTGTATGGTATCCACACTTCATAGACCCCTTGCATAATCACAGACTACGTTGAGAAAAGCCACAAGTCATTAAAGATTGAGATATTTATCCAGGGAAATGTGTTAGCTAATAGCAGAGCTGGAAGTAATGGAAGTCCTTATCCTTCTACTTCTGCTCTTGCCCTCAAGCTCAGAATATAAATGCATGAACAATAGTAGACACCCATAAAATGGGACTTGCTTCCACAAGGAACTATGATCATCCCTCCAAGACCCCTTTCTCCTGACCTGAAAGCCAGATTCTTCTCTATCCTTTACCTTTTGAGAGGCCCAACTCCAACACCAGAATTTTTGGGTCAAATCTGCAGTCATGGCTCCAGTACCAATTGGTCCCAAGAGTTTAGTTTAAATCATGAGTATTTGTTCTTTGCTTGAAGAAATAGAGGCTGCTGAGTGAGCATTTAGCAGGACATTTTATGTTGCTTTTTTTTCTTGCCAGAAAAACCTACCCCTCCTTCCTTTCTCCAGTTTTTCCCTCTGAGCAGGATATAAATTACTTTAACTATCTTTACTTAAAAGCCAACAACCTGGAAAAGAAAGCTGGTTGCCTTCTGATTTTTTTTTTACTGCTTACAAAGCAAAGGGCAGAGCTCCTAGGGCAGCCAGTAACAGCCTCATGGACAAGAGAAAGGACATTCTAGACAGTCTCTGAGATAAAGGCCACGCTTAGTCTTCTACTAGAGACCTAACCTTGCCCAGGAACTATGTTTCTGATACAGAGAGCACAATTCTACTAATAAGAGTCCTGGTTTAATGGGAAATGCACCAGCATGCTCTTAAAAATCCCAATCTGGTGAGTGAGACACAGCTGTGTTCTGAGGAAGATCTTCCCCGACATACACACACACTAGTGAGACGGGCGGTCATCTTTCTTTGCAAATGAAAAATCTGCAACTTGGAGCTGTTGTCAAGCCTGCCACAATGACATCTACAGCCACAGAACTCTCCAGAAGTTCACAAGGCTTAAGTTCTGCAGCCCCATCTAGGACAAAAGCTACCCGCCCCCCATGCCATCTTGTTCTTTTGGCTCTGCTCTGTGTCCTGGCCCAGGCCCCAGAGGAACCCTATTCACTAAGGATATCTCTGGCTGGGTTAAACAGCATGCATTTGATAATGCCTGCCTCTCAGAGGAGGTAATTAAACTTTTCTAGACCAACACAGGGAGCTGTGTTTTGTTGTTGCTGTTTTTTTACTGAGGACGGGCTTTGGGCTCTGAGGAATTCAGCAGAAGTCTTGCAGCTATGGCTAGACTCTCCAAATCAGGACTCCAGGGTGTCTCAGTCCAAATACACTAGGTAAAGTGACACCTTAAACCAATCACAACAGGTCTCCGGCTCCTTGAATGGAGAGAACCAACTTTGCATGACCTTGTATAATAATATAGCAGTTACACTACATAAAGAAGCTTATTTTCTGTAATCCTAACCCCAGCCCTGGGATAATTGCCATATAATTCTCATTCTAGAGACAATTATGAAAGTTTTTGGAGTTAGGTGATTTATTGCAAGTCACATAGATAATCAGTAACAGAGCAGAGGGTCAAATACAGGTGTGGTTCCAACGCTCCCATTTTCTCCACCACCGCTGTGGTGTGCTATGAAAAAAATACCCTGGAGTTGGAAAAAGGGGAAGCTGCTTAGACACAAGGCACAGATTAACTCTTCAGAGTATGCTTAGTGATCTCAAGAAGATAAAGAGAAAGGCAAGTGACTGAGCTGTGCTGCTTAAAATAATATCATTAACTAGTGATGTTTATATTTCAACACACTTAGGAGTCACTTGAGAGTCTTATTTAGACCCCAGTGACTAGGCCCTAGGTCTCTGGGTCTGGGCCAGACACAAGAGTACATATTTTATCACCAAACACTGGCAATCCTGGTACAGCTGGCCCACAGAGGACATTTGGACAAACATCCAAATAGCATTCTGTCTAGCATATAATATCTTTCACGAATGCATGTGCATGCCTCACTTCACCTGATCCTTGCTACAACACTGGCAGGTAGGTGGCTTAAGACCATTAGTTCGCTTTAAAGAATACTGAGTCTCCAGACAATAATAGGCCCTGCATAGAACTCTAAAACTAGTGAGAGGAATGGGCTAGCAGTATGGTTTTCCTGCCTCCAATTTCTGACTTACTCAAGCACAAAGTCTTGTCTTTGCATGCAGATGCAAAGGAAGCAGATAGGTGCTGTTGAAGACATGGTTCAGAGTGTGGGTGTTTGGAAATGGGTCTTGAGACCAGGATCCAGACTGCAGGGCCTACAGAAATGTGCTGCCACCGGGAATGAAGGAGACCATCAGTATAAATGACAAATCAGAAGGGAACAAGGCTGAGGTCCAAAGAGACTCTGGTAGCCCCGATAATGCTTAAGACCAGCCCAGAACAGTCAAGGAGAGAGTTATGTAGAACAGTCCATACCTAACACAGAGTTACACACAACAATCATCAATTAATTATTAGATAAGCAAAAAGATCCCACTTAGCAACCTCCTGGCCAGAGTCTAGGGCAGAACAGAAATTAAGATTTTCCCAAGAAGTTTAATCAAAGAAAGGATGGATCTGAAAAAGGGACCTGAAGCAGCTCCATCTTTATTCCAATGTCAGGAGAGAGCTGGACTCAGGTAGAGAGTTCTGGAAGGCAGGCTCATGGTAAAGAACAAGTCTCTGTGGCGAAGCATGTCACTGAAATATAAATAGTCCCAAAGTCAGAAAGAGATGATGTTTCTGGCAGTCTTAGAATCTCATCTGTTCCTTGCTACAACCCTGGCAGGTAGGTAGCTTAAGACCATTAATTCATTTTAAGGAAAATTGAGTGTCCAGACAATAAAAGGACCAGCATAGTGCCCTAAAGCTAGTAAGAGAGCAAAGAGGATGGAAAGAAGACAAGGACTTTGAGCGTCTCTTGCAGTCAGAGTGTGAACTGTTTTGAGCTGAAAGGAGCCTCAGAAATTGCTAAGTTTTACCTCCTTGCTTTGCAGAAGAGGAAACTGAGGCTGTGACATGAGAAGTCACCTGCCCAAGGCCACATGCCTGGGGACTAAATCCCAAGATTGAGGATCCCAGACCAGAACTTCTTCTACTTAGCCAAAGGCTGGCTATGACAACCTTTGCCACTTCTGACTAAATACAATCTGACTCTAGACTTGAAGGCAGAACAATTAAAATGTGCAATTCTCAAAATGTCTATTCAGGACAATGTATTAACATAATCCTCAGATAGAGGCATTAGCATTCCTGCTCCCTCACATTGCCGGGCAAAACATGCTGACATCTAAAAATTGAAACTGTTATTACTACCTGAGGTGGCAAGGAGAAAGACACCCAAGAAATACAGAGGGATGATATGTAAGGGGGCAGGGCTGGGGGAGAGGCATGATGTCACTGGCTGAAGGCAGGAGAGCAAAGGGAAATAGTGTGGGAATTTTTTTTTTTTCCAATCAGAGCAATGGCCAAGTTTTTGACAAGATGGAAGCTTCCTTTTTTGTTTGTTGGTTTGTTTGTTTGCTGGTCCTGGGGCGTGAGCTCAGGGTGTGGGCCTGTCCCTGAGCTGCTTTTGCTCAAGGCTAGCACTCTACCACTTGAGCCACAGCACCACTTCCGGCTTTTTTCTTTTTGTTTATGTGGTGCTGAGGAATTGAACCCACGGCTTCATGCATGCTAAGCAAGCATTCTACCACTGAACCACCTTCCCAGCTCAGTGGAAGCTTCTTGGTCAAAGAATCCAGAATTCAGTTCTCACTAGCATACAAGAGGAGGAGACATTCACTCTCATTCAGGCTCTGTTTTTAACTGAGAGCTAATATGTTTTGTGTGTGTCTGAAAGTGGAGAAAAGATGAAGAGAGCCAAAGTTGCTCAGGGCCTCTTGATCAGAACAAAGGACAAAAATGATAGAGTGTGTATGACCCTCAGCTTCTCCATCTTCTTCTCATGTGAGTTCATATGAGCATTGCTCATCCACAGGAGCTCTCCGGAGGTCATGTCAACTCTCATTGCTGGCTGGCTGGAAAAACCCTGGGCTTGGATGCTGGGAACATGGATTCTATTTCTAGTATTGTTTCCAAGCAGAAAAACCATCACATAGGGTGATCTCAAGTTAGAAATCTTGAGTCTACTATTTACTACTGTACAACCTTCAGGGGGAAGTTTCTTAATCTCTGAATCTGAGCTTCCTCAACTGTAAAGTGAGAATACTGAAACTGACTCTGTCCACAATCACAGGGTTGCTGTGACATCTGAGTCCTGAAGGGTCCACAAAGAATGAGATGTAGCTGATACTGATAAGTTATCATTCCTACTATAGGCAAGTTTCTTCACACTCATCTGATCTAAAGAAACCCATGAATACACTCCTGCTTGATTGCTTGCTTAGCATTTTCCCAAAGTATTTCCCAGACAGCATTATCTTTAGGAGATGCTTCAGGGAGGGAAAGGACTGTTGGTCAGATTGGCTAGAAGATGCTGAACTGGACATGGTTTTAAAAAGATGTTTCTTATAGGGCTTCTCAGAACTTTTCCTGTGTCAACATGCATTATGAGTCTCCAAAAGAGGGCAAAGTATGCACCACTTCTGTCTTGAAGGGGCTAGATCATACAGGCAAAGAGAAATTTGAGAAGTGTAGGTGACTTTTAGTAGCAGAAGTGAGACAGGGCAGGGAGAGTAACCAATGTAGGGGACATTCTGAGCCAGTCCTGCTATGGAGGCCTAAGGCCTAGTCCTGCTGGGGGCTGATGGGGAAGAAACTGAGCATTCATCTGCTCACTTCAACTTAGAACAAAGAGCAGCTGCTTCTGGAATTAGGATGTCCCAGGAACTCTGGCCTAACTTGTAGCTAGAATGTCCCTGTGGCCAGAAAATTCTCCCAGGTAAGAGACAAGAGTTGTCAGGAGGGGCCTAACAGTGGGGAAAGAGCCCATGGAGATAACCCAGACAGAGTTTTGTAACCACAAGGTCTATCCAATATCTTGTCTCTCCCAAATCCATGTCTTACCAACTACTGACATCTCCTCTTTGGGCAGTACTGATTGAAATGTGTGAATTAACCCTCATGTATTTTTCTTTCCTTGTCTTCTTTTAAAATTTTTATTGTAAAGGTGATGTGCAAAGGAGTTACAGTTACATACAGTGGGTATTGCGTCCATTTCTTTTTGAACAGTGTCACCTCTTCCCTCATTTTCATGTATTTTTCTTATCTTATCCTTTTCTACTTTCTTTTAGCGGACAAAACCAATCATCTGGATTACCAGTGAGAAGGGAGCATGGCTTAGTAAACACAAAACATCTCCTCTGAGATTTGTTTTCCCCTGGGACATAGAATTCCTGTACACAAGTGTGTACTTGATACACTTTATGGAACTGAACCTCTACAGGTTAGAGCATTGAGCAAGTTGGGGACAGGCAATCCTGGTAGGTGATTATGCGGAGCATGTGGCACCAGAATTCTTATTAAAAGAAGCCCAGACTAAGTCTTGTATGGCAGAGCTAAGCTTTAGGTACAAAGTGCTAGAGAGGAAGGCGGATCATGTCTAGGTAGACATGGGCTGAATTGTTTTTAATGAGTTGCAGCTTTAGGAACTGCGCTGGTATGCTAAGATCACAACAGAATACATGAAGAGAATGTCAGAATCAGAGGTAAAGGAGCCCTGGGATGATCCCAAAATGCTCATTTATTTATTTAGCCAGTCCTGGGCCTTGAACTCTGGGCCTGGGTGTTGTCCCTGAGCTTCTTTTGTTCAAAGCTGGCATTCTACCACTTGTGCCACAGTGCCGCCCCCGGATTTTTCTGAGTAGGTTATTGAAGGTAAGAGCCTCACAGACTTTCCTGACCAGTCTGGCATTGAACCAAAATCCTCATATCCCAGCCTCCTGAGTAGCTGGGATTACAGGATTGAGCCACCAGTGCTCAGCTCCAAATGCTTTTGCTTTTTTTTTTTTTGTCGGTCATGGAGCTTGAACTCCGGGCTTGGGTGCTGTCCCTGCACTCTTCAGCTCAAGCCGAGCACTCTTCCAGTTGAGCCACAGCACCACTTCCGGTTTTCTAGTGGTTTATTGGAGATCAGAGTCTCACGGACTTTTCTGCCCGGGCTGGCTTTGAACCGTGATCCTCAGATCTCAGCCTCCTGAGTAGCTAGGATTACAGGCGTGAG
Organism: Dipodomys ordii; assembly: GCF_000151885.1. Taxonomy (NCBI): domain Eukaryota; kingdom Metazoa; phylum Chordata; class Mammalia; order Rodentia; family Heteromyidae; genus Dipodomys; species Dipodomys ordii. Next base: position 1,468,770 of record NW_012267247.1, read on the forward strand.
TCACTGGCGCCCAGCTTCAAATGCTTATTTTTAAATATACTGGCAATTACTTTTAGAGCAAGGTTTCTAGGGCCTGGGTCAGCTAGAGATTCAGTTTGCACTATATATATATATATATATATATATATATATAGTTTCTAATATATATATATTAGAAACACACACACACACCTTTGAATCAGGCACTTATATACTTCGATGACTAGGTAGACAATCCTTTATGTATTTGAGCATTCATATGCCAATCTACATTCATATAACATTTGGTTTGCTTTATTGCTATTACTTGTTTTATTGTCTGAATTCTATTTGGGACTTCTGGACTGTGTAACACTCAGGAATAAGAGCTGAAACTACCTCGTCTCTTTCATACCAGGAATTTCAGAGACTGTACCAAGCAGATAGTAGTAGTACTTAATACGTATGTCAGGAATACGTGGCTGAATCAACACACACATTTACAACTTGCACTTACACATGTACCAAACAACAGTGCACATACATGTGTGTACACACAATGAATGTATACAAGCATGAGGACATGGGCACACTCACACAGATCCCCAAGGAACCATCAGAACTCAAGGTCAACACATGGACATTACCCTGATGTCATGAAATCTCTTGAATAGGATCCAGAGAACCTCCAGCAGCCGTTACTTGGCTATCTGTCTATCTGCCCCATTTATAGTTGAAATAAAATGTGTCACGGCTGCTTCACTGGAGACCAATGTAGACGTGGAGGGAAATGGAGAAATATCGGCCCAGCTTGCCATTCTGGCTCACTGGCTTGGGGGAGCTTAAAGCATAAATGAGTTTGGACTTAATTGACTTTTTTATGGGGCTTTAATTCACTGGTACTTTTCCAGAGACTGACTCCAACAGGCAGATGCAGGGTTGAACAGTCTTTGGGGCTGCCCAACGCCCCCCCCCCTTTGTCTCTCCATGCTCTGAGTCTTGTACTAACCCTTTCCTCTACACAGGACTGCCCTCCACCTCACAGAACATGAAGAAGTCAGTCATAGGTACCTGGCCTCCACCTTTGGCCCTTTCCCAGTCAGCTTCTCTTGTACTGGCTCCCCCGCAAAGCCATTTCAACGTAATGTAGGACATTGACCGAAAGCACACTGTTTGCCTCTGCAGGGCACTGGAAGGCCTAGTATATGTCTGGGACAAGCAGAAAAGGTCAAAAGCTATGTACATATGACCAGATAAGATGATGTTAAGCAAAATGAACCCCAAGATAGAGACACAAGTGGTTTTTTTCTTTCATGCTGTTGTTTCTAAATGTATTTATAATGTACTATGTGATTTTTTTTTGTTTCTTTGTATGTTCCTTCCCCATGATATAACCCCTGTTTTCACTGTATTTGATGTCGGTGCCCTGCATCTTGTATATACACTTCTCTAGCTTGGGGAGGGGAAGGGAAAAAACAAAATGCTTAAATGGGGATACAGGTTGACCCATTGCAACAATGAGATGTATAAGACACTAGGTTGAAAAACAAACTTTACAATTTAGGTGAGGGGGAGGGGGAGAGGGAAGGAGTGTAGTTATGGAGGTGGAGGGAAGGGAGGGGAGGGGGAAAACAAAGGAGGAGGTAACAATGCTTGATAGGAAATGTACTCATGACCTTGTTCATGTAACTGTAACCCCTCTGTACCATATTTTTACAATTAAAAAAAAGTGTTTTTAAAAAAAGAATGCATCTTTGTCCTCTGGGATCCTAGAACTGAATGGCGAGAGAGACATGTAAATTCTATGATATAATAGATGTCAAATAATCCCCTGGAAACAGAGCCCAGAGCGGCCCAGCAAAGCATGGTGATTCAGACAAGCTGGGATGCCTCCACTTCCTCTTGGAGAGAAAGGAGTTTGCCTGGAAAGGGCATCCTGGCTGCTTGCCTAAGGTCCCACGTGACAGGAGGGGAAGGAGGAAGGAGAGGATGCTCACCAGGACAGCAGAGTGAAGCAGAATGAACTTGAGCCTGAAGTCTGAAAAACCTACTTTCCAACCCCAAATGTAGCACTAATTAGCATGTGGCTCTGGGCAAGTCTCTTTTCTTCTCTGAATTAGTGTCTAAATCTGTAACGTGGAGATTTCAACATCACTGAGCTTAAAGTTCCTGCTTTCTCCCACCACTAAGATCTTCTCATCTTCTTGCGTGACTATTTCTTTGCTATCCTAAGTGTCCTGGATGCTGGTTTGCATTTCTCTGAAAGAAGCCAGCTGCAAAGAAAGCTCAGCATGGAACCCATTTGAGTCTGAGAACCCAGTCTTACATGGGGTATCATTTTTACAGTTCCACCCTGAAACTTACAGGCTAGAGAGTTCTCCTCAATGTGAGAGTAAAGCCGAGCATATAAAAGATGCAAGAGAGGAAGTAAGAACATGCTTTGAAGCACTTTAAAGCTTCTGCAAGGCTGAGGGTGTCACTCAGTGGTACAGCACTAGACTGGCTTGGGCAAGGCCCCAGGTTTCATTCCTACCATAGCACTCCACACCATACCACATCACACCATACCACACACCACACACACACACACACACACACACACACACACACACACACACAATCCCTTGGGATCCTATACCAGAGTTTTCTCAGGACAGTGCCAGGTTATGCCAGCTTTCTGGCATGATGACTGAGAATAGCCCCTACTATCACTCTCCTAGGTCATCCTTGGGGTGGTAAATTTTATCAGTGCTCACTTCCTGAGCATCTTCCTCTTTCCTCCTCCTCTTCAGCCACATGTGACCTCCCTGTCACTCATGAAGCTTCTCAAGAGCAGGAGTGATAGCAAAAAAGCACTGGCCAGCTTCAGTTCTACTTTTCTGACATTGAGTTTTATGGAAAATGGGAACTGTCACATCTTCCACATGGAGCTCGTTGGAGAAATACAGAATCTTCCATGTCAATACATAAAACTCATGAGCAAGCCCTCACTTTCTATGTTGTTGGCAACACCATGATACTAGTGCTGGGCTCAGATTGGATGTTGAGTCCCACATCCAACTCCAGGGATGAAGGAATCCATCTTGTCAAGAAAGTACAAGAGATATTGGGGCTCCTCCCTCTCTCTGTCCCCCGGATCCCTGTTCCCAGACAACACTGATCATTCTGATTGTGCTAGAATACATAAATCATTTGACCACCCTCCTTCTCCACCTCCGCTTGCCCTGCTCCACCTCACCTACTCCCAGCTGAGCTTTTTTTTTTTACTGTTCTTGCATTAACACTGTTCTGCTCTTCTCCTCTAACCTCCATTTGGCTGCTTTGATCCTTTTCATTTTAGTGGTCTGGGCAGGGCTGGGATGGACCTTCATCTTGACTCCAGGGCCTCACTTGGAAGATCATTACAGGTCTCCCTGATTTTTGCACTGCTTTGTGCTTTGTGAGCTCACACGGACTTAGTGTTCAAATCCTGCCTCATTTGCTTAAAGCACTGAGTTTGATCGATTGCTTGTGGTAGAATATTTTATAATTTCTCATCACCATCCCTCACAGGATCATAACAATACATATGACCATACTGGGGACTGAATATATCATTGTGTAGCTGTGTCCCAAATAGCCTGGTCTTCACCCAGCTTCAGGGTGGCTTAAGTCATGTTTTTACCTCCACTATTCCTTCCTTCCTTTCCTTCTGGGAGTTCACTGTTCCCAGAAGCTTCTGTGTGCTCACGTATACTAAAGGGTTCTCTGTCCTTCCCCATTTTTGATGCTCTCAAGTCCTCCTTTTCCAACAGCTACAGTGGAAAGTCTCAGCTCCTCCGTAATCTATTTTCTGGTCACACAGCCCAACTCTGAGTTTCCCTCCTATGTGTATTTGACTAATTCCTCTACTAACCATGGATTTCTTTCTGGGATTTTTTTATTTTACCTACTTGCTTACCATTCACTCCCTCCAAAGAGACCCTACAATCCTTGAGGGTGGAAACTATTTCCTATTCATCGCTATACTTGTAAGGACTTCCAATCATTGAGAAACAAGGTAGAGCACGAGCAAATAAGATTTAAATTCAGATCATGATTTCTCATCCTATCCATCCAATACAGCCTGCCCCTCACTATACTCACCTAGAGGCGCAGGCACAATCCCAATGTAAACACTGGAATGCTGAGCCAAGCTCTAGAGAAAGGAAACTCCTGGAGCTATAAATGAGAAAGCCCTAGGACCTAGGGACTACATAGAGTTGCATCTCTACTAAGGACTATAGGAAACGCTACCCCTCTACCTACCTATCAAGGAAATGGGTCTCTACCACTGGCTCTGGACGGCAAGAATATGCACACAGGTGCACATAGGTATGTGTTTGTGCTGGGTTCAAACTTCTTGAGGGTCTGTTATGTCCCTCAGCCAGACACAGGGATCTGGAACTATGGCCCACAGTGCAATCTCCCCATTAAGATGTTGTCATGTCTGCCCCAGAGCAGATCCTCCCTCTCGCTGCTGTTTTCAACACTTGACTTACCTCACTTAAACTTATGACCATATTGCAAGGTGAAGAGGAGGCCAAGGTAGAATGAGGCAAGTAAGCTGAACTAACTACCCCGGACATAGGCAGAACCAGCTCTGAATTCGTGGGTGTGAAATGTTATGGTGCATATGGCCTTGAGCCACATGGTAGGTGTGACTAAACATTAGTTGCATCTGTAGAGGAAAGGACAGAGCATTTCAGAATGCTGTGGTCATGGTTGGACAGGCAATACTGGCCAGGAGCCCAGCCCCCTGCCCAGCTTTTCAGAAAGCATGGTGACTTTATATAAAATCAGCTCCGCCCCCTGGTCTCAGGGTGCTTGGGTGATGGTTTACTCCTGTCTCAGGATGATTGTATCTGGCTCCACTTCCATCGAGGCTGCTCTTGACATTTCCCCCCTCTCCACTAAACATCTAGCTCTAATTCCCTCCTTGTGTCCCAGTTGGTGATTACCACTTATGTTCTCAAACGCGCCATTAGGCCTCTGATATATGATGTGTTTGGTGTGGTGGCCACTCTGGTGCTCCAAGCAAGGTAGCTGGGAGATAAAAAGGCTGTTCCTGTCTTCTGGAGTACAACCCACCTGGACCTCTATTGGCCCAGCTGTGAAGGGGGGCTGTCCCAGACAGCACAGCCTCTTCCCATCCTTGTAGGTCCCCTAGGGGTACAAAGCACCTGTCCCACACTTAACACATGCATCTATTTACAAAGTGCACATTCACTAAATAGCCGTGGTGTGTCAAGAGTCGGGAATGGAGGGATGAGAAGGAATCTGCCTTCCTGGTCCTTATGGGACTCATTGTGTATAACTTAAACGAGGTCAAAATATACTCAGAGTCTAGGATGGAGTCACAAGCCAAGGGTTGAAAGTTATAGCTGAGAAGGTTTGGAGCTTTTGGAGGTGTTAGCAAGAGACTAGCAATGTGGACAAACAACTCTCCGGCACCAGACACACTTACAAGAGGTAGGATCCAAGCATAGAGAGCCTTGCATGTTATCCTCAGAGTGCTTGGGATCCTTCTAGACCACTAGGATCATATCAGTGAATGTATCCTTGTATTTAACCCACTACCACCACCATTTTAGCCAGGCTGACCCATGCAGACACCCATCCCATAGCCATCCTGGAAACATAAGCACCAGTGATCGCTGATGTTTGAGCTAGCCTTCAAGTCTTACTCAACCTCCCCTTTAGAGGATGTTCCATTGGACCTCCCCACTGGAACCTGTCTCTTCTTGGGCTTATAAATAATAACCCAAAGATGCATGCATGGCCGCGTGCCCTAAGTTCAACTAGTCCTCTCAACCACCCTCTAAAGTGGTCTTGTCTCCCGCTTTTGCCAATGAGAAAACTGAGACTCTGAGACATGGAGGATTTTGTTTAGGTTCACACGTTGCTAAGCAGTAGCAGGTGGACACGAGCCCCAAACTTCATGCTGTCATCAGCTCAGATTGCTTTCCAGACCCGTGATTCTGTATCTTGACTTTGCAGATTCTGTTCCCCTCTCAAGGTCCATGGTCCTAGGGTGTCTTCCTGCTTCTACCCACAGATCTTCTGCTGTCTAGAATAAGGAATCTAGCTAAGGTTTGTGATTCTGGAGAATCGAGCTCTCCTCTAGACCCTAGCCAGTGTTGGAGATGCTCCCCAGGGTGGAAAGAAAACACTGATCAAAGTTATCAAGTTGTTCTCCTGCTCTTGGTCTCCTCCTCCTTCCATATCCCTCATTCCCGAGAAGGTGGGGTTGTTGAGGGCGTATGTGCAGTATTTGCATAAACACTTGTCATACCAGGTACCTTACTTGTACGTGTGTGTCTGTGTTGGTTTCAGACTCCCTGACTACGTACTATATGCAGTCCTCCAACCAGGCAGTACCAGCTATTAGCTTGGTGGACAATCAGAAAAATATTGGTGCTTCATCTTTGGTTTTTATTTTATTATTATTTATTGATTTACTTATTTAGAGAGTACTGAGGTTTCAACTCAGGATCTTGTGTACTCTACACTTTTGAGCCATGCCTCTAACCCTCCCATCTTCTTTTTATACTTAATTTTATAGTTCATCTACTATGATAGTTTTCAGATATTCACAAAAGAAGCTGAAGAGTATAATGAACCACATGGATCTAGGCTAACATGAGGCCACTTAAGTTTCTGCCCACTCTCATCCCTTGCCTGTCCCAGAGGAGGAGGAGAAAGAAGAAAGTATCATATTCTTTTGGTTGCAAACTTGCTATACACCAAAATGTATTACTCTTACTTGGGTTTTGGCAAGTGGACAACCTGTGCAACCCATACTCTTTTGACACTGTAAAATCTCTTCATCTCACTTGAAATACTTTCAACAAGGTTATTGTTAGGATCTTTTCCTAAGTCTAACCCAAATCCTACAACAACTCTCCGTGGTAGTACAGAATAAGTCTATTCTCTCTCCCAAATGTTATCCTTCAAATATTTGCAGTAGCCCCCAGGTTTTCTCTAAATCTACTTTTTCCATTCTAAATACCCCTAGTTCCTCTAGCCATTTCTTCCACTGATCAAAGATGTCTGAGTCCCTCTTTACCAGCTGTATTTAACCTCAAGCCATGAGAACCAACAGAGGCTCACTGGAGTAGGTAAGCAGAGTGTTGCTTCTCTTCCAAATTGTCACTTTGAAGAATTTTGGGTGGATCCAAGCAAGATATATTTACATTTGTGGCCTTTGAGTCAGTGAGCTGTGTGTAAATGTATCTTTCCTTATAAAAACAAATGTCAGCATTATCCCTTTCATTCATTCTTTTCTTAATTTAGCCATCCACTGAATAGATTTATATTTAGAATTTATGCTAAGCTAGGACTTGCACAGGGTGCTTGGATAAATAAATAGTCCAAGACATAGCCCCACTGTACGGGAGGTAGAGAGAATGAAGTGATATTAATTAACAAATGTATTTGCTTATTCAGCATTTTGTTGATCACGTGCCCAATTCCTGGGATTAGGATAGATACCTAGTCAAGGCAGCATAAGGAATACTGTGCTCATTCTTACATGCCTGAATCTCTTACCTGCCTAGCAACTGGGAGTTTTCGCAGCCAAGAGCTCTCCACTTTGGATTTAGTAGAGCTCATTATTATAAAGAAGTCCCTCTCCCAAGATTGCATTCCTCTGGCCCAACAGCAACAGCCCAACCCCAGTAGGGTTACAAAAACTGGCTGGTCATTTCAATTAAAGAGATCTCCATCTAAGATACCTAAGACTCCAGAAATCCCCACAGGTCATCTTTGACCTCTGTCACAACTGTGTAGAAGTTCAAGTTCTCTCACCATTTGACTCTCAGGTGATCCCAAAGAATGCTGTTGAAACCTCTTGCATGCAGAGCCCTTCGCCAAGCAGTTTCCCAGGGAATTTGGCCCATGTGCAAAAGAAAGACAACCAATGATCACTCAAATACACAATATCCAGGCTGCAAGGAAAAGCACACAGTACTATGATATTTTTTTTATTGTGAAAACACTGTACAGAAGGGTTACAATTACATGGGCAAGCTAATGAGTACATTTCTTATCATTGTAGCCTCCTCCTTTGTTTCCCCTTCCCATTCCTTCCCCCCCCCCACCCAATCCTCCCCACCCCTGACCAAAGTTGTACAGTTCGTTAGCACACAGTACTGTGGAAGGGGATGCCTTCCATCAACCTTGACCCTAGTATGCAGCCCACTGAGATGTGAGGTTCAAGAAGGTCTTGGCAGATGATCCTGTGTGTCGGGCAGATGGAGATCACAAAATTCAGAGGAGGAGGGAGTGGAGAGCCAAGGAAGGCTTTCTGGAGGAAGTCTCCACAAGCTCTAGAGTGGATGAGTATCAGTTTAATGGAGGAGAAATCAGCATGTCTGAAGGCATGAAAGTAGCTTGAAATAGTGCATCCAGGAGAAGACAGAGCTCATTCTCATGAGCTGTACATGAAGCAAGAGAGAAGAGGCTAGAAGAAACTGCGTGCAGGCCCAAGATCATGGGCCTTCTTGTATAGGAATTGGGACCTAAAGAAAGAAGTAAGCAAGGGCTTGATTTCCAGAAAAATCTTTCCAAACTTGGGTGTGGAAAAATGAATAGAGAAGGAAGGGAGCAGGCAGAGATCTTGGAGGAGGCTGTGGGTGTTCACAGCTGAAGACAGGCTGGGTGGAAAGGAGGATATTAACTAGAGAGATGTGTTCTAATCGGAGTAAAGTTTTAAACCTGTAGAAAGCTGCTAACCTGCCTCTCAATTCTCTGACTTTGGCGGACAAGTTGAGGGATGTGAAGTAGAATTTTGAGAGTATACAGTGAAGACATACTATTGATCAGAAACACCACCAGGCTACCCTGAAGAGTCTCAGGCCATCCCTTGGCCATGCCTAAGAAACAACAGGCACAGAGTGTTAGGTTTTTAAAAAGAGGTAGCCGAGTAAGAACAGCACCAGCACGCACGTGGTATTCAGGTAAGGGGTAGGTTTATTCAGTAGACCTGCTGGGGCCAGGCAAGGTTGGCACTCCACGTGGCTGGGAAAAGCCTGGGAATGAGAGAGAGAGAGCTGGGAAAGAGAGGAAAGAGCTAGAGCAGAGAGAAAGCAGAGAGAGCTAGAAAAGAGCAGTGAGAGAGCAGAGAGAGAGCCAAAAGCAGAGAGAGCAGGGAGAGCTAGAAAAGAACAGAGAGAGAGCGCGTCTGGGCCTGGGCTAGGCCTTATCTAGGGTATTGGTGGAGAAAGGTGTGGCCACATCAAATTCAGATGTGACCTCAGTGGATGCAGATGTGACCTCTTCCAGGTGTCCCAGTTGCCTAGGTAACACAGGTACTGGGTGGAACTTTGCTGCGAGGAGGGTGGAGTCTGCTAGCCATCCAGGAGCGGACCTTACACAGAGAGTTTCACTTTGGCTTGCAATTGGTCTACCTTAGAAGTGGGCACATTGGAACTCACCAAGCACAAATCCTAGGTTTCATTGCATTGCTAATAAATACTACCGTGTATCATTGGCCACCGTTTCATGGAGTATGACAGTGTCCAGGCTCCTTCATCAGACAGATTGGGGTGGAGGTACTGGGCTGCCTTCAAGTTGCTGTGGGATGATGGGAGAGCTGTTTAGCTTGGGGTATTGCATTTTTTCTCTAACCAGGATGACTACCAGGCTTCCGGGAGTTAATGGGATCCTGTGTGTGAAGCGCCTGGCATGCAGTCGCAATTCAGTCTCCTCAGTTATCCCTCTGATCAGCATCACAGCCCTCCAGAAGTGCTCTCCAGACAAACAAATGCCTCCCCGTCTCACCCCAGAGCCAGATAGCAGACAGGGGTAGAGCCACCACACAGCTGAAGGAAGACTGACATCCTGTCCTCCAAACAGCCCCTCCGAACTCACAGTCAGCTGGCACAGCATCACCTCCCATGGTCTACTGGACATCTCTGTGAGGCTGGTGTGGCCATTTGACACATGACAGAACAGTGTCCCAGCATCTGAAATGGAAGAGCCTAGACTTCATTCCCACGTAACCCAAAATGCTATGGTTATCCCCCTTCTTCCCCAAGGAAATAGAAGATGAAAAAAATTAAGTAATGGGTCAAGGCCACACAGCTCAGGACTAGTAAAACTGGGATTCACCATCAGATCTGTCCAGGTTTTAAAAATCAATCCTGTGTTGTGTCACTGCTCCACCGTGCCCCCTGCAAGGACCTTGACTTCTCTGAGCCTCCAGCTCAATTTCCTACCCTAGGTCTTCATTTGCCTCTGAATCCAGAGATAAAGAAGGAAGGAAAGGTCAGGTGCAGAGTGGGAGATGTGGAAAGGCAGGCTACAGAGCCTGTTTTATGTAAAACCAGTAGCCTACAACAGGCCTTCTCCCAATGCAATACAACTCAACACAAACAATAAGCTAGGGAAAAAAATATGTCCAACATGGGTGGTTCTTGCTCATGTCACTACTCTTGAAGGGTCACAGCCCATAAACGGATATGCATGGACCAATGACATTATTATTACAGCTGCTTCATGTCTGTGATGATCTTTAGCTGTCTTATTTCCATTTCTACCTTGGCAGGTCATGAGCTTGACCACTTACCAGAGGGGTAAAGCCCATGTCTTATTTATTTATGTATAGTATGTGACATAGGATAGTTGCTCATAAGATATTGAATGCACCCATGGATGTGCTGTCTTTCATTTTCAAAGCTTCTAACCATCTTAGACACTTTGCTCTTTAGGTCAAAGTGTGATCCAACAAAAACCACAGTCATCGAGAGTCTAGCTGCCAGCCTGTGACAGGCATGCTCAGTGAAAACAGTCCAGCTAAGAACCTAGGGGATAGAAAGATCAGGATCTAAATTCTAACACCTATGTGCCATCTCCACTTAGATGAGGGGCCAAGCCTATATGATAATTTTTAAGTGCACAGAATCCAACCTCTGCCTCTGTCAAACACAATTGTATCCCTCATATCACCCTGTGGCACTGGTTCAAACCATTTCTTACTTTTAAGCATTGCCCCTTATTGCAGAAACATTGACACCACAACAGAACTTACCTTCTTGCCCAAGAATGGCAAATGAGATTCATCTGATTTTCCAACTGTCATGGACCCATTCTGGCAGCCAGAATTGTTGGGCTGAAAGCAACTGTGAGTCTGAGGGGAAAAGAGTGCTGAGATCAATTAGTCATGTCTGCTGTGGGCTGGGGAAAGGAGAGTGGTGCCATGCATGCAGCAAGCCCCTAATTTCACATGTTAAAAAACAATCCGATTAAACCACAAAATCTTTTTATTTTTAATTTAGTTTGTGACTCTGTGATGGTTTTCAATGTTCATAATGCAAGCTTACTAAAATCCACAAATTTCTCAACCACCAAGACCAGCCATGGGGGCAGAAGTAGAAGACAATGACATTCTCTAAGTAGTTCCTGGGGAAGCTGAAATGTGTTCCTAACAACAACAAAGAAGAAACATAAAAAAGTAACAGTGCCTGATAAGGCCTTCAGTGTTATGCAGACAGTTACCTATTTGACCTTTTCTTGATCAGCTTTTGGAATAAGCCTTCCCTGGGATTGTTTTCTGCCCTGGTATTAATTGGAACATCTGCTCTCCCTCTGTAAACATCATAAACCATCATTTGGTCTCCACTGATGCATTGATTTCCATGTAGCCCTGTAGGATAATGCAAAATTAACCAGGAACACAACCGGACTCACTTCAAACTCCCTCTCCCTGCTCCATCTCCACATCCCACACCTGCACAAAAGGAAAAAGACTCCCACCAAGTGTGCAATGAGGCAGGTGGTATATATCACTCCTTGCATGTCAGGGTTGGTCATCTAGATATAAAAATGCATTCCTGGTAGGCGAGGTAACCTCACTCAAGCCTCTGGGAAGCAGAGGAAGTGAACTTTGGCTGAGCAGAAATACCTTAAGGTGATGCAGATTTTATCTTCAGGAATACCTAAGGAATATTCCAGAAGGGATCTGAGTACAGCCATGGGAAAACCAAGAAGGCGTGTATTTCTCTAAACCCAGCAGGCAGCTGTTAGAAGGGGAATAGGACTGTAGTCTTGGGATCAGACAAGCAACTGTAAAAATAAATTTGGAATGGTAACCACAATTCTACTCTCTACTTCATGAGTTTGACTTCCTGAGATTCTACGGAGACATGAGGTCGTGCAATAATTTTTTTGAGCATCTGGCTTAGTACTTTTAGCATAATGTCCTCTAGATGCATCCATGTTTTTGAAAATGGTCAAATTTCCCTCTTTTAAAAGGTCGAATAGTATCCATTATATCCAATATATTTAATATTCACATAATTGTGAGTATATTTTATGTGTATATCGTATTTTCTTTACCTGTTCATCTATTGATTAGTATTTAATTTGATTCTGTGTATTAGTTATTGTGGGTAATACTGCACAGAAGGACAGATCGTTCTGACTAAATTCCTTCAGATCTATGCCCACATGTGGGATTGTTGGAATCATATGGTCGTTCTAAGTTTTACTTTTTTGAGGAACCTCCACACTGCTTTTCCAGAATGGCTCTACTAATTTGCATTCCCACCAACAGTGTACAAGAGTTCCTTTTTAAAATAATAGCCCTACTCACAGGTGTCAGGTGCTATTTCCTGGGGTTTTAATTTGCATTTCCTTGATGGTTAACAATAATGAGTAGTTTTTCAAATATCTATTGGCCATTTGTAATGGTGGTTACCTGAGGCAGGTGGAGTTAGGGGTGGGGGGAGGGGTTAGAAGGGCATAAACAGGGAAAATGAAGATATTGGTCCAAAGTTCCAGTTAGACATAAAGAATACTCACTCATCTATTACACAGCATGGTGACTATAGTTAATAATGTAGTGTGTACTTTTGCTAAAAGGGTGGATTTCATGTGGTTTTGCCACCAATAAATAGCACGAGGTAACAAATTCGTTATAATATCCTGATTTGATCATTCAACAATGTATCCATCTGTTTAGACATTGTGTCTCATAAACAAATATACAGACAAGTGAAGTATACAAAAAAAATTCCATTTCCAGGGCCATCCCGTAGGGGTACAGGTTTCAAAGCACATAATTATTGGCTCTGACTGAATCACCTTAAAATTATCCCATTAATAGTAACTATTCATTAATCCTAGCGAGTTCTATCTAGTGAGCACCCTCTGTCTGTCAGGCACTTCACACCCACTATCTCCTGGGTGATCATAACACAGACTAAGAGGTGAGGACTGAACCTTCTCCCCCTGTGCCTGGCTGTTCTGGCAGCAGCAATCACAGCAGGGGGATCCGAAGAAGGAAGTGAGGACAGCAGAAGTCAGAAAATAGGCCAGACCTACAGCCACACTTCCTCCTCCCCTTCTTTCTCTTTTGGTCCTGCTCCCTACACTGGCCAGATCTAAAACGGAGTTCCTTGGCCCACTAGAAATGTGTTCATTTTTATTTACTTGGTTTGTCTTTGGCCCATGCTCTAGGTTTAACTTGGTGGCAGGTCAGGCACTGAGTGGAGCAGAAAGCCAGGCTTGGGAGGCCTCTGGAGCTGATGCAGTTTCCTTGGGGAGAATCAGATGTCGCCTCCTCTCTGTCACTGCTTTAACAGTTATTCACTGCCTCCCCCCACCAAATCTGTCACACAGTAGGTTCTCAGCCAGGATAACCTGACTCCAAAGTCTGGATCCTCTCACCTGTAAGCTTATTCACCCCTATTTGGGGTTGACAGCCTTCACCCTAGGTCATGCACAAGCCAGGCCCGGACACAGATGTCTATTCCCACCAGCCCTAGCTGTGTTAGCAACAAAGTCTGGATGTTCAGTCCTGGTCACACGCAGGTTCTAGTGGATAATTGCAAGGTGTCAGCTATACAATGTATTGTCTCTGCTCCAGGATGCTTTCCCTGACTACATGACAGCTGTAAGATGTATTGATGTTGCTACATGCTAGATACAAAATGTATTGTCTCTGTGATAGGAAGTTTTCCCTGGCTTCACGCCAGCTATAGCACGTCCTGCCCTGGCTGTCTGATATCTCCAGTGACCAGCTGTGATGACGAAGATTTCCTGCCCCGGCCCCTTCTTCTTCCTTTGGACTCCTGACACGATAACTACCTCTAAGGCTGCAAGTAAAGTTTGCTACTCTCTATCCCATGAGAGATAGCCTGTCAGCCTCTAGCTGACATTAAACACTTCTTTCTTCTACGTGACTATGTGTCCGAGTGGTTTTCTGGGTCAGCGCGTACACCAACAATCCTGCCTGCCTCTTAGTGGAGTCCATAAATGTCTATATGGGGGAAGAGGGTGTCAGGTTTCAGAGGAGGAATAAGAAACGGATGGGCACCGCTTAGCAGATAACCAGAAATAACAGGCTGTCCCCACTGGCTTCCTGAGATCACTGGCATGGCCCTGTGAAGATCAGGAGTCAGAGGAGGGGATCTGTCTCAATCTGCTGCGTATCCCCAGAGTCACCACCACTGTCCCTAAGGACAGTTCTGCAACATTCCCCCACATTCCCCACCACCGCCATGTCTGTTCACCATGCAGCTCCTGTCCACGCACTGCCACAGTACTTGACACTCTGCAACCACAGCCTGCAGGGCCAACAGACACTCACTTTGTGAAAGAATGACTGAGCCACAACTGTGTCCTTGCATGGAAAAATATCTCAGACTCAGTTTCCAGGGCCAAAGAGCAATTCTCTTCCTCCCCATTTCCTGCAGGGCTTACTACACATGACCCGAGCCACCAGCAGTCATGCTCCCTGACTGGGCTGAGGAGTTCCACTTTTTCAGTCCCATCATCGTTCTTTAGAGGGGAATGCACTGCTATATCATACATCTAGATAATGCTAAGCCTTTTTAACAAGCCTACACAGACAAGGGCACATGAACAGGCACATTCTAGGTATGGGACCTTGGGCAATGTATTTAACCTTTTAGGACCTTGTTTTTCTCATCTACAAGTTAGAGAGAATAACACCTACATCAAAGAGCTTTTTGAATCTTACAAGAGTATTTGCTGGATGCTAGTGGCTCACACCTGTAAACCTAGCTACTCAAGAGGCTGAGATCTGTGTATTGTGGTTTGAAGCCAGCTGGGGCCAGAAAAGTCTATGAGACTCTTAATCTCCAATTAACCAGCAAAAAAAGCCAGAAATGAGAAAGTGTGGCTTAACTAGGAGAGCACCAGCCTTGAATGAAAAGGCCAAGCCAGAGTAAGAGGCCCTGAGTTCAAGCCCCAGTACTAACAGAATAGAGGAAAGAGAAGAAGGAAGGAAGGAAGGAGGGAAGGGAGGGAGGGAGGGAGGAAGGGAGGGAAGGAGAGAGGAAAAGAAAATACTTAAAGCAGTCATAGAGTGCCACCCATGGAGCATGCTCAATGATTGCTCCACTTCCATTTCCTCCCAGAAAAGTCACCTATTTGGAGACTGGTGAAAGATGCCATGGAAAAGAGAGCAGCCTCCTGATGGAGAAGGGAAATGGGACAGCACCTGCCATGTGGAGCCCCATTCATGAGCATTTGTTGAAATGACCTTTTTAATTTCCTTGGTGGAAAAGCACAGTCATGTCTCACCTCTTAGAAGATAATAAGTGGCCAAGACTTCCTAGTGTGGAAACAAATGAATGAGCAGGCAGATTTCCAAACATGATGTGGTCTTTTGCCTTCAAAGAGCTAACCAGTATGCAGCCACCATGCTAATACGCCTCTCCAGATGAATCAGACACCTTAATTGCAAGCTCAAACACAAAAGACAGATTCATTTTGCTTTATGGAAGCCTGCTAACCCATTTCTCAGACATTTTCCCCCATTCCATTGTGTGAAATGCGTTTGAGGACTTTGAAAGAGAAAGGCAAAATGACAAAATTGAATGGCTTGCTTTAACAAGCACATTATTTTGAAAACAGCCTAATGAGAAATTTTCATAACTTCACTGAAAGGAACGCTAAATAAACTCAGGGAAAGCAGGGATAAAAGGCTGGATTTTTTTTCAGGCATTTAGGAGGAGTGCAGTTTCATTTCCTTCAAGTGTAATAAGTGAGAAGAGAAACTGACTGCCTTGTAGGTGCCCTGAAGGTCAAGATTAATGAGTGGGTTAGGAGGTTTGAAGCTTTTGGGCCCAGCTGTACACTGGTAAGTGGGTGTTTCAACCGTTCCTAAAGGGGTTTATACATAATTTATTTTTGTAAGTAGGTACATGTGTGGAAATGTTGTTTGTGCTTTTAATTGGACCCAAAAACCATGACTTCACGGGTATCAGCCGCTCCTAACCTTCCCTACTTTGCATTTCTTGTGATATGAGAGATAGAGCACCCCAACAGGTTATATCAAGCCCAGGTAGCAATCCCTAGGCAGACAGCAGTCACTTGAAGGGAAGAGCAGAAAGCTTTAGCCACAAAACCCAGGTGAGATCTCATCTCTGCCTCCAAACTAGCTGTGTGACCTGAGGCAAGTCACCTTACCTCTAGGAGTTGTAAATTCCTCAGAAGTAAAATGAAGTCTTTGGAGAAGAACTTTGGTGTCCAATACATTTTTTTTAAAGGTTCTTCTGACTCTGAGATTGTACCTCCTCTAATGATATGTAGGAGAACCTGGAGGGAAGCACCAGCCCCACCAGGCCAGATTAGACTTGGAAATTATCTGTGTGAGCTGTAGGTAGGTAGAAGGGAGAGGCAACAAAGAACACAGGCTTTGGGATGATGTAAAGATGGTTCTCATCCACCTACAAGGTTCTGCAACCGGACTCAGGCTCCCTGGCCCTCCATTTCCTCATACACAAAATAGGGTTCCAACACCAACCTCACAGGTCTAATTACTAACGATGGCAGCTACACAGTGAACGTCACTGAAAGCGTGGGGGAGAGGTGAGGGCAGGAAGAGAGGGCAGCAAAGCCAGTCTGTCTTGCAGAGATCCTCTAACCATTGTTTGAAAGACTGGGTGGGGGAGGGCTCTCTCCATCTTCATCTCTATGGTTTTGGGTTTGGGTTTTGGTTTTAGTTTAGAGCATGCTAACTTCAGGTCACTGGAGCCCACTGTTCCAGTAACTGCTTGCAATTCTTTCAAATGTAAATTACTTTTTTTCACACCATGATGTATAGTTTGGTCATCAGGAAGACATTGTTGTCCAGAGATCCAGTAGCAGGCTTAGCACTCACTATCAGGGAAAAAAAATAGTCAGTGACACTTGGCTGTTTACCTCTCCTCTAACTACTTTTAGATGAACTTGGGAACTGGGGGGCATAGTCCAAGGGGTGGAGGGCTCCCTTAGCAAGCACAAAACCCTGGGTGTAATCCACAATAGTGGAGAGAGAGACAGCAGGAGGGAGGGAGGGAGGGAAGAGAAAGAATCTCAATATCATGGGGCACAAGCAGGACAAGAATCCCAGTGCTCCCATTCTTCAATTCATATCTATCTCCCACTCCTATGAACTGAAAGAAAGAGGTAGCTCCTCCCTGCAAAAACTAGTAAAGATGTCTATTATGTAATCTTCAAAGCAAATCCCCTCCATTCAACCACAGAGCAGGAATCTGATGTCAAATTTGTAGAAGATGAAAACAGAATCGGGAATGGGGCCTGCTGTGTTCAGGGCCGCAGCTTTGTCAAGTGATAAGCAAGCTGCCTTGACTCCTTCCTGTCTGGCTCAAAATCCTATGGTTCTACCTTAATGTGAAGTTCCTACCCACAAGTGAGCTCCATCCTCGTATATGATGCTCCTCCATCAGGGTGGTTGGGACCATAATTAAGAATGAAATAGTACTTATGCAATTACAAGCAGAAGTAGCACAGAGTTGTCTCAGGAATTATTAGATTCCTTTCCTCTAATGACATAGAGCCACTGAGCAAGTTGAAGCACTACATCAGAAGGCATCATAAAAAATATTAGCAATGAAGATGATGGTCATGGGGCCCATTCTGATCTCAGAAGCCTCCCTCACTGCTGGAAATGTCCTGCTATAAGCCGGGAGCTGGTAGCTCACACTACCAGTCTTAAGTGAAAAAGCTAAGGTACAGCACCCAGGCCTTGAATTCAAGCCCCAGTATACACACACACACTCTCTCTCATTCTCTCTCTCTTTCTCTCTCTCTTTCCCCCTCTCTCTTCCTCTCTCTCTCTCTCTCATACACACACAGTGCAACTTTTCTTAATGCAAACTTAATTCTTACAAACCAATCCAACTAAGTGTAATCCTAGACTTTTAGAAACCTTAAAATGTAGGCTTGGCATCCACAGTGGGACTGTCAGCTCATACAGGGAAGGCAAAGAAATGGCTGGGAGAATGGCAGGTCCCAAGAAGCAGAGAGCTTGGTCTACCAGTCTGGACTTAAATAAATTGTATTTTCTGGCCAGGGGTGATAAGGCGTAATTTTGAAGTCTTGTGTTACACTTACCCATCATTATACCCCAAAATGGGGAAGAAGAGCAGCAGCATGTTCCAAGTTTATAGCAAAATTGTGCTCTGTGTAAACATCTCAGCAGTCTTTGATGTTGAGCAGAGAGGAAAATAATCCTCAGAAAAGCCAGGAAGGAGCAGAGAGCTCTGTAGCCCAGGCAGGGAGGCTGGCAAAGGCGTGCAGCCAGCAGGAACTGTGTTTTCTCTTCTCTAGCACCCACAAAGGTAAACTGTTCTCACAGTCTTAGTTCCTAAAAGGATTGTTTGCACTACACCTTTGCGGAGAAGCAAATAAGAATGCTTGGATACAGTTAAGGGGAGAAGCTGGGCAGGCCACAGTAGAGAAAGGAGAGAAGAAAGTTTATATCCTCTGATACAAAGTATTTTAAGAAGGAAGCGAGGGAGGAGGAGACAGGCTCCAGGAAAGTTCATGAGACTCCTATCTCCAATTAATCACTAAAAAGCCAGAAATAGAAATATGGCTCAAGTGATAGAATGCTAGCCTTCAGTAAAAAAGCTCATGCTCTGAGTTCAAGGCCCCAGGACACACTCTCTCTCTCTCTCTCTCTCTCTCTCTCTCTCTCTCTCTCTCTCTCTCTCTCTCTCTCTCTCCAGGAGATTAGAAAGCAAAGGGAGCCAGGGTTGGAATGGTCAAGGTCTCTGGGAAGGAGCAATAGAAGCTGAGGCCTGATCAGGGTGACCAGACCAAGCCTGTGGGGAGAACATTCTTGGAAGAAGGAATTGTATGTGCAGAGACTCTGTGGGAGAAGGCTTGTTAACTTCTCAGGAACTGAGAGGCCAGGATGCATGGGGGGCATCTGAGAGGTGTACCAAAGGGGAGGTGTACCAAACCACGCAAGTTGCAGGAAGGATCTAGAACTTGATTACAACGTCATAGCCACAGAAGGGTTTTAGATTTCCTCCCAGCTGTCCTGTCTTGGTGAAGGATTTGGGAGCTGTAGATTGTCACTTGGTCATCTCTCAGACTTGGCTGTCAGCACCTTCTGGCTCCCAGAGGTGAGCAATTCTGAGTGAGTCAAGTCATACAATCACACTCATAAAAGTTGCTTTAGCATCTAGTCCCCAAGAGAAAGAGCCAAGAAGATAAGCCTGATACCAGAGTACAAGCAGGAATCAACCACTTAAGCTAAGATGAAGTCCAGTCCTGTCCAGATGGAGAATAAGTCTCCATCCACTCACACTGTAGGAGCCCATCAGCTAAGTAGCTCTACAAAGGAACTTGCATCTCAAGAGGTTTTAGCCCTGGGTCTGCACTGAGCAGTCACCTAATCAGTGGTCAATTGATAGGAAGAGTCTCCATCTCTTCTTATAAGTGGGAGAACCAAGGGAGGCTGGAATAAAGGACAGCAGGGTGAATTGGGAGTCTGTGTCCCAGCTGGATATGTCCTGCTGCATTACCCCGGGCAAGTCAAGTCTTGTCTCCCAAGTTCATATCCTTACCTGTCAAGAATGCCATGCAATGATATCTAAGAATGCTTTCATTTCCCCAACTTTGTCACTCTCTCCAGATGCTTTACGGGGGTCACCACCTTTTCCAGTGCCACTTGACCTGTTGTGACAGAGCTGGCTTCAGCAGCACACACAGCATTCTAACTCCATCCCAATATGCTGAAGTTGAAGGAACCAAAGAATAGGAAGAGGAAGATAGTGAGGGGTGGAATTCAGCATAGCGATCATCTGAGGCTAAGTTGAAATTTACTTTTGCTGACAAATCTCTTCATGTGGATAGTCAAATCAATATTATGAGCAGTTCTGAAGACCGTGAGGATATTTAGAGCATATACCAACGGGGGCGGGAGGCGGGGGAGGTCTATTGAAACACCATAGAAGTCACTTCTGATGTGTTCAACCTCTTACAATGAAAGTGCTAACTATAAAATGCTCTTATCGGCTTGTTACAGTGGTCCCCAAGAGCATCCCCCCAGGGGACAAGTTCATTAGCCAAGTTCAATCACTATATACCATAGTGATGATTTTTAAAAAAAAAGAAAAAGAAAACACTTTGTTCTTTGAAAAACTGTGTTTGCCTTAACCCCTGCTGCTTTCCCCCATTCTGAAGCTTAGAGAATATGGCTTGGTTGTCCTGAAATAATACATCTAGCCAGGCAATCTGAGCTGTTCTGAATAGTGGGGAAAATCTGGGGGTTTGCTGGTCCTTCTTTAGATCCTGAAACAAACAGTAGAACTTGTACTTGTTTGCAGTCTCCATAATCCTTGTACATAGTAGGAGAGCAAGAATGTGAATGTTGACGGCTAACTGGAAAACAAAGCTGAGAGGAATGACTACATGCTGCTATTGGGAAATGACCCAGTGAAAAAATTGTTGTGTTCCTCCCAGGATGGCACTTCTAGAAAGAATATGTGTTGCGAACTGACAAACGGCTTCAACTCCTAGCTTTTCTACTTGTTAGCTGTAATGAATTTAGCAAGTCACTTAACCTTTCTGGGCCTTGATTTCCTCCTTTGCTTAATGAGAGCAGCAATACCCAGCCATGGTCATGGCTGTGAGAATTAAATAAGATAGCATAGATAAATGTCTAGCACTATGACTGGCACTATGACTGGTAGAAGACCAGGTGTCTCCCTGTCATTTGGTCATCCAGATCTTCATGAGAAATGGAGCATCCATTTGTCCCCCATACACACACCTGTTCTTTGCCTGCTCCTGCACTGGAGTTTGGGAGCCCAGTGGGATTTTCAATCACCTCTGTACTGCAGGAATGGACAATACAGTGAGGCAGAGTCAGGGAAGTGGACTGGACCCAAATCTCAGTGGCTGCAGGAATCCAACACAGTCAGCCTGGCTCTCTTCCAACCAATTTCACCAGATGCAATTTGGCTTCCGTTTGGGGTTGCAAAGCACTTATATAATCATAATAATAACCCACAGCATTTGTAGAAAGCTCTTACAGTTCACAAAGCACTTTTGCATGCTTTATCTCATTTCAGCCTCCTGATAACCTTGAGAGATAGCAAAGGAAAAGACTAGCATTCCCATTTTATGGACAAGAAATGGAGACTTGTTTGGTTCACCTGCCCAGTGACACAAAATCAGACACTATTTTGTGTCAAAACGTGGACAAAGATCTCCGCATTCCTTGCTCTGGGCTGTTCCTGCACACCCCCACCCCCACATCTTTGTAATCATGCTTTCATCAGGCAAAAGTCACCCAAGCTCCTGTTGTGTGCCAACAATGAACTAAGTTCTGGGATTCTTATGTAAAAGGCAGGATCAAGTTCAGAAGATATGGAGGGACAAGTATTCAGGGCTGTGTGAAGGAACAAGGAGAACCAAGAAGAAGGGTTACCGTCTCAGGAAGGCATGCTGGAGGCTGGGATACACATGGAGTTCAGGAGTCAAAGAACTAAGTAGAGCGCTAAAAGTATGTGAACCTTCTGGCTATGTTGGGTTGCTGCACACTATGTGTGGTCTGGCTCCACCAGCCAGCCACTCACTCACTCACTCATTCATTCCTTCTTTAAACGTATATGCGTGGAGCACCACCAGGCGAGGTACCATGTTGGCCACTAGAGAAAAAAAAAATGCTCAAGTGAGCAAATGTATTCCCTAAACTCATGGAATCTACCTGTTAGCAATGCCTGTGGACTCAGGTGAGAAGTTGGAGGCTGGAAGGTGGGAAGAACAAGCAAAGCACATCACAGAAGACTGGGTATAGAGGGCCTGGAGTTTAGCCTAAAGGAAATGGAGAGCACTCACGGATTTTCAGAATGGGATTAACACAATCCAATACACATTTCAGAAAGAGTGAGCCACAATTAGTATAGAGGAAGGCTAGGGAATGTTATCTGGAACTGAGAGGCCTGTTAGAGAACCAGCCCTGGCAAGAAATTCTTAGATCCTAAACTAAAGCATTAAAGAAGAGAAGAGTCTAAACTTAAGGCAATTAGAGACACTTGCAGGTTGATGATACAAGGGTGTGGAAGAGTCTGACTGGATCCCCCTGGACAGGTGATAAAACTCTCCTCAGGACAGAAATTTGGAGATAGAACTGTAGTCAGGAAAGAGAACTCTGGTGGGATGGAAACTGTGGTGGGGGGGGGGGATCTGTCTCCTCTGAGACCTGCTGAGCACGGGGCCTCTGTGTGATACCTGGAAGGAAGGTACTTTTCAAAAAGTGGAATCAAAGGCTGGGAAGGTGGCTCAGTGTAGAGTGCTTGCCTCATATGCATGAGGCCCTGGGTTCGATTCCTGAGCACCACATAAACAGAAAAGGCCAGAAGAGGCAATGTGGCTCAAGTGGTAGAGTGCTCGCCTTGAGCTGAAGAGCTGAGGGACAGCGCCCAGGCCCAGAGTTCAAACCCCATGACCAACAAAACAAAAGAGGAATCAGTATGTCTGGAGCCCAAGAGAGAGTTGGAGGTATGGGTTGGAGGGTGGGGAGTTTATAGGTGATATTTGATACTTGGAAGTAAATGGGGCCTCCCAAAGAGACCAGATTCCATGCCACAAGCCCCAAAGAGTATCCAGACTCATTCTTTGATATCATAATCCCACTTGGCCAAAGTCAAGCCATCAGCCAAGCATGAGGCATCCATGGTCCCCAAGAAGGGTTGGTGGTGATGGGTTGTGGAGGACTCTGGCCTACTGTGGGACTTCTGGGATCTCCCCAATCCCTGGAACTCATTGTGAAGTCACCATGTGCTTCTCTCTCTTTCTCTCTCTCTTCTCTCCTTCAGGTGTTTACAAAATATGGGAAGTGTTACATGTTTAACTCAGGAGAGGATGGCAAGCCTCTGCTCACCACGGTCAAGGGGGGGACGGGCAACGGGTTGGAGATCATGCTGGACATTCAGCAAGATGAGTATCTGCCCATCTGGGGAGAGACAGGTGAGCTGGGCTCAGGGACTGGGGCACTGGGCAGTGGCAGGGGGTACAGGTTCAGCTCAGAAAGGCTGGAATCGTCCAGGTGAGCTATCTTGGCCCACCCTAGGAAAGGCTACTATCCAGTAAGGGTTTGGTGACATACTGGCAAAAAAAAAATGGTGAAGATTTCCCTGATATGGGGTGTTAGACCCTGGGTTCCCTCACATTTCTCAATATAGGAGAGGGGCAGAGGGTGGACATGTTGGACATAGAGAAGGAAGGCAGAGTGGAGAGGCATTAGAAGATATAGAGAAAGAACCAAAGAGAGGTAGGGTTGGACAGGTGATTGGCTAGATTTCCTCTCCCACCCATCCCAAATACCCAACCAAAAGAACAGGTTCCTGCCTACTAAGGGAAGGAGCAGGGGCCATGTAGTGCTGGGAAAGCGAAGGACATGAACTTGGAAACCCAGAACCACGTCTTTGTGGGAGCCCCTGAGGTCCTGTGTTTGCTTATTTCACACATTCATTTTTTTCTGTTATTCTACAATTTATTGGCCATGTCTACTCTCCTAGGCTTTGTACCAAAGTGTGTTAAGATGAAAGAGACCAAGTTTTTTATCACAGCCTAGTGGAGAGACAGAGACAGAAAGAGACAGAGAGACAGAGACAGAGAGAGGGAATTACAGGAGATAGGGGTCTGAGAAAGTCTTAGTGCATGGGGTATGGAGAGTGTCCTGGTTTGTCTGGGTGGGCTTGATGTCATCACAAGTGCCTTTCTAAGAGGGACACAGGTAATATGATATGATGCTGCCATAAAACAAGGAATCCTGGGAGACTACACTATGCCCAAGAGCTAGAGGAAGTATGGATGCAAAAGGAAGTCGAAGTAAAAGTAATGCTGGGCTCCACATGCAAAGGGGAGGCTTTCAGAGAGCTGCAGTCCATAGAGGATTCTTAGAGAACTCACCCAGGGAGAGAAAGGAAGAAAAGATCCGGTGGTAGAGAGACCCTGAGCCCTCTGGGCTAAGGAAGGGGTGAAGGCCAGGCAGCCCAGGCCTTACCTCCTGCTTTTCCACTAATGCTTCCTCCTATGGAGGAGGGATCTAAGCACACCCAGCTGCTGAGGCAATCAAGACTTCCACCCCAGAAGGACTGAGTGCCTGCCTCAAGATCCCCCCAGCATACACACACATCCACACTGCACTCTCTGTGCCCTGCCAGGACCTCTCTCCTGAGTGCCATGATGAAGAAAGGTTGGATTTGGAAATTGACCTCACGTGATGGGTCATGCTGGGATCCTTCAGAGGAGAGATAAAACAGCCTGTCACGTGTTTGTTGTGCTTACCTCTGCTCCAGGGCACTCTGAGCCACATCCTGCTTGCTGAGGAGCCGCTCCACTGACCCTGTCTACTTCTCTGTGTTAACTGCCTCTCCTTCTCCAGTCCCACATACAGCAGGGTGAAGCTGAATGTGTTCCCACTAAACTCTGGCTTCTCAGAGCTAGTGGGCAGAATATCCCCGAGACCAGACTACATCCTCTGACCATGGGGCCTCTAAACATCCTGGGGATACTGCGGGGCTGGATTCCCAAAGAGAGGCCCTTCTCATAGAAACCAGAATCTAAAACACCTGCAGGAAAGGAGAACAATCAGGAAATCAAATGAGTCCTGTCGACCCCATACCCAATACGTAGATGGAGTTTGTTTGGTCCTTCCATGGTAATGAAAGAGTTCCCAGACTGTCACTCTGATGTACAGACAGTGCAAATACACACACACACACACACACACACACACACACACAGCCCCCTTCTCTCTCTGTCTCTGTCTCTATCTCTGTCAGTCTGTCTCTCTCTGTCTCTCTCTCCCTTTCTCTCTTCAGCTTCTATCATAGACCTTTTCACCCCGCACAACTCCCTACAGAGATTTGGCCTTGGACATGAGCTCTGGCTGATAGGAAGGGCTGACCCCAGAGGCACAGTGGGATGTAAGATGTCTGTACTCTTCCTCACAGAGCAAAAGAAATGAAATTCTAGGAAAGAATAAAATTCTACACTAAGCCAACCTGTTTGTTTCCCTGCGGCCTAGTGTGAAGTAATGATACACTTGAGGCCTTGCAGCAAGTCTGACCCATGTTCCTGGGGCATCAGTCAGTCTGACAGGACCTAGTGCTGTGCCAACTCAAGACAAATTTATAATGGTAATGATGGATTTTCCACAGGCCTCACACAGTGCAGGTGACTGTCAGGGATGCAGAAGATACAAGACAAAGGTCCTGCCTTTCAGGTGCATTTTTATCTCATTAGGAAGCCCGACATGCACACAGAATGTACAGGAGAATTCCTTCCAGGAGCTCGAGCTGTCCCTTGGAAATAGAGCAGCACTATCCACTTAAATAGTTTCCTCTGAGGCTATGTGAAGAAGGATAGTTTAAAAAAAAAAGGCAGGAGTTAGGAGAAACTAGTTAGAGACAACTGGTCAGTGCTATCCTAAAGAACTTTCTGGAATCCTGAGGATTTTCTCTGTCCAGTATGTTAGCTATGGAAAGGGAGTATAAGGAACTGATTCTTTTTACTTGTTGTTATAAAAGTAATGTACAGAAGGGTTACAATTATGTAAGTCAGGTAATGAAAGAACTTATTTTTTTTAATGTGCAGATACTGGGGCTTGAATTTAGCAAAATCTTTTACCTGTTTTGCTGAAGGCTGACACTCTACCACTTGAGCCATAACACATTTCTGGATTTTTGCTGATTAATTGCAAGTAAGAGACACAGACTTTCCTGCCCAGGCTGGCTTTGAACCACAGTCCTCAGATCTCAACCTCTTGAGTAGCTAGGATTATAGGCATGAGCCACCAGTGCCCAACTGGTACTGATTTTTTTTCATTGGAACTTTATTTTTAATATTATTTAATTTTTATTAATTTGAAGCTAAGAGGCCCCCTACATACTCAAGGGAACTTAGTGAACTGGCATGCAGTACAACTAGATCTGGTTGATTCCTGGCCTCTGCAGCCAAGTCCCATATTCCTCTAGGTCTGTGTTACTCCCCATCCTTGGCTTTCTCCTCTCCATGGCCTCGGAGTGACAGGCAGAGTTCTTCATCCCCACTAGAGAAGGAGGTTAGATTACATCACTTCCACCGGGGCCACCCAACTGAAACGCTGGAATTCTTACATTGGAGATTCCTCCTCCATTGTCCCTTTTTCAGGCTGAAAAGCCACTGGGCAAGGATCTGGCCCTTGGAGGTTCTTGCCAGTCAAAGTTGCTTCTATCCTGAGTGAACAGGAAGAGAAAGAGAGTCTTAAAGGAGTGGGAGTAAAGGCAACAATACCTGAGAGAGGATCACAGGCAGGCTGGGGTAGGTGAGGGATGTCTATCTGTGGAGTTACCAGCAGCAGGGACACAGATACATCCAATTTCTTGGTGGTTGTCCTGAGACCTATAAGTACAGCCCTTCCACAGTCATCTGGAGGCCACCTTCCTGACCTGCCAGGCCTTATGGCCCCACAGATGACAGCTCATTTCCTTGTTAGTCTCACTGTTCAAACAGCAATGAAACCAGGTCCCTGCTGGAGATATTAGGGAGAAGAAAGGAATTGACATGTGGCTGTTGAGGGAGTGAAGTAGAACAGAGAAGATGTGTGACAGAGCCTCACAGACCCCAAATTAATCCCAGTTCCCCTTTTCTTAGCTACATGACTAAGGGGCTGGGAATGTGGGTTAGTGGTAGAGTGCTTACATAGCATGCATGAAGCCATGGGTTCAGTTCCTCAGTACCACATAAACAGAAAATGCCAGAAGTGGCGCTGTGGTTCAAGTGCTAGAGTGCTAGCCTTGAGAAAAAGCAGCTCAGAGACAGTGCCCAGACCCTGAGTTCAAGCCCCAGAACTTGAAAAAGAAAAGAAAAAAAAACTTCATGACTAAGACTAAGTGGATGAGCCTCGATTTCCTCATCTGTAAAGTACAGATGAATCTGGATGGCTAACAGATCCAAAGAGCTCCCTGCAGACTGCAAAAATCAGAATGACAGAGGACTTTCAAATGCCCTACACCCATCATGGGAGCCTAGAGCCACCTCAAAGGGAACCTCTGATGCACCTTTGTCCACACCCCCCCCCACTTGCCTTTGTGCTAGTAGTAGAGCTTGAACTCAGAGCCTTGCATTCCCATTTGGCTTTTTACCCTCAAGGGTAGTGCTCTACCACTTACGCCACAGCTCTACTTCTGGCTTTTTGCTGGCTAATTGGAAATAAAGTGTCTCCTGGACAGGATGGCTTCAAACCACAATCCTCAGATCTCAGCATCCTGAATAGTTAGGATTACAGATGTGAGTGAGCCACTGGCACCCAGCGGCCTTGCCTCATTGTGCTCTTTTACTGTGAGAAATTTAAGGAAGCAGTGAAGGAGCCACTTCCTAGTGTAATTTGGGCTAACTGGCAGAGCTCTTGTGGGATGTGGCTATGGTTTTCAAGACCAGTCTATAAATACAGCTCCTATGCATGAGTAGAGAAAGGCAGCCCCTGTAGGCTCAAGATTAGCAAGTAGAAGTCAACTCCACTAACAGTACCAAAAATATTCCTTCTTCCAGGCTAATAATATTCCACCTCAGGGGGCTTAGGGATCAAATACCTCTCTGTGGGAGCCCCCCTGCTAATGTGCCATTTTTAAGTTGCATGTGGACCTAGACAGCATGACCCAAAATGGGCCCTGTGGAGCTTCAGGAGTTTGAGATGTTATCTGTGAGACAAATAGAAAAGAATACAGGGTCAAAAAGAATCTAGGGCTAGACAGTGTCACACACATTTATTCATCTTTTTAATATGCTACATCATGAAACCCCAAGGTAGTAATATCGCACGCAGCATTTATTTCCTAAATGCCTTTGGCCTTGGAAATCTATTCCATATAGGAGCTCACCAAATACACTTTTTTTTTTTTTTGGAAAAGCTGTCCTAGACTATTGAAATACAGATTTCATGAGCAGACTTTTCTAAAGGAAATTAAATTGAAGACAGGTGGGAGGTTGTTAAAAATGAAACTCTGTGTAGAAACCTCTGGGTAACTTTAAAGATAAAAGAAATAGGCAGTGGGTTATCTGGGTTGCACATGAGAGGAACTTGAATCAAACAAGCTTAGGCATCAAAAGAATTGCATTGCCCTTGGAATCTGAAGCAAGCTTCAACAACCAATCAGCAGGGGAGTAAGGATGTAGCTCGGTGAGTATTGGAGCCAAGGGCACCTACACCCAGGAGCGCTCACCCTTCCTCTCTCCAAGTCCTTTTCGTTCTCTCTTGCTAGACTCTTGTGCACACACACACACACACACACACACACACACCCCTCCCACCTCTGCATACACTGTGGCTCCCTCCCAACAGAGACTAAGATTTTTTTTTTTTAATTTTACAGCTCCTACCACCAGGCCTGAGACTGCTTTGATTGCCTCATTGATCTCCTACTTAATTTTTTTTTAAGTAGGCAAGAGAACCATTGGCCCAGCTTAGTCAGATGACCCACCCCTCGACCAATCATTTGCAAGCAGGAGAGTGCATTCCAATGGGAATCATCTGATAGATCTTGAGGAAGCTGGGCAGATGGTGGAGGGAGTCGCCTGAGGACTATCAGAGGGAGATAGTCCCACGTTGGCAGTGTTGGAAGAGAATTGCTGAGGGCGAGGGCTGGAGGGAGTTACCTCTGAGGAAACCGTAATTGCTGTACGGGGAGCTCTCCTAACAAGCTCCATTCCTAAATGGATTTACTCCAACACTGTGGAAAGACCACAGTGGGGCCCTCCCTCCCCATCTCCATCTAATTCTCATTCATTTTGATGAATACTCTTTTAAATAAAAGATAATCCGCTTTGATTTTTCCCAAATCCTACTGTTAAGTATGCATGAACGTGATAGTATATCAGATATAATTTTGAGTAGAGGATTTATGTTTAAAATCTCTGCTGTAGTAGGGGTGAAGAGCTAACTCCTGTTATCCTGTGAGTTTCCCACCTCCCACTGCCTACCTTATAGAATTGCCTCTGCCGTGCTGGTGTTCCCTCTGCTTCTGAAATACCCCAATACTCTTCCTTCAGAGTATCTTTCTTAGCTTACCTAGAATTTCTTGCTCTGGTGTCCACTTGGCTGATTGCCTCCTTTGTTCAGTCTTGGCTCAAATATGGCTTTTCAGTGAGGCCTTCCCTGGTAGTCCTGGGGCTTGAACACAGGATGCAGTCCCTTAGCTATTGTGCTCAAGACTAGCACTTTACTACTAGAGTCACACCTCCACTTTCAGCGTTGTTTTTTTGTTTTGGTTTGGTTTTCTCTTTTTTCTTTTTTTCTTTTTTTGCTGGTTAATTGGAGATAAGAGTTTCACAGACTTCCCTCCAAAATCCTCAGATATCAGCCTCCTGAGTAGTAAGGATTACTGGCAGGAGCTCGTGTCCGTGGCCTATTTAACATTGAACCCCACCCACTCCTTCCTATCACTCCTTATCTGACTCACCTGGTCTCCTTCTAGTAAACCATAAGATTGATTTACTTAATCATTATTGGCTGTCCCTTCCCATTAAAACATAAAATCCCAAAATGTTAGGAATTTTGGTTGGATGTATAGCTGAGTGATAAGTATTTGTTGAGAGGAAAAACAAAGTTGTTGGGGCCAGGGGTAACAGAGAAATTGGCATTAGTGGGCAACTATTAAATGCCATGAACATTCTTTCCCATTGCTCTTCCTGATTTCACTGCTAACAAGTATTACAAGCCCCATTGAAAATGAAGAAACGGGAACCCGGAGAGGTTCATGAAGTTTCTGGTAGGCCCATATTGGTTAAGTAGTTGAATCAAGCTTAAAACCTACATTGGAACCAAAAAGCCATAACATGTCTTCCACTAAATCTCTTAAGGGTTCAAATTGTGATTGTCAAAGCACTGCCCTGAAAATGCTCAGGAAGAATGCTTCAGGTGACATTTCTGGAAAGAAAGGGACACGTAATGATAGGTCTGGCTGGTCCTCTTTTTTTATTTGTTGCTCTTTCTTTTTAAGAGCAGAATCATTATGTTGAATGATAGCTTTAGCACAGTCCCCACATCCAAACAGATGAAAGTAGAGTTGTTCTGGTTCAACTGGAGATGGGGTGGGGGTGCAGTCTGCTTTCTCCCTGGCTCCCTGTGGCCAATCCTGGACATTCTTGAGGAACTCAGTTTGAGAGCCATTGAATAGAAAGCAGAAGTCATGACATGTTTGCAGAGCTGCTGAGCTTCAGGAATGCCAGTTTCAATTTTTGATTAAACATGGTGGATTGAACATTTGAATTCATGAGAAGCACCATATCCAAACCCTGCCTGAATTGCAATCCATGGTTTTTCTTGTCGTATAAACCCTCTAGGACAATGACAGTAAAAGTCAGCCAATTGAATGAATGCTAACTGGCTTAGCAGATAGGTAAGGCTGAAAGCTAAGGACCTGCTCCAAAGGCTGTCGGCTCTCACCCTAGAACCCCGGGGGAGGGCCAGGAGTTCAAAGGCTTGTGGACTGCTGAAGATGCAAATGAGAGTGGAACCAACAGGCAGATTCATTCTGGAAAAGTCTAAAAAAGGAGCTGTTAGGTAGCCCAGTTTCCTCCTCTATTTTAGAGCAACCAGACAAATTCATTCTTACATTCCCCCCGGCAGAAGGTATAATTGAGACAAAGAGTTCTGGACTTGGAGAGATCTGGCTCAGCTGAGGGCAAGGTGAGGTGCTGAATAGAGAATAAGAAAAGGAAGTGGAATGGAATTCTGCTGACTGATGAGGGAGAGGTCAGCCAGTCATTACCTATTCCACTCAACCCGGGACAGAAATTGAGAGATCACATCCCCAAGAAACAGTGAAGTCCAAAGGACCTCAGATAATGGTAGTCAGGAGGCCTCATACTCAATGGCCTGGTTCAGTTATTCTTATGTGACATCCCTTGGTGATTGCCCCCCACCTACACACACAGACACACAAGGAATTGCTCTGTAGCCTTTAAGTTTCTCTTTTTTTTTAGGTTAATGGGGATGATTATTAATATTGTTATCTTCAAAATAGAGGTGCTTCAATTTGACATGCATAATGCATGAGTTTGTGAGTATGAGTACAATGCATCTTAATCAATGTCACCTTTTCTATTGTTCTCCCCCATCTCTCCAACCCGACTCATCCCCTCCATTTTGCTAGTTCCACTTTCACATATGTACCTGAATGTGTGTGCGTATACACTCACACACCTGCATACACACAACACACCTGCATTCACCCACCCTTCTTCTTAACTATACATGAATAGCAGACAGCCATTGGCAGGAAAAGAAAGGAACTAAAGCCAGCCCTAAAAGAAAGCTTGTGAGATAAAGATAATCATAAACAGAACAAGCTATTCTAGCCACCTGGCCTAAGTTCAAACACTGGCAGTACCATTTACCAGCTGTGTGAACTTGAGCAAGTTATATAACCTCTCTGAGCCTCAGTTTCATCATCTCTAACATGGGAATGACAATATCATTTACTCTAGAAAGTCATTAGATGGACTTAGATGAGTTGATATGTATATGATGTGCTTAGAAAAGTGTCTTGATAATATCAGGCAATATGTAAAGACTTAACAAATGAAAAAAAAAATGCATGAAGCAGATGGAAACATCAAAATGATTTAATTAAAATCCTCAAGAGAGATCAGAGACACTTCTGCATCCATAAATGAAAGCACGGGATGCAATTAAAAAGGAACATTCTGTGAAGAAAAATGTAAATCAAAAATATGATCGCAGATATTAAAAACCAATCTCTTGGAGGATTGGAATTAAGGGATTTTCCAAAAAAATAAAACAAATAAAAAATAGGATAGAAGAAAGGAAGGAAGGAAGGAAGAAGGAAGGAATTCAAAAACCAGAGGACAAGCCACAGCATCAAACATCCTACCAACTCAGAGTTCTAGAATAATAAAACTAAGACAGTGAAGAACTAACGTGGAAAAGTATGAATATCATCAAAAATCCTCAGCTAAAGGCCAAGGCTTCCCTCACTGAAGGAAGTTCACCAGATTCTGTCTGCAACCATAGCCAAGCACCCAGACCAAGATAAACCTTAGTCAAACTCTGGCAAGCAGAAAGAAAGGAAATCTTTAGAATTTCTGGAGAGAAAAGAAAGGGACTTACATGATTCTGCTCTCTGAATGGTACAGACTTCTCCATAGAAGCCATCAGTCACAAGTCAATAGCACATGTGCCTTTGTCTTTCTGGGACTGAGAGTTTGATTCTTCTTGTCTTAAGAGAGAGCATTCTATACCCAGCCAACGATAAATGAGGGTTAAATGGGATCTCAGACAAAAAAGTGTCTCCTGCATAGGCTTTTTCCAGAAGTTAAGTGATTCAACCAAAAAAGAGAATCCCAGAAATAGAGGATTGGGCCTCAGGAGAATTCCAGATGCAGACAAGAAGAGCCAGGATGACAGCTGAGCAGGAACAGTTCCAAACCAGAGCCTACAGTGGTGGGCTTCAGACCGGAAGACCCTGCAGACCTGGCACTGTACTGAGAGCAGCTTCGCAGCTCTGCCTCAGAGGTCTGGCATGCCAGCCAGGCTACCAAGCAAGCCAAACAAACCAGGAAACAAAGTAAAGGTGAGGCCAAATAAACAAAACGAACAACAACAAAAAGAGGAGAAACAAATCGTTCTCCTGATCTCAAGAAAGAGATCCAACCGGGTACAGTGACACATATTTGTAATCCCAGCTACTCAGGAGGCAGATACTGGGAAGATTTTAGTTTACAGCCAGCCAGGGACAACAGACATAAGATTCCCATCTTAATCAACAGCTGAGCATGGTGGTAGGCCCCTCTCATCTCAACTTACACAGGAAGCGTAAGTCAGAAGATCATGATCCAGGCTGATGGGGAGTGGGGGGGGGGGGAGGGGACGGATATGCAAGACTTTATCCCCAAAATAACTAAAGCCAAAAAGAGATGAGGAGGGTGGGTCAAGTGTAAGACTCACAAGGTCCTAAGTTCAAACCCAAATACCACCAAAAGAAAAAAAATAATATATTGCAACTAAGAAATGAATAGATGCCAAGAAGCTAGTGCCCACAGAAACACAAACATGAAGAGCAGAAGGAACTGCTCGAGCAGTAAGCTGGGGAACAGGGGGTTAGGGAGAGGTGGGGCAGGAAACTGCTGATTTTCATGAGAAGCCTTGCAGCGCCATTTGGCTTTTTAAATTATGTACATAGGCTGCTTTGATGAAAATAAAAGTTAAATTAAAATAATCATAAATTTTCAACGTAGCTGGAAGGCCAGAGAAGCTATCAAGGGTAAAGCTGTTTCCTATCACCCCATTAGAAACAGGGTGTGACAAGAGCAGATGCTAATGGTTGCTATGGTTTCTCCAACATCTCTGCTCCTGAAAGGGGGCGGGGGGGGGGGAATTCTTGTCATGGTGCCAGGTTCTAAGAACTTCTTCAGAATGAGAAGGACAGGCTATGACCTGAATTCTCAGTCATGGGGACAGGCAGCCACCAGCAAAGATGCAATGCTTTCGGAGGGGTCCTTTGTGCTAGCTGTTGAGGTGTTCATGGTGCCTGAGGATTCTGAAAAACAAATATGCCATAAATCAAAAAGCATCATCAGAGGCAGGAATCTAATCTATCAAGCAGCCCAAAGCAGCCTGAGTCTTATCAGGACCTGCTAAGTGATGTGTAGAAAATTTGGTGACATTAGGTGGCACTCCCAGACAGCCAGACAGAGGTCCAAGGACAGCACCAAGGAAACAGACAAAATAGACCCCTTCCCTCTCCCCCCTCCCCACCCCTAGAGCTCAAGGCACCTACTTAGTAAGTCTCCTTTGAATACCTGTGCGATAGGCAACGCAGTGATACAGATATAGGACCATATAATGACACAAATCCCGGTGTTTGAAGAATTCACAAATCAGGAACTATCTCAGGATTCTTGAGACTATTTTCTAGTGAGAGAATTTCATTCAGCCCACAACTTTCATATCAAGTACCCAAGAAGAGCGAGACTCTGCAGTCCTGTCAGGGAACATGCAAAAATAACTGTCATCAAATACTCTAATCAACGGAAGATACAGGAAGAACAAAAGAGGGGGCAGACAGTTCCAGAAGAGAGAAAAAGAGCTCTCTCAAGGAAGCTGCAGAGAGGAAATGATCTTGGTTCTGATCTCAGACCTGTTTGCCAGGTTCCTGGGAACTACAAGAGAGTTAGAGGTGAATTGGCAGACCAATGTCCCAAGTAGAAGAACAAGAAGGAGGAACAAAATCAAGAACGGCCCAGATTGCGCTGCAGC
This sequence comes from Dipodomys ordii, assembly GCF_000151885.1. NCBI lineage: Eukaryota > Metazoa > Chordata > Mammalia > Rodentia > Heteromyidae > Dipodomys > Dipodomys ordii. The sequence goes on from NW_012267247.1 coordinate 1,503,283, forward strand.
ATCTGAGTAGAAATCACACCAAGGGCATGGTGTGTTTTACTGAATCCTTCCACTCAAAGTGTGATCCTCCAACCCAGAGCATTGGCCTCCTCACCTATGAGTTTGATGGATGTGCAGCATCTCCATACCTACCCTGACTCCGTATAGTAACTGAATTCCTCTGACCAGTGGGCACCACTGGAAACTTGGCAAATGTCTCCTTAACACAGGAATATTTCTCTGAAGGCAACCATGCTTTTTGTGTATCTGTTGGTTGAAAAGGTATTAGACACACCAAGTTGCTAGCCATCTCATAATGCTTTGTATGAACTCCATAATCGTATCCTAGTCTATATTCTATATGATCTCTTTTGCTGTGTGGGTGCCCCTGACAGCTACCATCAGTACAGATAAACAGAGTTCTTCTGCCATGTCTGCATCCTTTCTGAGATGTGGTACTCCCTCGTGGCCTATCAAAACCCCCACAAGCTGGTTGCCCACTCAGAGTCAGCAGCCTTCTTGTATAGTAATTTATAATCTCCAAGCCTGAATGCACGAGGGAAATACATTACTTAAAGAATCCTTGGGATAAATCTTTTTTAATGAGATTAGACCCAACACTACACACACACAAAGTGCCTTCACTAATGTATGTTTGTGATTGTTCGGTTTAGCAGGAATGGAAGTTAACCAAAGTTGTGGGTCACATGACCAGCACCTGACATCACTGTCTCTTTCCTCACTGTGGATACGAGGCCCTACAGAACTGAATTCCTTTACTGACATTCTATACTCTGATCCTCAGACCTTCCTGTGGTGGTCCCCAGGCCAGTTCTAATTCCTTTAACATAGTCATTCACATAAATGATTCAGTAAAACAGGTCTCAGAGCCATTGACTGGCTCTCCCAGGACTTTGCATCTGATTTGGTCCTTTATGCCCTAAGTATTGAGGGGAAAGAAAAGATTGCTTTGAGTAACACTTCAGCACAATATAACCCGTATGTACTAAAGAAAGTCAACTTTTTTTTTTTTTTTTTTTT
>NW_012267247.1:1508647-1513099 GCF_000151885.1 Dipodomys ordii
CTCCTGCCCGGGCTGGCTTTGAACCGCGATCCTCAGATCTCAGCCTCCTGAGTAGCTAGGATTACAGGCGTGAGCCACCAGCGCCCGGCTTGTCTAACTATTTTTTAACGCATACTCATTTTGCACCAGGAACCACAAGTCATGTGGGAGGTCTCAGTAATTGTGCTGGTAACCACTATTGTCCTGAGTACAACCCCACCTGGAACTCAGTTGGGGATACTGGAGAGACCTGGGGTGCTGGTGTTTCCCGGCATCCTGGGATGATACCCAGGCAGGTAACCAGCAGGTCAGAGAGCTGGAAACAGAAGAAAACATACCAAGAACACTTTCTCAGTCATTTGCTTCATCCAGCACCTCTGCTGTGGGCCAAACCCTGTGCTGAGGGTTTCAGAGGTCCTGACCATGAAGAGGATATTCCTATTCCTCATTCTCCATCTGAGAACCAGGGTATCTGCTCACACTAAATGAACCACACCCTTAGTAGGGTGGAAAGAATGCTAAATTTTAAAGCATGAGATTTGCTTAAACCCTTGCTCAGCTCTTGACTTACTATGTAGTCACCTTTGGGCAAATCCTTTCCCCTCTCTGAACTAGATCCCTATTTGTTCAAGTGAGGCTGGCCTTGTACAACCTACATCAGAATTCTTAGAAATGCAGATTCATGGATTCCACCCAGAATGATGAATTTTGAATCAGCATTTTCAGGAATGGGCCCCTGGAGTCATTGCCCTGGTCTCTCTGGGTGGTTTTAATGTGCCTTCTGGCTTGAGAACTTCAGAGACAGGTGACCTGAGGTCACCTTGGGCTCTATCAGTCTTATGAGTCTTTCTTGGTGACCCAGCTCTCAACAACATGCTAAGTCCAGGAAATGGCAGATAGTAGAGGTGGAAATGGAAGAGAAAAAAATAAAGGGGGAGAGCACCTGCTTTTGACCAACTCAGAGAACAATACACACGAGGGAAGCCAAGGACTACTATTGCAAGACACAGAAGCTAACCCTATCTAGAAAAATAACTGTATATGAACTCTGCACAGGAAGAAATGCCAGGAGAAAGCAGAGCCAGAGGGCTTGGAACTGCAGCCATAGTCTGACCATAAACATAGGTTTCTGCTGCTCAAAACCCCAACCAAAGCCAGAGATTGGTGGCACATATCTGTAATCCTAGCTACTCAGAAGGCTGGGATCTGAGGATTAAGGTTCAAAGCCAGCCTGAGCAGGAAATCATTAATTAACTACCAGAAAACTGGAAGTGGTGCTGTAGCTCAAAGTGGTAGAGCACTATCCTGGAGCACAAGAGCTCAGGGACAGTGCCCAGGCCATGAGTTCAAGCTCTACAACTGACAAAAAAAGAAATAACCAAGCTCCCAAGGGCCTCAAAACAAGAGACCCATGAATGTACCTGCCTGTGAAGGTAGGGTGGTGAGTCCTCATTAACCCTGTAGCTCTGTGATGATGAGGGTCTTCTTATAGCTGAAGGTTCTAGAAATACACTGTCCAGTAATAGTGCCACGAGTCAGGTGCAGCTGTGTGAATTGGTTGTAATTAATTAAAATGAAAACTTCTCAGTCACCTTAGTAACCTATCATGGCCAGCGGCTAGCATGCTGGACAGGTTGCAGAGCCAAAAGTTTCCTGGACCCAGCTTATCCACTGCTTAGCATTCCTTGCAAATGATTGCTGAATGTTTGTAAAGAAATGAGGCTACTTTAGGATTTTTTTTTTACTCTCTGTGGCAGCTACATCTGCTTCTGGAATAAACTGGCACCTCCAGCAAACCCCTAACCCAGCCTGATTAGCCTCAGGCGGTACTCGCTGATGGAGGAGCGAGTGGCTGTCCGTTTTGCCCATTACATACAGTGTTTCAGACAGAAAGGCTTCATTTCTCATTTCTTCCTGTAAGCCACAGGTCTGCTCTTTGAGCCTGTCGTGCTGATTGTAAGATTTCTCAAGCTCAGTTGTATAGCAAGCACACAGCTTCCACTCGCTCTGGAAAACACATTTTGGCACCTCTCCCCTCGCCTCCCTGGGATATTCTGGTAATATCAACATCATACCATTCTCAATCCTTCTCCCCATTTGAGCCTGGTCTTCGGGCTCCTCATCCCCTGCCTTGAGAAGACCGTAGATAACATAGCTATTGATTGCTGGTCATTCAACTCCTCCTCCCATCTAGTCCTCCCTCTCTTGAAGTCCTCTTCCCTGGCCTGAAAACTTTCACAGAAGATCTGCCTGTCTACTAAGCTGAAGCTAAGTAAGACAACTGAAGTGAATACGACACTGTCTCCTCTCTGGAACAATTCGCCCATCAATGAGAGAGAGTGGCATAAATCCACAGGGACAGGAGAACCTATGAATAGGAATTGGGATGGGAGATCTCAGAAGAAACATCACAGAAATGACCTTGCAGGCAAAAAGAGGGATCCATTTGCTTATTGCCATGAAGCTGTTTCTAAATCCTGGTCAAAGCCTCCTTTTCCTAAAACCCCATGTCAGTCACTGGATTCCTTGTGTGAATTATAAAAGCCCTGTCTATTCTTCTTCCCACCCTGTCTGCAGCTTGACCTTCCTTTCCAGGCACCTCTGACCTGGGAATCTCACTCAGCTCTGAATTCCCCTTACCAAACATGCCAAGGTCCTAAACTCCCTTGTTTCCTGCATTTCTGTAGCTGGTCCCTGCTCACTTTCCCAAGCTTGTTTTCCTTTTCTTATTGACTCTAATTTTATTGTTATTATTAAGGTGTTGTGAAAAGGGGTTACCATTTCATAAGTCAGGTGATAAGCATATTCCTTTGTTGGACAATGTCACCCCTTCATTTACTTCCCCTGCTCCCAGTTTCCCCCCCCCCATCTGTGTCTAGAGTGTATACTGAATAATATGGCTGCATTTGTTCACCCTCCCTCCCTTTTTATACCCTCCTTTTACCCCCATAAAAAAGTAAACACACACACACACACACACACACACAAAAGCATGGTTCAGCCTTTGTTTCTTGTGCTAGCTTTGGTGCATCTACAAGCCCTCCCCAAGCCATCCATCGACCCAGTACTGGCACATACTTCTCTCCACTCTATCTTCCCTATTTCTCAAATGTGCCCATCTTTCCTTTTGAAACAGTCCTTGACTTAGATTCAGTTTTACCTGACCCAGCAATAAGTGAGTAAGGTTGAATTCCAAAACATCCACCAATTCATTCAGTGTGCATTTTCTTTTTCTTTTTTTGGATCCGGTCGTGGGGCCTGAATTCTGGGTCTGGGCACTGTCCCTCAGCTCTTCAGCTCAAGGCTAGCACTCTACCACTTGAGCCACAGCGCCACTTCTGGCTTTTTTCGTTTTGCTTATGTGGGGCTGAGGAATTGAACCCAGGCCCTCGAGCATGCAAGGCAAGCGCTCTACCACTGAGCCACCTTCCCAGCCCCTCAGTGTACATTTTCTGAATGCCTACCATGCCCAGCTCTGAGCAGGACCGCTGAGCTCTACAAAGCCCAGCACTGACCTGGAGATGTTGCAGCCTGATGCTGCAGTCAGATAAAAGATGGTCACCAGATGCGGCAGAAGCTCTAACAGATGGCTGTGGCAGCTACAATCAGACAAGACTAGGAGTTGCTTTGGGCAGGCTGGGAGGATAGACTTTAGTGATAAGTACAACTATGGTCAGGTGAACAAGCAGGAATACATTCTAGGCAAAGGAGCTATGTGTATCTGTGCCCAGCAGGAACAAAAGCAACCAATCTAAGTAGCCACATAGGCCACAAAACTGAGTGTTGCCAGAGAAAAGTGGGAACTGAGACAATTTGAGGAGCTAGGCTCCTCATCAGCTACAGACAGAGGCATTTTGGGAGCCCACTCTACAGGCTGTTTGAAGAGGTAAGACAGACTGGGAAATTGAGTACAAGCTGATTCTCCAAGTGCATTCTCTACCTATTATGAGCAGAGCATACAGGGTCAGCCAGGGTCTGCTACCATCTCCTACAGCCAAAAGCCATTTCTCCTGACCAAGGAAGAGTTCAGAGAGCTTCTGCTCAACTTGCCCACCTCCTACAGCTCTTGAGGGGTAGAACAAGCCCTGTACTTCCATTGCTGCTATTGCAGCATGGTATTTTTCCTCTTTCTGATTCTTCATCTTCAGCTCGTGGTTAGCAGGGACAGTAAAATGAAAGGACTTCGACGTCAAGGGTCTGGGTAGACACATAAAGAAGGAAGGTGAGAGAATGCAGCCATCACAGCCAATTTACACATGTGGAAAATGAAGCCAGGAAAATTGAAGGGCATTAGTGGGGTTGAGAGACATGAAAAAAAAAAAAACGGTGAAAGAAGTGCATGTCGGGCTGGGAAGGTGGCTCAGTGGTAGAGCACTTGCCTTGCATGCATGAGGGCCTGGGTTCGATTCCTCAGCACCACATAAGCAAAAAAGAAAAAAGCCAGAAGTGGCACTGTGGCTCAAGTGGTAGAGC
>NW_012267247.1:1523567-1527823 GCF_000151885.1 Dipodomys ordii
CTTGAACTCTGGGCCTGGGCGCTGTCCCTCAGCTCTTCAGCTCAAGGCTAGCGCTCTACCACTTGAGCCACAGCGCCACTTCTGGCTTTTTCTGTTTATGTGGTGCTGAGGAATCGAATCCAGGTCCTCATGCATGTGAGGCGAGTGCTCTACCACTGAGCCACCTTCCCAGCCCATGGAAGTCATCTTTTAAAGTATTTTTGAACTCCATGGGAGAAGGATCTGGATTGCAAGCACCTTCCCCGAAAACTCTCGGGACCACTCCATGGCATCTCCTGGATCACAAGCCGTTTTCCAGAGAACTCAGTGAGACCTCACACAGCTACCCAGAACAGACATAATTGCAGCCCATCCAGCCAAGGAAAGACAGTATAAATATTTTTTCCCCTCAGAAGCTTGCCTAGCCTCAAAATGTCACTTGGGAGCAACAGAGTGTGAATCTGCCTGTCTCTGTACTAGCTTAAGATTTTCTTTTTTTATTATTATTATTTTTTTGGGTCTGGTCATGGGGCCTGAACTCTGGGCCTGGGCGCTGTCCCTCAGCTCTTCAGCTCAAGGCTAGCACTCAGCGCCACTTCTGGCTTTTTTTTTTCTTTTTGCTTATGTGGTGCTGAGGAATCGAACCCAGGGCCTCAGGCATGCAAGGCAAGCGTTCTACCACTGAGCCACCTTCCCAGTCCCTAGTTTTAGATTTTCTTACCTAAGGATGATGCCCTTACTGGGCTGGTCTACCAGAGAGAGGCAGAAGGGAGGGCAAAGCACACATTTTCAAATTTTAGATTGGCAGCAATTTGTGGATTCCTTAACAGACCCAGCCTCTCCGACTTTTGATGAGAATCCTGAACAGCCATGTCTCTGTTTTAATGATATACAATGAGGTTAAGAGATTTACACACGGTCCTCAGCTCATAGACATTTAGTGCTAAAAGTATAACCTGAGAGATGAACTCCCACTTTGTTTTTTAACCAAAAGGAAGCCACAGCTCGGAGAGGCAGTATTGTAACTTGCCTGTGATCACATGGATTTTGAGTAATGTGGCTGAGAGGCACTTCCCTGCCTCCCTTGACAGACTCTGGGCCACTTCCGTTTCTCTGGCTCACACAGAAATGCAAGGACCAACATGGCACCTGTCGGTAGATTCAAAGAAAATTCAGCAAGTCCTTTTGCCCAGGGCTCTTGTGGACCAGGGTGGGACTCTTACCCCATCATTGTCACCATGTCATACCCAGCCAACTTTCCCCTAGACCTGAAAGAGCAAAGATTGCCAAACCCACTGCAAGTTAAACTACTCCTCCATCCTGTCCAGTATAGAACTTATAGGCTTGATACCTGGGGCTGATTGACAAAGAGAAGTAGAGATGAAAGGAACTAGACATGTGACTCCCAGGCTGCCCCTCACAGTCACCTGCCTTACTGCTATGGGCCAACCTCTTCTCTATAGACTTCTGGCTTGTCACCTGAAAGATGAGAAATTTGATGAATTAAAAATGAAGCTTGAGCTCCCCTGGCTCCAAAATCCTGTGTAGCCTTGAATTATAATCTCTAGGGTATATCCTTTATTTTCATTGAGCTTTGATTTCTTCACCTGCAAAAAAAATAGAATATAAAAATAAAATAAAATATAGTGCACACGGAGACATTGATTGACCCCCTGCCTTGGGTAGCTGCAAAGATCCAGACAGATGAAGTCCGTGAAGATCCCAAAGCTAGCCTCACTGCCAGTGTTGTTGCTTGCTCTGCTCCAGAGAGAAGTCAACGCTCAAAAGCTCAGATCCCTAGCCAGAAAAGTCCCCAAGGCCCACAGCCCAATGTTGACTATGACCAGTGACACCAGAAAGGCACAAAGTATAGAAGCAAGGCCACATGTCAGAAGGGAAAGAGTTTGGACCTTGGAGGCCAAAAGATCCAGGCTTGGTTTTGGATTTTCTGTGTGGCTACAGCAAGCTAACCCCCCTGAACTTTTGTTTATCCATTTGTGCAATGTGGTGGAGGGCAAAGCCTACCTTGTGAAGTAACTATGAGGAGTAAATGGAATGAACAGCTGGCCACCGACTGCATCCTTGACACTGACCTCCTTCTTGTTCTTGAAGTAGGCCAAGTATATCTGTATTTCAGGGCCTTTGTACTTGCTGGTTCCCTTACCTAGAAGGCTTTCTCTGAGTCATTTCATGACTTACCTGCTCACTTCACTCAGGTTTACCACACAAATGTCATCATTTTGGAAGGGTTTCCCTGAGACTCCCATCCACATTCACCACGCCCCTGTTTCTACTTCACCTTTCCTCCTAGCAGGTCACACAAACCTAATACTACATTTGGTCCAGTTTGCTGCCTGTCTCCTCCAGAACAGAGCTCCATGAGAACTGAGTCTCTGCTTCTTTTGCTGCTGGACCCCTAGTCCTTGACCAGCAGGCATTTGACATAATTCTGTCCAGTGACCAAGGGAATAAATGTGGAATGGTATAAAGTATCCAGCTCTGGATCTAGCCCTCAGGAAGGTCAGCTCTTCTTTGTTTGTTTTCAACTCCAGAGAGGCATCTTAACAAATGCTTTTGGATAGGTATCGGTGGCTCAGGCCGGAATCTTAACTATTCAGGAGGCTGAGATCTGAGGATCACGGTTCCTCCCAACTGGGGCAGAAAAGCCCAGGAAACTCTTTTTTTTTTAATAACTTTCTTTCTTCTTTTAAATTATTATTATATTTATATTATCTTTAAATAGTTGTACAAAGGGGTTTTCATTCAACAAATCAGTTTATAAGTATAATGCATCTTGACCAACCTTTCATCTGCTAAAAGCTGGAAACAGAGCTTTGGCTCAAGTGGTAGAGTGCCAGTCTTGAGCAAGAAAAGTCTTTAGGACACTGCCCCAACCCTGAAGTCAAGTCCCCGTACTATCATCAGAAAGCTGTAGGGATATTAGAAGTAAGATCAATGTCCCTACTGTTCAGAGATAGATACCCCTCCCCCACTGACACACATACACACACAATTTTCATCTCCCTAGGAAATGCAAAAGTCCACAGCAGCAAGTCAACAGGACAGCAATACAAGGTGGCGCAGTATCCTGGGCCTGTAGCAAGAGAGCTCTCACTCTTGGAATAGGAGACTGAAGCTGCTATCAGACAACAGAGCCCCTGGCCCTCCAAAGTGACAGGCAGTGATCCAGAAAATAGAGCCGAAGGATTGAACTACCTGGGTCCTATTCAGGTCCAACCATTCAATGATCGCAACCAGACCCAAAGGGCAAAGAAATCCATCCACCTAGCCCCCAATATCAGACCCTCCCTCCCCCATTGAAGAGCAGAATAGGGAGGCACTAGAGGACACGGATCAAGTTCTGGCCCTCCCACATAAGGCCCTTTGGCAACAACATGACCCCTCCCACCCACCCCTCCCAAACTGCTTGTAGAATGAGGGCCTTTTACCTCACCCCTGTAATAAAGTCAGTTGTGTCCAAAATAAGATTGCTTTGTAATAACACATCCCTTGCCTGAGCCTAGAAAATTCCCTCGGCTTTTCAGACAAGCATGTCTGCCTCTTTCTCTCCAATGCCTATTTCCTTGGCGTGTTTCCTGCAATTTGTAAGATTAAAGATTTAAGTGTATTTGACTGTCACATCCTTTCCCTGCCCCATTATGCATTCTGCCCCTCACTCCCGTCTCCTTCCTCGGAGCTCCCAAATCCTGGCCGCACACACAGGAAACAGCTCCCCAGGTAGATCCACCTTGTACATGCTGTGTCATGCTTCAGAAGAGGGCATGGAGAATCTGAGAGTCTGGTGCTTCTGTCAAACCACATGTTCCTCTTGACTCAGCATGGTCTTTTACATTACACTGGGGTTCAACTCGGTCCCAATTAACTAGGGCCCTGAATACCACCTATGGAGTACTTTTCCTTGTCTTCCTGCCCTCTGTGTCTCTCTGAGGCTTTGGATCTTGGTGTTGATGATGTGTAAACAAATTCTTCACTGCATTGGGAGGAGAGGAGGGAAGGGGGGGGCCACACTCCAATGGAACCTAGCATTGAAGCGCAGAATGAGAACTGGCTTAGTTCTGCCTAGTACCAGTCTAGCTATCAGAAACCAGAAACCATGACACATGGGGTAACCGTCTGGATGATCGTTCTCTGGAAATTCTTTCAATGATTGCTAGGAATTCACTTTTTTTGGGGGGGGGGTCCGGTCGTGGGGCCTGAACTCTGGGCCTGGGCGCTGTCCCTCAGCTCTTCAGCTCAAGGCTAGCGCTCTACCACTT
>NW_012267247.1:1532158-1629707 GCF_000151885.1 Dipodomys ordii
AAAGCCAGAAGTGGCACTGTGGCTCAAGTGGTAGAGCACTAGCCTTGAGCTGAAGAGCTGAGGGACAGCGCCCAGGCCCAGAGTTCAGGCCCCATGACCAACCCCTCCCCCCCAAAAAAGAAGTGCACATTGCTCATAAACTGATATGTTCCGTTGAAACTCTTGTGTACACCAACTTAGATAATAAAATCATAATAAAAGATAAAATAAAATATGAAGTAATTCAAAGAATCCTTCCAAGGCTGGAAGGCAGCTAGTCTTGAAAAGGAAGTTATTCCTTTACTTTCCTCATAATTCCATTCCACAGATTTGGTGACTAAGACAAGCAGTTGGCCTAACTGACCTGAAAGTATTTCCCATTGTGGCTGAAACAGTGTGCTACAAACTTGGTGGCTAGAAAGAACACAAATTGGTTATCTTAAAATTCTTCAAGTCAAAGATCCAAATGGGTTTGGCTAGGTTTATTCAAATCAAGGTTGTTGGCAGGTCTCTGTCCCTCTCAGGAGTCTATCAGGGGAAAGCTTTTTCCAGCTTCTAGAAGCTGCCTCCATCCCTTAGCTTGAGTCTCCCCCTCCATCTTCAAAAATCAACAGTGTGGCATCTTTCCATTTTCTCTGACAGATCTCCAGAATCCTCTCACAAAGACCTCTGTGATTACTTTGGACCTACCCACATAATCCAGGACAATTTCTCCATCTCAAGAACTTTCACTTAATGACACTGATACTGACCCTTTTGCTGTATAAGGTCACACATTCAGTATCCAGCAACATGGGTGTGAATATCTCTCTGGACACAATCATCCATCATGGACCTTTGGACATCTTGAACTTTTCAACCCTGAGCATCTGTCACTGACCCATACCTCTGTCCACCTTTGTTCTTTCAGAGGAAACGACATTTGAAGCGGGAGTGAAAGTTCAAATCCACAGTCAATCTGAGCCGCCTTTCATTCAGGAGCTGGGATTTGGGGTGGCTCCAGGGTTCCAGACCTTCGTAGCCACACAGGAGCAGAGGGTAAGTTTCCTGGGCTCCCCAGGTCAGTGATCCTCAGCCTACCCCAGCTACCCTCAGAGACCTGATGGGAGAAATGCAAAGCCCACTCTGGCAGGCTCTGAATCTGCCCGAGAAGCTTGGAATGGAGCTTGGGTCCATTCACAGTAAAGGGTTTTACCCTGAAACTAGAGAAGGATGCTGGCTGACCTCCTTCCTCGATTCTCCTACTCTACTCATTGGCTCCTAAAATTGAGTGTGCAGGGAAACTCAGCTTGCTTTCTTTTCTTACTGAATGGTTGAAGACTTTTTTCCCACAACATACTATCATGGTAGACTTTTCTTTACAGGTTAATACTTTTTACAAAAGTTATTTGAATGCTCAAGGAAAGTGCTCACCAGCATCTGATAGTCCGTCACTTGGATTAATTCAAAGCAGCCAACATAAAGAAAAGGCCTGGGAAAATCATTTCCTTGCCATAGTTAAGTGGAGTGAACTCTCCTACATGGGTTTCTACCCTCCCACCCCTTGATATAGCCCAGGGACGGGGTCCATACTCAGCCAGCCACAATCACTGCAGGAAAGCTGCCAGTTCACAGAAGGAGGGCTGGCACCGCCTCATGTTTGAAATGAGTTTCACATCTCAGAAGGGAATCCTTAGCAGAATCTCAGTAGGATGGAAATCTCAAAGCAGGATGGCAGAGGGATACAGATACCAGCCCCCCCCCTCTCATCTCCTGGATATTTTTGGTCTGGTTTGCCTAGAATAGAAGTTGAAGAGATGAGGACATAGCAGAAGTCTTCAGCCAAATCACCCAAGACAACTTGTTTTGGATGGCTCCAAGCAGAGTGGAGTTGCTACATGATAGGAGCACAGTCTAGGGCCGTAAGAAGAGGGAAGACTCAGGAGAGCCATGACTAGGCAGTAAGGAAAGATGTACACTTGAAACTGAGTAGTCTGACCTGTTTTTAAATTTTGACTCAAAGGCCATCTTCCACGTGGCATTGTTCCCAGCTGTTTAGCCATTTTATAAAGCAATATGGTATGTTAAAAAAAAACTGGTTATGAGTCTGAAAGTGGGCTACATTTTTTTAAGTCCCTAGGAGAGTGGATGATTTTAGGCCTCCTGTTTTGGACAGGGGGCGGTTGGTGTAAACTAAGGTCAGCCTCTCCTGCCAACAGATGGAGGGAGCTCTGGGAGGTTAGTCTGGCCTCTATGAGCCTCAGAGATTGGGGCGTATGCTGCCCACTATATGCAGAAATGGATGGGTAAGCCAGGATCCAAACAGCGTAACCAGAAAAGTGCCTTCCTGAGAACAAAGAGGATTACATGGATGTCAGGAAGGAAGTTCAAGGCCCAGAAGTTGAGAGGCAGAAAGAGTGAGAATATGGATTATCCAGCAAAGGTGGACAGACAGACAGGTAAACTGGGAACCTCTTGAGAACTGTCAGAAATGAGCAAAGCCAGACATAAGTGGACATAGTAAGGTGAAATTTCCATCTGTAATATGCTGTTGCTTCCAGGTGCCAGTGGCTCATGCCTGTAATCCTACCTACTCAGGATCTAAGGATCCCAGTTCAAAGTTAGCCTGGGCAGGAAAGCTTATCTTATCTCCAGTCAACTAGCAAAAGCCACAAGTGGAGGTGTGGTTCAAGTCATAGAGCACCAGCCTAGAGCACAAAAGCCAAGTGAGTGCAGAAAAAGAAAAATGCTATTGCCATAAGGACAAGGTCCAGGATGAACAGAACACAATTTGAATCTATATAGAAATGATTGGGTATGTCCACAGAGAATGAGGAAAGAGGAAGAGGGACAGATAGGAAGGGCTTGAACAGAATTAGAAAAAAAAATCATAAAATGCACTAAGCTACTTAGGAAGCCGAAATCTGAGGATCACAGTTCAAAACCAACCCAGGCAAGAAAGTCTGTGAGATTGTCATCTCTAATTAACCACTGAAAAGCCAGAAGTAGAGCTATGGCTTAAGTGGTAGAACACTAGCCTTGAGTCAAAAAGCTAAGTAAGGGACAGTGCCCAGGCCAAGTTCAAGCAGGAAAGAGGAATGGTCCATGTAAAACCCACCTGGGTTTGTTAACTGGTGCTTATTCAAGTTGAGCCCCTACCTTCTCACAAAGGCTCCAGTCTTCAGATATCAGCTGGAGTGAATGGTACTTGTTTTTGACAGCTTTGAGCTCCTAGAAACTGTGTTAATGTTTGTGTAAGCCCTCATGGGCTAGGGTTAAAGGTTAGTGGAGAAGAGGCTCAGGAGAACCAAGCTGGAATGTGGTCAAGGGCAGATCTTCTGTCAGCACTTTGTTACATTGTGTGAGCAGATCCATATTGCCTGCAAAGGACTGGGCACGGGGTAGACCAACTGATATGCAGAGGAATTCTTGAACTCTTGAAAGGTAAACTTTAGACATATTGTCTGAGGCAAGTCTGACTTGGTGGTCTGCTGAATGTACCCCTTGTGGTGGCATTCCTTGGTGTCTAGCTTGTTAGTAGTATGCAGTGTAAGTGAGCAACCACCCTACCCATAACACCAGCTGCAGAAGAGAAGTTCTTGGAAGTAGCTATTAACTCAGCAGCCTGAGATGCACTTAGTACCCACCCCCACCCCACCCGCCCCTTTCCGGGTTAGGCCCACCTTCCATTCGTGCTATGGAGGAAATTTCTGGGCTGAGTAGAAAATTGGAACTGATGATTTCTAAGAAGCTTTAAGTCTCTATTTCTCTTCCCACTACGAAACAGAGAGACCCCCCACAGTGAGCATGATGAAGAAACAGAGCACATCCCAGCTTCCCAGAGTAGAGTAGTTTGCTTTGAAGGATATGCTCAGCAAATCAACCCCATTCATATCAGCATTTCTGTGCTTATTATAACTAATAATAAGATATTTGTTAAACATTTTACAGTCCTCAAAGCATTTCCACATCATCTCGCTTCATCATTTCATTCATATTAATAGAGAAATACAAAAGCACATCCCAGAGCTAAATCTAATAATACATTATGTTTACCAATATATAAAAGAGCATATTCATAGGAAATAAGACTTGAAGGAAATAAGCCAAAATACCCACAGTGGGGGAATTGTGAATGATTCATTTTCTTCTCTGTTCTTTCCACATCTTTCCTAATGTGGCTTTATTTTTATTTATTCATTCAGCAAATATTTGTTGAGTATCTACTATGACTGATGTTGTGACAAACAGAACAGACCCCTGTCTTTGCCCTCATGGAACCCACAGAAAAAGTATTGTCTTTAACAGAGGAAATTAATGTCAATCCAAATATAACCTGGGGACTAGCCTTCATTTGTCCATTCTCATTCTGCTATGTGCTAACAAGCCTAGTTGACAGTGTTATTCAAACATTAAATGTCATTGACTACATGATTCATTTGTTTTCTTCACATTTTAACTCTTTCATTCTTCCTGTCTTTCTTTTTCTGGTATGGGGTCTTGAATTCAGGGCTTTGTACTCTCCGTTTGCTTGCTCATGGATGAACCTCTACCACTTGAGCAACACCTCCAGACTAGCTTTTTGCTGGCTAATTGGAGGACCGAATCTCACTGAGTCAGTGGTGCCCAGCTAGCTACATGTTGACATTTCTGAAGTCAGGATTTGTTTAATGATTAATCAAATCTTACCATGACAATAAACAGTGATTTTTTCCCCCCTCTTTCTTGGTGAAACTTAAAACCATGAGGGCATCTTGCAATCTATGGCTCAGGCACATTGCTGCCTCAGCTCCAAAGTGCTGGGAAACCTTGCAAGAAGGCCAGAGGTGGCAAAACATGTGTTTACAGAAAGCCTTTTCCTGGGAGGTTCATATGAATCATTCTAGGAAAACTGATTGCAGAGTGAGAATCCTGAGAGGAACAGGTGACCTGAAGGGACCAAGTTATAAATGGGATGGTCTTTGTATAATGAAAAAAAGATCCTCCTATTCATACATAATTACACACATAAACACATTTTATAGAGTTTTTCCATTTTGTTTCATAATCCCCAAACAATACTCTTGGGCTATAAACCAAACCAAAGATTGCGTTTGACAATCTGTAATCGCCTTAAATTCAATTAAGTCAAGGTACAGTCCTGCCTTCCTGGACACCCGAGAGATGCTCCTCTGGTTGGAGCCTTGCACAACCCTGGATCCTCTGCTAGCTGAGACAGGGAATAAGGTGAAATCCTAGGAGCAGAAATGGCCCTTTGGACAGAAGAAGGATGGGGGTGGCTAAAACTAAATGAGTGTGCACCAGCTGCAGGCATTAAGCCAAGGTCCTCGCCATTCCCGACTGTGTTCAATCCCCTCACCGACCCCAAGAGGGAAGGTGGTATTATCTCCGCGTTCCAGATGACAAAACTGCATGGTTAACTAGCTTGCTCAAGGTCATGTAGCTAGAGGAGTAGTAGGGCTGGGCTCTGAGCCCAGATCTATCAGGTCCCCATGCCTGTGTGCGTTCTGCTCCACCACACTACGTGGTTGGAAAACAGGCAGGCTCTCCGGGACAGGGTGCACTGGAGCCACACCGGGGAGGAATTGGCCATTGAACCTTTTCTTACCCTGGTTCCCCAGAGAAACAAGGCTGGCCCATTGCTTTGGAGGACAAGCCCAGAAGCCTAGATCCCAATCTTGACTGTGTCCATGGTACTCAAACAGCTCATCCTCACTTCCCATCTGTAGGATGAGAGGATTCAATGAGATGGCCTGATGCAGCCTCTAGAACATACTCCTAGGAGTCTCTGTCTGTATGGTCTCGAGGACACAGGGGTTACCTGGTAATTTGGCCAACAGCAGTTTTATACTTACTCCCTGCTCTTCCAGTGGCTGACTACTCTCCTCCCGCCAGCTCGCATGGGGTTCTATGCAGATAAGTTGTAACACAGATGTGAGATGAACCCATCCTAGCCTTGAGAGGCAGAACTTGGGCTCCTGCTGGTGAAAAGTGGGGGAAGGGGATAACATCCCTAAAACTTTAGGAGAAATGCACTGCCATGCCCCTAACTAAGGCCACATACAGAGTGATCACAACACTACCTGATCTAAAACCTGTGTATTCCTGGGGTGCCTGTAACATGCCCGGATTCTAGCCTTTGAGAATGCCTGAGGAGGCTAGCCTCAGCTCTCTAGCCTCAACATCTGCCTTCTTCCCCTGAGGCTGCTAAAAGAGGCTGATAGAAAATAGTATCATTACTTGTAGCTATAAACTTAAAGAAGCCAAGGCTTACAGATCTGGAAGCCATATGCAGTATAGATGGAGTGCATGAACAGATGAGGGTCAGGCAGAACTTAAATGAATGAGCAGTCATATTTGGAAGCACCAAGCTGGGATATGTCACAGGACAAGACACCACACTGAACTGTCTTCCATATTGACATCCAGAGTCAGGTTCTTTGCCCCTAATTCAAGGTGGTTGCTAATTGTGAGGGACTCACAGACACTATTTGATATCTCTCACCATCTCCCCCAGGGCATCTAGTGGTGATTCTTGATCTCCAAATGTTTATCTATGTATTCATCCATTGTTCATTCCACCATCTCATTTGTACTTGTGACTGGGCCTTGAAAATGAATCTGGAAATCACTGTTCAGAAATCCCCTGGTAAACATATCTTGGGTTTTTCTATTTGATAGTCTCAGAAACACCTTGAGGGCCCAGGGTAAGAAGCCCCTCTTACCAGCAGGTTTGAATCATCAAGAATAAGGTTCCCTTGGGGTTGGGAAGGTAGCTCAGTGGTAGAGTGCTTGCCTTGCATGCATGAGGCCCTGGGTTCGATTCTTCAGCACCACATAAGCAAAAAGAAAAAAGCCGGAAGTGGCACTGTGGCTCAAGGGGTAGAGCGCTAGCCTTGACCTGAATTGCTGAGGGACAGCGCCCAGGCCCAGAGTTCAGGCCCCACGACCAGACCCCCCCAAAAAAGAATAAGGTTCCCCAACCACACCTGGATTTTTATGGGGGTGGCTTAGTTGAGCTGCATCCAACATCCCTTCAGAAACCCCATAGTTACAACCCTTCCACACCACACCCTGCATCTAACAGTTGCCTACCTGCCAAGTGGAGGCTGGCAATAAACGCAAACATAATTGTTTAGGTCCTACTGACTCCAATGAAGTCTTTGGAAGGAAGCCTGAGCACAGTTGGCTCCTGAAGAAACCTGGGCCTGTGGCTGAAGGTCAGCCGCATTTCCAACATTTGTAAGAAATGCCACATGGCTCACAATAACAAACCATTATCTGCCGTCTCGGCCCCATATAAAAAGACCCAGTTGTTGGGTAAGGTATCTACCACTGGCTTGTGACAGCTCCTCTCAAGCTTCCAAACTCAACTTCCTAAATGCTTTTCAAAAGAGAAGACTCATTTGTCAATCTGACAACCTGTTCATAGTCCTTAATATCTATGTTACATGGTCCCCAATGCAAGTGGAGGCTTGCCCAGTGGGTGTTGCCAGTTTTCAAGGCAGAGGGAAGAATTCATTATACATGTCCTCAGTGTCTCCCAAACTGCCAAAGCTGGAGTCAAATAAATATGGCAGCATCCAGTTCCACCCTTATTGAAGCATTGGGAATGTTCCAGAAGGCAAGATCACCAGCTAGACCTTCAGCCATTCCCTTCACATTCGCAGAATACATTATTTCTCCCAAACAGATCAAAAATGAGAATCAGTTAAGCAACTACTAACTTAGCTACTTAATCATTCTTTCCACTCAGCCACCATCTTCAGATGGCCTCTCCAAGAATTAGGTTTTCATCTTCTGGTGGTGGTGGTGGTGGTGGTGGTGGTTGTCATTGTCGTGGGGATTGAACTCAGGGCATGGGTGTTATCCCTGAGCTTTTTGCTCAAGGCTACCACTCTACCACTGTAAGCCACAGTGCCGCTTCCTCATCATTCCTTTTTTTCTGAATAATACGAGTCTGTTTTTTCCCAGGATGGAGTTGAGGCAGATGTGAGAGAGGGATAAGAAAGATTCTTGCAAAAAATGTTAAACTGGGTACTGGCGGCTCATGCCTATAATCCTAATAGCTACAAAGGAGGCTGAGATCTGAGGATTGCTGTTCCAAACCAGACGAAGCAGGAAAGTTCATGAGACTCTTATCTCCAACAAACTACCCCACACATACGCACACCCCAAAAATAAAAGCCAGAAGTGGAGCACTGGCTCAAGTGGTAAAATGTTAGCCTTGAGAAAAAGAAGCTCAGGGATAACACCCTGGTCCTGAGCTCAAGACCCAGGACCAGCACACACACACACACACAAAAAATGAAATTGTTGATTAGGCTAGGTGGCTTACCTCTATCATCTTTGCTACTCAAGAGGTGAAGATCAGGAAGCTCAGGCAAAAAGTTAGCAAGACCCCATCTCAATCAGTAAGCTAGGTGTACACCTGAGTCCAACTAGGCAGGATGATCATGGTCCAGGCCAGTTTGGGTAATGTACCTGAAACTGTACCTGAAAACTAACTACATCACAAGAAAGGACTGGGGTATGGTTCAAGTGGTATATCTCCTGCCAAGTAAACACAAGGTCCTAAGTTCCAACTCCAGTACTAACAAAAATAAAAGTATTGATTGGCTAGGAGAAAGTAGGTACCGTGCCCAGAGTCTGTTGAAAAAGTCAAACAGGGAATCACACAAAATATTCTCAAGATGTCCTTTCCCCTCTTCTTTGTGTTCTCTCCTTCTTCTTCCTTTCCTAACACTCTCCAAGGAGATGTCGATACTTGCTATGTGGATTGTGGATTGCCTCTCCCTATTACTTCCCAGCTCACTTCTAGCTCTCCACTGAAACTTTTTTTCATCAAAGCTGCTCATGGAATCTTTGGAGCCAAACTCGATCATGACTGACAAGGACACTCTTCTGTCTTTACCTCTGTCTTTACCTTCTTTCTCAATAGCATATGGATTGCTGGCCTATGTCTCTTCCTGAAACACTTTTAACCAGTCTTGTCTGGCCTTCCTCCCACCTCTCTACCTTCTCTCTTTCAGTCCCTTACATATTGGGTATTCCAGGATGCTGTTTTTGTCCTCCCTCAGTCTGCTGTCTCCTGAAATGAGCCCAGTCATTTCCATGCATCAAAGCCACCCTCAGCCTAGGCATCTTACCTGAGTGCCAAACCCTTACAATACTCAAACAGAACTCCCTTTTGGAGTTCCAGGGACATTTTCTCTAAAGTTCCCAAACATCTCTCTCCCTTGGAGTCCCATGGACATCTCAAATCAATAGCCAGCTAAACTCATTCTCGTCCCCTGTTTCCACATCTTGTCCCACCCAATTGCTATTCTTTTCAGATTTCTCCCACCCTGTACATGGTCCAGGGAGAGGAAAAATCCCCATTCACTATTTATGGACTTGTGCCTCATTCTCCCCTTCTGTAAAATAGGTCTGATAATGGGTCCTAAACCTGAAGATAACTAGGGGACTAAGTGAATATATATATATATATATATATATGCATTATATATAAGCAATATATATATACATACATATATATATACATATATATATATATATATATATATCCTTGTAGGGAAGCCCTTGGCATTCAGTAAGTGCCTAATAAATATCATCCCTCACCTCAGGCCCTACTTCAATTCAGCTCTTCATGATTCCTCATCTGGATAAGAACAGCCGTTACTCCTCTGGTCTTCTTGCTCATCCTGGCCTCCATAACCCATTCTCTGCATCAGCACGATCTTTGTAAACACAGAGCATCTTCCTCGTCTGGTGAACCAGAGAATAAAGAGCCAGAAATCTAGACACAAACCTCCCTGGTCCAGCTCCTGTCATCTTCCCTTCCTGGTCCAATTCCTACTGCCCCTGCTTCCCACACAACACACCAGCTACATTCTACTGTGTGTTCACCCCAAGCAGCATGTCCTCTCTCCCCTTTTCTTCTGCCAGCCACCCCCTTCCCACCCTCTCTTCACCCAGCTCCTACAGGATTCAACTCCACTGTGCTATGCCATCCTCCAAAGGCCATCCTGGAGTAGTGTCTAATGGAGATTTATATCATAAATACACACCTTTTACTCACCTGCTTACTTATCAGTTTCCCCTACCAGACAGGGAACTCTTTGAGGCGATGACTCTACTCAGTTATTCATGTCTCTGCATTTTATATAATGCCTTCATAAGGAAGGGACTTCATAAATTCTATTGATAGAGTGAATATATGAGAGAAAAACTTTATCCTGTTGCACTGTAATGGATACCTACTAATGTCTTTCCTAACCCATGGAATAAAGGCTAAATTCCACATCCTGCTTCTAGCTACCTCCTATCCCAATGCTATATCCCACAGCTGTCCAGCACATATGCCTCTGATCCTTATGTCCCACACACAGGCCTTGAGCCTTCATCCTGCCCTGCTCCTTGATCATGCCATGTTGACTCGCTTATTGAAGACCTTTCATGTGTCAGGCATGCATTAGAGGACACTGCAGTCAACAAGACAGGCCGAGTTCTCTTCAGAGGTTATAGTCTAGCAAGAGGAAAGGCAACCAGTCATCAATCAATCATCAATCCAGGATTAAGAATCCTATCTGTATACATAAAACTTTAGAGTTCTTATGGGAAGATGAGTTTTTATCATGCTGAGATAGAAGGATGAGTGGATGGAATATCGTAGAATTCCTTCTGAGGGCTAACTTCAATAACTGACAGTCCGTTCAAGTTCTGCTTAACCTTCAGATAGGATATAATTTAAACTAGGAACTAAAAGAGAGAGAGTGAGTGAAAAGTCCTTTGAGTACATGGGGGAGGGGGGAAGAATAACAGAAATGTCACCATGGTGTGGCAGCCCTGGCCTGGGTCAAAGTCCAGGACTTCAGTGGCTCCCACCCTTTCTGGCATCTGTTGGGTAGAGCTGCCTGTCTTATAGCCTTTGCGTTGGCTCTGACATCAAAATCTGGTTGCTCATCTCTCTTCATGGCTTATTTCCTCCTTGGACCCAGACAGTGGAAAGGAAGCCTAGTGTCTATTGATTCACCTACTTTATCTTACTCAAGAGACAAGTTAATAAATCAGAACGTTCCTTGGTTGGGTCCTGCCGGCCAGTACTATGTTATCTTTTGATTCATGAGCAGCTCACTATCTAAACTCCACACAGCATGGCCTTGGTTTCTGATTTTTTTTAATAGAAAAAAATCCATAGAGGACACTTCCATATATAGACTAAAAGCTGTCTCAGCTTTCCTTTACCCACAGGGTAGGTAAAATAATCACAAGCATCTCTTAGAGATATCAACCATAATGGATGAAAAATATGAACAGGTCTACCAGCTGTCACACTCCCTTGGCAGGACAGGGGAGCAGGGTACCTAAAAAAGGCATCTCTTTCCTGTTCTACTCCCATTCTCCTTCATGCTTAAAAACAACTGTTTCCCAGACATCAGGACCATAGAAGGCCCTGCATTTGTTTATGCTGTGATACACAGGCTGGATAGCCCCAGTAATCATTCTATGTAGGCCAGTAAATCTTCATGCTCATCTCTTATACTCTTCTATCCCCTAAACACATCTGATCTCCTGCCTACTGCAATCCCTCTCTCTCTCTCTCTCTCTCTCCCTCCCCCCCCTACACACACACACACTTTAATGCATGTTTAACAACAGCCATCTGGCTACTAATACGAATGACTCCAATAATTATTTACATGTCATTTTGCCCAAGGAGAACTCTTTGAAGGCCAGGACTCTGCAACCACAAGCACAGAACCCAACACTACAGACCAATGAATGAATAAATGGCTGGCCTGGGCAATATTGGCTCACTGATTTACTCCAAACTCAGAAGCAGATCTTCTTGTGAAAGAAAAGTCATTCTGAAATGAGAATCCTTGCACCCCAGGTTATCTGCCATAAGCTGTAAAGTAGCACTCAGAGGCCTGCAAATGAGGTCTTGATGCGTTTGGATGACACAGAATAGGAAGTTGGGGTTGCAGCTGGGTCTGTAGGGAGGACCAAGGGGACCACAAGAAGGAATGCTTAGAAAAGGGAGCTGGAACCTAGCAAAGAGGCCATCCATCTCAGTAGAAGAGAGATGACAAAGGTGTTGAGGGTGGGTAGGGATTTGGTAGAACATATTCAAGATAAAAACATGCATTCTTTCCACCTATAGTTGCACTTCTTGGAATCTACCCACAGCAAATGAATACACATGCACATCAAGAAGCAGGCCGATTATTTCTGCAGGACTGTTTGTAAGAGTATGATTTTAGAAACAAGTTTAATTTCCATCAATAAGATAGTAAAATTAAGAGAGGGGATGATGCATATTTAGTTCTCATTCCCTCTTCAAGGAATATTTGTAGGTTTCTTGAGAAAAGTTTCCAAGACATATTAGTAAGTGGGAAAAATAAATGCAAGTTGCAGAGTAATACACAATTATATGTGTCCCTCTTTGTATTAATGGCACCCACATACTAATCTCTATTTGAGGGAATATAGATGTCTGCATATTAGCACACAGAAAAATTCTGGAAAGGTGCAAGCCAGACTGAGAGCTGTTCAGAGGAAAGAAATGGAACTCTCTAGGATCTGGAAAAAATGATAAGAAGGTATTAAGAAGAATAAATTGTTGTATACTCATGTATTAGTTGTATAGATTTGAAAGTTTGGAACTGGTATCTAACTCTTAGATTTACTTAGAGAAGACGGAGAGTACACCTACTCCCCATACCAAGGGTCACCTCCTTGCTAGACTAGTCCTCCATACCTTCCCAGTAGATAGACTCTGTCAAACCTTATTTTTGTTTCTAGTACCTGTGGAGTTGTGGGAGAATCCTGTGATTCCAAAGTTTGCCTTTTTAGAAAAGCAACTTTTGCAAAGTTGTTTTTATGTGTTTAAAGTCAAGTGTGTGTGTGTGTGTGTGTGTGTATGTGTGTGTGTGTGTTTCCTTCCTACCACCAAGTCTGTCACTAGAGACCACAATTCCTTTTCATGAAATGGGATGTATATCCTAGCAAAGTTTTTCACCATGCCTGCCTTCTAGCCATCTGTACAGGGGATATTTAATTCACTTACTGATTGGATGGGACCCTGGTAAATAGGATTGGGTTGATCTGATTGGTTGATAGCTCCATATATATATATATATATATATATATATATATATATATATATATATATATATATATATATATACACACACACACACACACACACACACACATATATGGACTATAGCTACTCTCACATTTAGGAAGTCACACACATCTGCCTATCCCACTGTAGTTGACAACAGGTACCATTTCCAAATTTTGTTATGTCTCTGAAACAAAGACTTAATTCTGTCCATGTGATGAGTTCATGCTAAAGGCTCTGCTGATTTGTGTTGAATAATCTGTGTGCTGTGGACTCAGCCACTCTCAGGGGCATCTCAAACAAAAAGCAAGACTTTATTTCAAAAATAACCAACATGATTGGGTACCAGTGGCTCACACCTATAATCATAACTACTAAGGAAGCCAAGATCCAAAAATCACAGTTTGAAGCCAGCCCAGGCAGGAAAGTCCATGATATTCTTATCTTCAATTTACTACCCAAAACCCAGAAGTAGAGCTGTGGCTCAAGTGGTAGAATATTAGTCTTGAGAAAAAAAAAAAAAAACTAAGGGACAGTGCTCAAGCCCTGAGTTCAAGGCCCAATACTGGCATACAAAAGGGAGGGCGGGCACCGTGACTCAAGTGGTATAGCACTAGCAAACTCAGGAGTCCAGGTTCAAACCTGAGAGAGAGAGAGAGCCAAAAATGTATTTTAAATATAAAGATACAAAGAGTTGGAACAAAAGGAGAGAAATATATGTACCATACTTACTGTAATCAAAGGGAAATTGGAATGATTACACCAATATCAAACAAAGTGAGCTTCAGAGCAAATAATATCACCAGACATAAGGAGGGTCATTTCATAATGAGGAAAAGTTCAATTCATCAAGAGGTCCTAACAAGCCTAAATATCCACGCATCAGAGCTTCAAAATACATAAAGTAAAAACTAATATGACCACAAAGAAAAGTAAACAAATTTACAATTATGGCTGGAAATTTGAAAGAAAAAAAATTCCTCTCAATAATTGCTAGGATGATAGAAAGAAGTATCAGCAAGGACATAGAGGATTTATATACAACTAACTGTCAACCAAGTTGATCTAATGGACATTTATGCATCTCCTTAGGTAACAATGGCACACAAGACATGTACCCAAGGTATATACTGCATTCTGAGCCATCATAATGAACCTCAATAAATTGGAAATCATCCAACTCATGCTAAGTATGTTCTAATCATAATGGAATTAATTTAGAAATCAGTAACAGAAAGATACCTAGAAACTCTCCCAAATACTTAAAAGCAAAATTACACACTTCTAAATAATCCATGGATAAAACCAAATTAGAAGAGGAAATTAAAAAGCATTTGGAGCTGGGAAAAAAATGGAAACCTATTACATGAAAATTTGTGGATTCCTCTAGAAGTTCACTAGGAAGGCAAGTTTATAGAATTTATATTAGACACTTAGAATTTACCTTAAACACTTCCATTAAAAAAACAAAGTCCCAAATCAATGACCCTTGCTTTATTGTTAAAGAAGCTCATAAGAGTGGATTAAACCAAAAGTAAGCACAAAAAGGGAAATAATTAGCATCACAGTAGAAACTGATGAAATATTAAAAAAACAGAGAAAAGTAATAAAACCAAAAGGTTTTTTTAAGTATAATTGATAACCTTCAAGCCAATATGGTGTACTGGAGTTTGAATTCAGAGTCTCACACTTACTAAACAAGTGTTCACCACTTGAGCCACGCAACCAGTCCTGGACTTCTCTCTGTATTATTCCTGCTGCCATATTGCCTTGTCTTAGGCTTGCTTTTCAATTCATCCATCCTATCTGCCAGTCTGCCACCTGCAGCCAAGGCAGCCCTTATCACCTGTGCTATACCATCTCTTTGTACTTGTGACACCTATCTGTTCTGGGGGCTCCTTGAGGCCACCTTCCATAACCCTCATTATTATCTCTAAAACCAGCAGAAGACCTTGCCCTACAAAGCATCCAGAACATGTTTGTTAAATGAATGATTTTGCTGCAAAACTCTTAAGCCCTGGTTTCCTGCTTTCAAAAGCCCATCCTGATTTACCTGGAACTAATTAACATTGGTATGTGACTTTGAGAAAGTCACTTTTCCCCTCTGAGTCTTCAGTTTGCCCATCCATCTATCAAGCCAATGCACTGGGTTTGGGTGATGAAGGAAGCACTATTGAGTTTCCATGTTCTGTTCCTGATTCCTTTGTGCTGAATTTTTAGCCTGAAATCTTCATCTCAAATAGCACATGAGCCTATTTTTCACCCTCTAGTTCAAGCTAACACCAAGCCATGACTCCCACCCCAAAACAAAGCTCAACCAAATACTTGCTGAATCTGTATTCAGGGGTTCCAGATCCTTGGCTCCCATTGGTAGGGAAAGAATCTGCACCTTTTAAAAAAAAGTTTTTTATTGTGAAAATATTGTACAGAGGGGTTACAATCAAATGAGCAAGGTAATGAGTACATTTCTTATCATGCATTGTTGCTTCCTCCTTTGTTTTTCCCCTACCATCCCTTCCCTCCCATCTCCACAACAACATTCTACACACACACACACACACACACACACACACACACCTAAATTATAAAGTTCATTTTTGGACCTAGCGTCTTGTACATTTCATTGTTGCAATGGGTCAACCTGTATCCCTATTTAAACAATTTGTTTTTTCCCTTCCCCTCCCCAAATTATACCAACATCAAATACAGTGAAAACAGGGCTTATACCATAGGGGAGGGACATACAAAGCAACAAAAATATCACGTGGCACCTTATAAATATGTTAGAAACAATAGCAAGAAAGAAAAAGCCACTTGTGTCCTTATCTTGGGGCTCATTTTGCTTAACATTACCTTTTTTTTTTTTTGGGTCCGGTCATGGGGCCTGAACTTTGGGCCTTTGCGCTGTCCCTCAGCTCTTCAGCTCAAGGCTAGCACTCTACCACTTGAGCCACAGCACCACTTCTGGCTTTTTTTCTTTTTGCTTATGTGGTGCTGAGGATCAAACCCAGGACCTCGTGCATGCAAGGCAAGCACTCTACCACTGAGCCACCTTCCCAGCCCCTCGCTTAACATCATCTTATAGGAAGAATCTGCACCTTATACATACCAGAATTAACAACTCCTCTTCTGAGAGTCACCCTTCCCCCTGGGGACCAGGTTTTAAGCCTGGACATGTTCCAAGTGGCTAATGAGTCGTTATTACCCCTAAGTAATAAGGCCATTGCCTTCCCACAGAATGAAAGAGGTGAGTTTACACCACCCCAGGGGAAATCTGTCTAGAAAAGTGGCCTGGGTCCTGTAGGGTAGGGAAGCACAAAGGCCAAATGGAGCCCCTCAGCTGTAGATTGGGGGAGAGCTTGGCAAGTGTGCACAATGTTCTCCCTCATGAGACAGGCACCCGCTCTTACCTGCTTTGGGATCTTGAAGCAGGGTCCGTCTCTCAGGTGCCATCTATCAAAGAGGGATAAATGTCATCCTATTTCAAAGGCTGTTGTGAGAGTTAAGTGGACTAAAACACCTTAAAAAATCAGATATATTGATTTTTTATCTACATTTTACTCCACGTTTCATTCTTCCAATTATGTAGCCCAATTTCTCTCCAATTTCCTCTTCTCTCTCTCTCAGCTTGTTATGTCTCCTGAGACTAATGTTATCGACAAAGAAACCATTCCCTCACTGCTACTCCTTACACAGGGCTAACAATAAATAAGTGCACCTTGGATGAATGGATGAAAATCTGGTCCTTCCATTTGACTAGTAATAATTCACTCAACTCTTTTAGATGTCTATAGAGCCTCTGCTTGGTACCATTAATGTTAGTAAATCAATTTCTCCTCAAAAAGAAAGGAAAGAAAGAAAGAACAAAAAAGAAAGAAAGAAAGAAAGAAACCAAGCCTTGTCCACTATGTATGATGTGTCCCCATTTTCCAGCTAGAAAATTCATAGTGAGGAGAAGTAGTGACCTGCACCAGACCACAGAACAGGCCCTAATTGGAGCCCAAGTCTATCTCTAGGCCCATGTTCTTACTCACTCCCCAGAGCATGATTCAAAGGATTTATCATCTTTCCATTCCAAAAGTTAAAGATGCATGGCCTCATAAACTCAGAAAATATAGAAAACACAGAGAATAAAAAATGTTCAACACCAAAAACATCCTGAGTTTAACACTTCAGAATATTTTTAAGATCTCATTTCCTATGTGTGGATTTTGTGGCTTTGATTTTTGTGGTTTAGGGTTTTATTCTAGAGCCATAATCATGTGCTACAAATAGGAATGGGTCATGGCTTCACATTATATGGAACATCATTTTCCTTGTTCTTACACAGTCTCCATCTTCGTCATTTTAATGACCACACAATATTTCTATCAAACAGACATATAATTGACTGATCGTCCCTCTGTGGTTGAACACTGCAATTGCTTTATCTGTCCTTGCTATTGTAAATAATACTGTGCTAAACACACAGTTTGAGATTATTTTCTTAGGCTGATTTTAATTCTGTCCTTGGGCTAGTTTCTAGGATGAAATTATTGGGTCAAGGGAACTGAGCAATTGTAAGACTCTTGAGGAAAAAAAAAAACGTATTGCGCTGAGTGTATATTTTAAGGATTTTCATATAAAATGGGAAAGGGGGAATAGGGAGTCAGAGGAAAATATATGGAGGCTGGTCAGCTAATGGTCCCAGAAAAGACAGAGCCTGTCAACAATCAGGCTTTATCTGGACTTGACTATGTCAACATAAAGAGATAGCAAGATGTAAAGGGCTTTTTTTCCCCTTATTTCTCAGAAGGGGGAAAAAAAAAACAGTTGTAGACCCTTCAGGTGATTGATGAAATAAAGATATTTGCAATCAGTCTAAGAGCACAGCAGATGTGCTTGCTAAAAATAAATAAATAACAACACATGGAAATCATCACCTACCAAACAAATCTCCCAGTCTTTTTCCATCAGCCACACCTCAGTTTCCAGAAAGGAGACCCAAGCACCAATTTCAGGTCTGCTGTTGAACAGCAGCACCATGGTTTTCATTCTTCCCAGGGGACTGTGATAAATAAATAAGGATAAAGTACCTCAGGGATATAAAAACCTGTTGTCAATTTCTTATTTAACTCCTATGATCAAAAGTCACTTAGCATTCACGGTACGCTGACTTTTGCTGCCATGCAGAGGGCATCCCAGCATAATTTCCAGAAGCATTTTCAATATGTAGTTCTTTGAAAATAGTCTGCCCATCAATTCATCAAAATGGTGCATGCTTAACTTTTACTGGAGAGCTTGGCTTCATAAAGTGAGACATACCCATCGTAATGCATGCTGAATCAGCACAACTTATTTGCTTGCATCTCAACCTTCTTCCAAAAGCCTCTAATGCCAGATAAGACTGTTGAGTTGAGATGGTCTATGACTGCGGGGCTGGGCTGACTTTCCACTGAGGACAGCAGCCAAACCCCACACACACACCCCACAACTTCCACGCTCTAGAATCTCAGCACTGTGGCAGTTCTAGAGTCAGACCACAGCTAGTCCTTGGGAGATGTGCTTTTCTCCATTCTCCGTGGGCTGTGTCAGAAAGAAACTGGTTCCTGCCATGCAGCAAAACCTCAGAAACTCTAGAGATTGGCAGGAATCATCATAGCAAAGTCAGCCTCGCTGTCAGCACCTGAGCTAGTATCTTGAATTTTCACCTGTCTGCGGGCTTAGTCCCTGGTAAGGGAAGAAAATGACAGTATGTGGAGCTAGAGAGGACTGCAGGTGTACAGTCCTTCTCCTTGATTTCTATTTCAGGATTTTCATCACCCTAAGATTTCATCAACCTAAGATTTAGGATAAGGTTTTCCTAAGCTAGGTGTTCTCCAATGCCAATATGGCAGAAGCAACTGGGATATGGCAGCTCAAACCCACCCAACGTCTGACTCAGTAGACATCAGGACCTTTGGTACTGGGGTGTTGGGAATTTGAAAAGGCCCCACAGACATGTTTAACACAGCTTAAGGGCTGGGAAACAAGGCCTGGAAGTCTTGTAATATGACTGTTCCCAAAAGGAGACTGAATTCTGTATAGGGTGGAAATGGGTTATCTTCCCCCACTATATCCCAAACTGTAGCATCAAACCTGTTGCTGTTAACCTGAGCTGTTTTAATTTCAATCCTTTTCTAAATTCTGCTCATTTCTGCCTGGGTTTTCCAAAAGAGCCTATTTCTCTCTGTCTCTGTCTCTGTCTCTGTCTCTGTCTCTGTCTCTGTCTCTCTCTCTCTCTCTCTCTCTCTCACACACACACACACACACACAAAGTTACATGCCTTTGGGTTGGTCTGTCTGGGTTTATGGTAAGGATTCAGTGGGGTGAGCCAGTTAGAGCTCTAAATGAATCCAGAAATAATCCAGAAAATTGAATTCTCCTCACACCCCTGAAGCCAGCTGTGTGACCAAAGGGCTTCCTGGACCTCGGTTTTCCCATAAGTCAAATAGGTTGGACTCGATTAATGGCTCTCAACTTAGCTACAGGAGTAGAATCCTTGGGGAGTTTGGGGGGTAAATGCTAACACTGAGATCCCATGCAGAGCAAGTGAATTCTACTCTCTGGTGGTGCACCCAGAACATGAATGGTTAAAAAAAATACTTCTGGGTGATTCTGATATCATGCAGGCTGAGAACCACTACCCTGGGTGATCCAGCTCTGTTATTTGATTAAGTTTGCCATTTATCTTGGAGGAGACAAAAGTTAGAGATGCCAGAATAGGGGCTTT
Organism: Dipodomys ordii; assembly: GCF_000151885.1. Classification (NCBI taxonomy): domain Eukaryota; kingdom Metazoa; phylum Chordata; class Mammalia; order Rodentia; family Heteromyidae; genus Dipodomys; species Dipodomys ordii. The sequence goes on from NW_012267247.1 coordinate 1,552,001, forward strand.
GCTTCTGGTTTCCTAGGAAGAAAAGCCAAGGGCAGAGACACAAAGTATGCCACATGGGATCCAATTGAACTCACAGATCTCCTGAATAGGAAGAAGAAGGTGGCCAGAATATAAAAAGAAGCAACTAAGGAGCCCCGGAGTCTACCTTTGAGGCTTCTTAGTAGAAACAAGCTTCCAAGGAGCAGAAAGATTTCTCCCCGCTAGTGCAGTCTGGAGCAAAGGGCAGAACTAGGAATCTCAGAGGATCCACAGGAGTCTGTGGCTTGCCGAGACCCTGTCAATCCATATCATCCCCCCTCGGGTGTGACGCTGCCTTCAGAACTTCTTCCAGCCTCTGGGAAATGACACTGTAGCACATACTAGGTCAGCCTGGCCACTGGTCCAGCAGTCCCAACGAAATGGAGGATGGGGACTCAAAGCAAAGATTCTATTCCCTCCACAGACTTTAACTTCCTCTGAAATTGTGATGGGTCTTATAACGGACAGACTCTTGGATCTGATGAGATATGATAATATCTCTGATACCTGTCAAACACTCTAAAACTTCATGATTCTATTATTCTGTGGCTGTCAGTCCACATCATCTTTATCTCCAAAGAATAAATTTATCCAGCCTCATGGAGACACACTGACTTAGACCAGTGCTGTGTTCTTTGCCATCATTCCCAGCCCACCAACATGAACCACACCAACACACTGGCCGCCAAGCTTGTTGAAGGCCCTTCTGGCCCAAGAACTGGCCTTTTAATAGGATCGCCCCCTGTGATTCTGGCATATTAAAGTTTAAGGAGTGCTATCATGTTCACACTCTTCCCCCTAACACACTGACACAGTTGCACATATGCACAAACACATACACACACAAAATAGACACGTAATATATTTTCTAAGAGCCCTCAGCCAGAAAGAGCCTGGCTTGCTTTAAATAAGAACCTCTAGGGGGCCTCATTGCATTTCATGCTGGCACATGCTGAAGAGACATTTGCTTTCAGTGGAGTGGAGAAGAAATCCCTGTGAGGATACAGGCACAAGAAGAGCCAGAGGTGGAACAAAAGGATGGAGGCAGTGGCAGCAGCCACCCCCTCTTTGATGGCAGACTGGAAGCTTGGTTTGCATGAGCACTTCTGCCTATCCCAGCTCCCTTAATGACCATCTGGCCTTAAGATCCTAATGGCTCCTTCCTGGCCTTTGACCCTGGGGCCCAGGGTCCTTCTTGACCTTCACTCAAAAAACCTACTGCCTCACCTCACTGGATCCCTGACACTCTGTCTCATCCTGGATGCTTATTTCTGCACCTGTCCTCAACTTTATGTCTCCATTTCTCTATTTCGTGTTTCCTTATTTCCAGCAGGGCCCACCGAGCTAAATGCTTACTCATTTATTCATCTACCCAGCTACTCATCCACCTGTCCTCTCACTCACCCATCCATACATCCCCCCATACATTCATTCATCAACTTAACAAATATTTGCTGTTCACCTCCATGCCCTGTGAAGCTTAACACCCTTTGAAGCTCACAGTCTGGTAGAGGAGGAGAGCCCCTGCGTAACTGCTGTTTATAATGTCTTCTGATAAGTGTCAGAAGAGGAAAAGGCATTGGGTGCTCTGGGAACTTAAAGGAACTGGTCTTCACTCAAATTTAGAGAATTAAGATAGGTAGTCTGGAACAATTGCATATTCCTTTTGGTGCCCATCCCACACATTTCTTGGGGAAGAAATGGAAGGAAAAGTATTCTAGGCATCATGAACAGCCCAAGAAAGAGCATAGAGGCAAGAACTAGCTTGTCGCTGGGCACTGATGGCTCATGCCTAAAATACTAGCTACTCAGGAAGCTGAGATCTGAAGATGGTGGTTCAAAGCCAGCCCAGGCAGGAAACATTGTGAGACTCTTCTCTCCAATAAACCACTAGAAAACTGGAAGTGGTGCTGTGGCTCAAGTGGTAGAGCACTAGCCTTGAGCTGAAGAGCTGAGGGACAGTGCCCACAATTGACAAAAAAAAAAAAAAGGAACTAGTTTGTGAGCGATTCGTATGGTAGAGCTGAAAACCTGGATAAGGGAGAGGAGAGAGAAGAGGCTGGGATGTGGAGGCCAGTATGGTTAGCTCAAGTAGGGAGTATAGACCAGGTTAAGAATTTGGACTCTAGGGGCTAGGAAGGTGGCTCAGTGGTAGAGCGCTTGCCTTGCATGCATGAGGCCCTGGGTTCGATTCCTCAGCACCATATAAACAGAAAAAAACAGAAGTGGCACTGTGGCTCAAGTGGTAGAGCGCTAGCCTTGAGCTGAAGAGCTGAGGGACAGCGCCCAGGCCCAGAGTTCAGGCCCCATGACCAGACCCCAAAAAAAGAATTTGGACTCTAAGGAGTCATTTTTCCCCCAACTTCTGTTATATTAATTAGTAAGCGCTTATGAATACTTAATGAGAACTTTAAGGGCCCTGCCCCAGGAAGATCCTGCTCCCATACATGGCATGTCCTTGGCCATAGATTGAGATTCTATGTCATAGGGAGATAAGTGGTATCTCAGTGATTTAGCCTCCACGCTCCCAATAATCTGATGAAAAATGTACCAGGAGTCAAGAAGAACGAGGAAGGATAGCTTCCTGGAAGAGGCCGGACTTGCATTGAGCCCAAGTGAACTGCGGGGCCATTGCTGAGTGAGGACAATGCCCACACTGCATATGCAGTGACCAGGGACCAGATCTCATGTGCCCAAACCAGGCATCTGGCAGGAAAGTGTTGCCTGCATTCTAGTAAAACCAACTCCTCACTGTTTTCAGCTTGTTTACCCTATGAATGTAACTCCATTGAGAACCACTGACTTTCTGCATTGTATTCCTACAATGCAGACATGCAGTTGGGACATGAGCCCACTGCACCCCCTCCCAGGATGAATGTGGGAGGAGCTTTCCCAAGGCCACATGGTCAATGTTGATGGGGCTCCCTGAGCAGGTCATGATAGCATACTGATAGCCTTGGTCACCCTCCATCATGCCTGAAATAGAACCTCGGTGTAACAAGTCGCAAGCCTGCAAATGGCCTTTCTTCTTCCAGCGAGGCATATTTCTCATCGAGGTCAATAAAAGAGGACATCTTACCCCAGTTTTTATATCCGAGCGATAGTTTATGAGCCCAGTGGCTGAAGTCTAAATAAGGAAACCGTGTTTACTTGATAAATGAAGCACCGGAGCACCAGAGATGCCACATTTGCTAAACCTGCTCCATAAGCTTTTCTGTCGTGATAAATTTTCTCTGGCTTCAGGCAGTGCTGTAAACCATGCAGGGCCTCCCTGAGGACCGGCTTCTGAAGAATTGTGACTCACACAGACACAGCTCAGGAAAACTCCGACTATTGATTTCTCACATGTGACTTTCCTGTGTTCATGGTAAAACTATAAAATCCTGATAATGCTGAACTGGGAAAACTTATAGAGATCATTTGTTTTCATGGAGAAACTGAGGCCCATAAAGGGAAAGTTGTCCTGGTGACTGACTCAATTGCAACACTCTAGAAGTTTCATCTGTTGAGCTCCAGTCTAGGGGCCTTTTCTCCCTGTCAGAAAGCTTGTAGTAGGTGCTAGGGTAAAACCGAAGCCTACACACCAAGCTCCAAACACAGGAGAAATGGATAGAGAAGCATTCCTGGAAGAAGGAGAAACACAACCTCAGCCAGACACCAGTGACTCCCAGATGTCATCCTAGCTACTCAGGAGGCTTAGATCTGAGGATCACAGTTCAAAGCCAGCCCAGGAAGGAAAGTGTGTAAGACTCTTATCTCCAATAAACCACCATAAGCCAAAAGTGGAGCTGTGGCTCAAGTGGCAGAACAAAAGCTCAGGGACAGTACTCAGGCCCTGGGTTCAAGTCCCAGAACTGGTGTGGGTGTGGGTGCACACACACACACACACACACACACACACACACACCTAAACACTAATCCTTGGCAGCTGGGTAGGTGGGTGCAAGATGACAATCTGGATGGACAATCCAGGTGAGAGAGGCTGAGAGAGTTTGATGGCAACTAAATATAAGGGACACAGAGCCTTCTGAGGATAAGAGGCTCATGTCTGGATGGTTGGTGTTGCCTATAATCCCAGCTACTCAGGAGGCAGTGGTAGGAGGATTGAGGTCTGATACCAACCCAGGCAAAAGTGTTAAACCCTCCACGTGCTGGTAGCTCACACCTATAATCCTAGCTACTTGAGAAACTAAGATAGGGAGGATCATGATTCCAGGCCAGATGGGGCAGAAAAGCCTATGAGACTCCATCTCAACAGAAAGAAGCTGAGTATGGTGGTACATGCTTGTCATCCCAGCCGAAGTGGCAAGTAAAATAAACAAAAACAAAAAAACAAGGAAGATGGGGCTGGGTGCCAGTGGCTTATGCATGTAATCCTAGTTATTCAAGGGATTGATATCTGAGGATTGTGGTTCAGAGTCAGCCCAGGAAGGAAAGTCTGTGAGATTCTTATCTCCAGTTAACCCCCATATAGCCAGAGGGGCACTGGGGCTCAAGTGGTAGAGTGCTAGCCTTGAGCAAAAATGCTCAGTGACAGTGCCCAGGCCCTGAGATCAAGCCCCAGGACTGGCACCAAAAGAAAAAAGGGCGGGGCGGGGGAGCAGGAATCACAATCCAGGCACATGCCTAGACAGAAAACAAGACCCTATCTCAAAAATAACTGGTATAATAAGAGGCTAGGGGCATGGCTCATCAGTAAAGCACTTGTCTAGTAAGCATGAAGTCCTGAGTTCAAACCCCAAGGCCACCAAAAACAGAAGGTGCAAGATGCTAGCTCAAAAATAAACTGAAAACAAAAGACACGGGGATATAGTTCCTGGGGTATTGTGTGGTAAGGGTGAGGTCCTGCGTTCAATCACAAATACTGGAAAAAGAGAAGAAAAGGAAAAAACGAGAGAGGAGCTCAGGTTTGGGATGTGGCTCAATGATAAATCGCTTGTCTAGCATGTACAAGGCCCTGGGTTCAGTTCCCAGCACCATAAGAATATAAAAAAAAAACTCTAAAAACAAGCCTTCATATTTTATCAGGAAGAATGATGAAAATGACCAAATGACCTGGCTTGCATTTTAGGAAAATAGAAGGTGAGGTTGGAAGGGGGTGCACAGCAGCAGAAGTCAGAAAGCTGTTCCAATAATCCAAGAGGAAGAAAGAGATAATGGTGGTCACAACTCAAAGAGAAGATGGGACTCTAATGAGGGCATAGGATGGTGGAAGACCTGTAGATCATTTTTCAAGTTGTATGCTAAATTTCCATACAACATGTCTCAAAGATGATTTTTTTTACATACTGTCTATTAGCAAATGCCATCCTACTACAGCCCAGAATAGCCTATCACCTAATATTTCCTTATTCTGAAGGATTTAAGTTCTGATTACTTGTGCTATTCAGGAGAGGCTTACTTCTACAGCAATCAACCCTTAAATCTGAGTGGCCACACAACATAAATTCATCCCTTACCCCCAATGCTGCTAGTAGGGGTTCTGCTCCATGTATTTCCAGGATTGACCCAGTTTCCTCTTATCTGTGGCTTTACCTTCCACTGGGTTTTGACTTTCTCTTGTGCCATCCATGGGAAAAGAGAAAGCACATCTACCTTCGTGACCCTAGCCAAGGAGGCCCACATGACTTCTACCACATCCCATTGATGAGAACTGGTCACGTTGAGACTCAAAGGGACCTTGGAAAAGCAGCCAGCCCAGAAAGTATTGAAGTAGTCACCGACGCTGGCATATTGCCTTGATTCATCTGTGTAGTGGATTCACAATCTAGCCTGAGGCTTTTTCTTAATGAAGATGCTAGGGATACTCACCAGATCTCAGTAGGCAGGATTTGCTTTTATCCAAAGACCACCTCCCTCCCAAACAAACAGATGTTCTTTATACTCTACAGATTACTGGACAAAAGCTATGTCCACTCTCCTGTCTTCTTTGTCCTGAGGAGAGGGATTTGCCTCCCATCTGCCAACCTCCACCATGCCAGGATCTGTCTTTTCTCTGTGTATTCCCCTTAATAGATGGCTTTCCCTTTCCACATTCGCAAGAGACAGAAGCTCTAAGGCAGTTGTCAAGAATTACCACAGCCCAGAGAAAGGATGAGGAGAATGAGAGTGATTCATCAAGAAGACTTATAAGCCTATTGGGCAACTCATGCTCAAAGCTGTTTAGCTACCCAAAGAGATAGCAGGATAAATTACCGCCAGAAGAATTAACAATTACAAGTTTGGCGCCTTACATTGGGAAGACCTATTCCGAATCACCTGTCACTGCAATTTTAAAGTTTAGGGAGAAAATGTAGAGAGGTTACCTGACCATGCATTTATAGCTTACTTTGAACAACTGAAGGATGGGCTCCTGGGAAAGAAGGTGGGCTTGGTATTTATAAATATAATCTTTTCCCTCGGTTATTCTTTCAGACCTATTCCCCTGCCCTCCGCCCCAGTCCCATTTGATTTCCAGTCCCATTTTGATTTCCAGCAATCAGTAGCTCCTAGGGCTGGCTTTCAATAATATGGGCTCTGTTCTTTCTCTCTTCCCACTAACACCACTGTCATTTATAGACAAGCATGGTGGCCCACCCCTGTAAGCTGCCATTGAAAGAACCCTGGTTAAACCTAGTGTGAAAAAATCGTGGGTCTGTAAATAATTAAATTAATCCCTGACCTGAAGCTGGATTTTACAAGGTAGGTTTTCTTAAGGCAAACAAAACTTTTATGTCTCCCTTTGCCAATGATAAAGGATCTGATCTTTGCTGTGCTGGTAGCCATTATGTTATATAGGCAATGTGCTAGATTCTGTTCCTATGTCATAAAGCCCTCTAAGATGAAGAAATATATACCTTTTTTCACATAAAGGTAACTGATACTCAACGGGGTTCAATAATTTGCCCCCAAATCATCAAGCTAGCAGGTGACGAGGCTGAGTTTCAAGCTTCAAATACCTCATTCCAAAGTTGTAATTTTTTTCACTCCTAACCACTCCCATGGAAGGTGGCTACTGTAGAATTCTCTGGGAGACACTATTAAGAATTATTAAGAATGCTCTAGAGCTGGGCACCGGTGGCTCTCACCTGTAATCCCAGCTACTCAGGAGACTGAGATCTGAGGATCAGGGTTTAAAGCCAGCCTGGGCAAGAAAGTCCATAAAACTCTTATCTCCAGTAAACCACCAGAAAACCAAAAGTGGCACTGTGGCTCAAGTGGTAGAGCGTTAGCCTTGAGCTAAGGAGCTCAGGGACAGCACCCAGGCCCAGAGTTCAAGCCCCACGACCAACAAAAAAAAAAAAAAGAAGAATGTTCTAATACTCCTGGAGAAGGGCCAAAATTGAATCCATAGAGCCATAGCAGTGTGGTGGTTGGCACTGGGGTCTAGCACTTAGCGTGGGAGATTATCTTCTCCCTCCAAAGAGAGCAGAATGGAGCAGACCAAGGGTTCACTAAATGGCAACAACTTGTCTAAACCTTGTCTCTGGCTTGCCAGATGCTCCTCAGTAAATTACCCTGCTTCTGTGGAGTCTGTGGAATATAGTAGAACAAAGAGAACCACTTTGATTTGGGAATAGAGGAGAGCGTTGCCAAGATTCATCACTGGACTGTCTGCCAGCTGTGGGGTTGTGAGAAAATCTCTTCTCATCTCTGCCTCAGTTTCTTCACGTCTATGGCAGATGACTATTATTAGATAGAATCAAGTGTCTGAACTGGAGAATATCAGGCCAAGCTCCCCCTCTCCTTCCCTCCCACTCTGTGTCATGGAGTATGAGTATGCTTGACCACGAAGCAGTAAGGCTTGCACTATAGAACCTTCTCAAGGCAAAGGAATGAAGCAGGAATGGTTTGTTTCCCTTTGAAAGGTGGTGACCCACCCAGGCCATGCATGTGGCCTGACAGTTTGCATCTGTTCATCTGTGATGTTACAACCTGTGGGGAAAGGCTCACTTCAAAGACTGCTTTATCAGAGCAGCAGGAAAGACATCTGAACATTTTGTAGTTGAAGTCAATATTGCTTCTGATCTCCTGATGTTCTCTCCTAGCCTCCTCCTCCCATTGAGGGGGAGGAGAGCATGATGGTTTCTGAATATCAACTAGAAAGGCCGGTCTTACACATGCATTAACGGATGATGTCTGGGTCCTCTAGAAAGGACAGTGTGTCCTATAGAGCCTAACCCAGACTGGCCCTGCTTGACCCTAATCCAGATTGTGGGCTATCTAGCACACAGGAGAAGGGATGCTGGCAACACATTGTACCACACAAAGGCCAGTCTTTCTTGCTCCACATCTTCAGCATGAGTGTGTTCTGTGAGGCAGCTGGAGTCCAGGAATAGCTTCTCTGTTTAGCTCTGTGACTCAGGGAGTTTTCCCAGCAGTCATATTCAGGTATGAAGAGAACCTCAGCAGAAGACTCAGCAGGTTACATCTTTTCTGTCTGGGGCTCCCAGGTTGAGCCTCTGAACCTCAGTCAAGATTTTCTTCAAGCTGTGTTTTCTTCCCTAACTTTTCTATCCTGATGAAGAAACCATGCTCTGATCCTTGTGACCACCAGGGAAAGCAGTGAGCAAGAGGCACCATCTAGCACAGTACTGAGAATTCAGCCCCTCCCTTGCCTTCCCAGCCCTACCCACTTCGTATCAAAATGGAAGGGAAGGTTTCCCTCCCACCCACCCACCCCCCACCCACAAGAGCAGTGCCAAAGAGGAAAGAGAACATCTCTGAGCCTTCCTTCTATACTAAATGCTGTGATGGCAGCCACAGTCTATATCTTAACTTACCCAATACTCCCTGTAGTGCCATGAGGTGACAGCCATGATTGTCATTTGTGGATGAGGAAACTGAGGCTCAAAGATGTTTTCAAACTTACCCATGGCCCCAGAGGAAATAACAGTAACATCTCCAGGCACCATGAAAGGTGCCTGGGGGGACAATGGCTGTCATTCAGAAAAGCCTTTGTAATCAATAGCCCACCATCTAATTCATCAAATGTAAGACAGTGATGACAGCTATAAGGACCAATAATATTCTATGTGCCAGTAGGAAAGAAAAGACCACTGATTACACCATAACATGCTGCTACAGACTACTAATGGACCAGGCACCGGTGATTCATGGCTGTATCCTAGCTACTTAGGAGGGGGAGATCTGAGAATCACGGTTCAAAGCCAGCCTGGGCAGGAAAGTCTGTGAAACTCTTATCTTCAATAAACCATCAGAAAACTGGAAGTGGCACTGTGGCTCAAATGGTAGAGCACTTGCCTTGAGTTGAAGAACTGAGGGATAGCACCCAGGTCCAGAGTTCAAACCCCATCACTGACAAAAAAAAAGGACTACTAATGGTAAGGGCATACAGATGTGTTAGGATGTAGAAAAATGTGTATTCTAGCTGATAGAATACAGAATTCTTACAGCAGTGAAATCTGCTGCCATTCCCAATTAACAGATATAAGCAAGAAAGTTGGAACTCAAATCTAAATCTACCTAAGGCCACAGCCCACACTTCTGACCATACATCATATTACTTCCCAGTGTTGACTAAGCCCCTGCTATGTTCCCCTATGTGGGCAATCTCCCAAGCCATCTCCTTTAATCCCTGGAGGTGGTGGTACAGGTATCTACACATGAAGAAACAGAGCTGAGGAGGATCTGCCCAGTTCTGAAGTCCATGCTCTTCAAGGCATCATGGGTGCTTATCACCTGCCTCTTCCTGCCTCTATAATTCCCAAGGTGTCTTTTCCAGGAGCCCGCATGCTGTCCTCTGTAAATGCCCTCCTGGCTCCACTAACCCCCACTGAGAAGCGAATCCTTGCTGTGCCCAGCCTGAAGGACATAGTAAGTCTGGGAGGCAAAGCCTGGGGCCAGATCCTTCCTTTCAAGTAGAATTGACAGGAAGGCCACTCTCTGCAGCCCCACTGCAGAGTCCTAGCTGGAAAACAAGCCCATGTGTGTGCTGGGAAGAGAGATCCAAATCCCAGCCCGGGACTCCAAGCCCTGGGAATGAACCTTAGGATCCAGTCAGAATCCCTACCAGGAGACATGGGCATAATAATCAGGATTTAGGACCCAGAACTCTAACCTCAGCACAGATTTCAGGGCCTAACCTCAGCCAGCTGTGTAACCTGCAACAGATGCATGACCTCTCTTGATTCAACATACTCTTCTGTAAAAGTGGAACAATGACCGTAACTGGGAAGACTGATGCATCCAGAAATGTAGGCCCTTACCTGGGTTTCACCAGGAAAACTCTTCATAGCACAGTCTAGTATTGAAGGACACCTGCATTTCAATATGAACTTGATAGCCAGCCTAAAAATAAGAATAAGAAAGAGGAGAAGGAGAAGCCCTAATAAGCAGTGATCATGAAATCAGAATGTTCTTGGGACTGGGGTTTTATTACACACACAGTGATGTGTGTGTGTATCCATGTCGGAGATAGCAGATATTATCTTAGTCAGCTCAGGCTGCCATAATGAAATAGGTGTCTTAGACAGGCTAGGTGGTTTAAACAACAGATGTTTATTTTCTCCCAGCTCTGAATGCTAGAAATCCAAGCTCAGGGTGCCAAGGCTGGCTTCTGATGAGGCTTCTCTGCTCAGTTTGCAAATGGCCACCTTCTCCTTGTGTTTTCATAAAGCCCTTGTATGTAGGGCACAAAGGGAGAGAGAACTCTTGCGTCTCTTCCTCTTCCAAGGATACTAGGGTCCCACCAATGACCTCAATTAACCTGGATTTCCTCTTTAAAGATCCTGTTTCCCAATACAGTGTTACACACACACACACACACACACACACACACACACACACACAGGGTTCGGCTTCTAACACACACAAAGGGGGAAGGGGACACACCATTCACTTCATAGCAGCTAACAAGTGACTGAACTCCCAAGGCACACAGTGTGATGATCTCTCCATGACAGTCCTTCCTAAGGATCAAAGGAGTCAGAGATACGCCTACAAAAGGGTACTGTGGGCCCCATCCCTCTTCAAAGTGTTTCATGGCCGCACTCCTCCCGTCTTTGAAATTAAGGCACGGTGCCACGCAAGACTATACCAGGTCTGTCACACAAAATTAAAGGCATTTGGTGAAAAGAAAAGGATTTTTTTAAGGTTGTGAGGTGTCCCTGACCTGTGATTTTAAAAAAAGAAAATGGGGCCAGGGATGTGTAAGCACTTGGCATTTCTAGAGGTTGGGACAAAAGACACACACACAAACACACATACACACACACACATACACACACACAACTGGAGGACTAACAGAGAATGAAAGATGGATTATCAAAACTCCATGAACTCCCTGTGAAAATTAATGACTGGGGGATTTATGGGACACAGGGTGATGTCATCAACATCAAAACCAAAGAGCCAGTCTAGATGCAAAGCAGCTGCCCAGCTGAGCAGAGCTGAGCTGCAAAGAAAAGACTCCTGTGCACACACACTCCCACACCCCCGCCTGCAAAGTGCTCAAGAGCATCCTTGTAGGAGACTGTAAGAGCCACATAGATGCCTGTGGAAGTTCACCATTCCCTTACTGAAAAGCTACAGGGAGGCAGCCATAAGAGATGAATTTTCATGGTGACTGTTCTGTGTGTACAGAGCTTCCCTCCTAGGCCATTTCAGCCTGGGAGGGATATAGAAGAGCCTGACATGTGTGCTGTCGCAAACATGGAGAGGAAATTCATCCAGCCAGGCCCTCCAGGCTTGGGCACCCAGGTTGTGTCTGTCCTCTGGGCTTCATGCCATTCAATGTATCCCAAGGAACAAGGTGCTGGGTCACTCTGCCATCTCTGCTGGTAGAATGCCAGGCGTGCAGTGGACATCCTGCTGTTGCTGCCACTCAGAGGAACTACTATTATTCTCCTGAATAATCGGGAGAATTCACTGAAGCTGCACTTGTGGGGATGCTGACCCCTTGGTGCTCATGCAGGGGCTCTACAGCATGATGGGCAGTTGGCAGAGGCCTGAACCTTGGGAGGAGAGGCACAGGGTGGGGCTAGGTGAGGACAAGGGAGCTGCAGAGGCCAGAGCTCAGCAGATGTCCCCTGGGCAGCCCCAATACTGTCTCCCCTCTCTTCTACCTCTCTTTTTTCTCTCTCCTCCCTCTCTGTCTCTGTTTGTTGCTGTCTCTCCCTCTTCTTTCTCTCCTCCCCGTCTCTCTTCTATCTCTTCTCCCTTTCTGTATCTTTTTTTCTGTATGTCTCTCTTTTCTTTTCTGTATTTCTTTTTCTCTCTTTTCTCTCCTCCCTCTGTCTTTCTATCTCTCTCTCTCTCTCTCTCTCTCTCTCTCACACACACACACACACACACACACACACACACGCATGCATGCACAGAGTGCCCACACACTCCTAGTTGGATCAGAAGCTACCATAGATCAGTAGGCAGCCCACCCCTACGCAGATGTATGGGAAGTAGATTGTGAATGGAGCCATATCTAACCTTGTAGCAAGCACATTGTGGTGGACTTTGCTTTGAGAAAACTCTCTAAGTGAGCATGCCAACTCTCATTTCCAATATATCCATTGAAAAAAAATGCAAGGTAAGAAATGTCCCTGTTCCACAAGGAATTGTGAATGGAGGCCTATGCACTCCCCCACAAAATACTCCTGACCTCCCCCCCCAAACACAGACACACACACACTTTAGCCCTGACTCCTACGCCTGCAGGAATGTCTCCATTGCCATGTAAATGGAATGTATTTTAAGGGGAAGGAGTGGGAAGATGGGAATTGAAGATAGATGACTAGTCAAGGAGCAGAGTGAACGCAGATGGGACTGCCTTGGAGGGAAACAAAGTGCTCTGGGCTGCCCCAGTGTACCCTGGGAGCCAACATTCACACCTCATTCTTCTTGGGTAGATTAGGAAGTAGCCATTGTGTAGTACATACCCTGCATAGCTGTACCAAGCAGCCCAGAGATGGTTCAGTTTAGCACAGAGAGGTCATTTCTTCTGGCTTCTTATGGATTATACAGCTGGTGATATTGGGGGGTGGAACCTGGACTGAAACTTTTCTGAGAAAGATGGAAATTCAAGCAGAAGGGAAAGGGAAAGGGAGGGAGAAAGGGAGAGAAGGGAGTGAGGGAGGGAGGAAGGAAGGAAGGAAGGAAGGAAAAGAATGAAGAGCAGAGAATAAGACAAAACTATAGAGCAAAATGAAAATTGCTACTTTGCAGATTACAGAACTAGGAGTTCTGGTCAGAGAAAGGAGTCCTTCATCAGGAGAACCAGAGCAGAACTGATGAGTCAGGTGTGAGCCTCCAGGACCCTGGACAGGGAAGAACAAAGCCATACTTATGAAAGGAGCCTGGCCTCAAGCTGAAGGGTCCGTACACAGCTGGCCTACGCCAGCCTGTGATTAAGTGGCCAAGCCAGGCCTCTGTGACTCCATGCCCAAGCTTATCCTGGTGAGGCCACCTCCCCACCTGCATCCCTGGGGCCCTTCTCTTCTCCCTGTTTCAGCCAACAAATCACACACCAAGGCAATTTTCTGAGAACATGCTGTCAGTACAGACAGCACTTGCACAAGGAATTGTATCCCGATAAAGATATGATTATAATGGTGTGTCAGCATCACAGGCACATGAGCAGGGCTCCTCTGCCAAGGAAGCTGTTACACTGGGTAAAGGAGGGGAAGGGAAGGGAAGGGAAAGGAGGGGAGGGTCCCATAGTGGCTATTCCTGCTAGTGATGTACAGACACTGCACATGCACAGTTCACAGGAACAGTCCTGGAGAATTCTTCAGTCACTCAACTGGCCTGCTCCCTAGGCATTGAGCACAGGCTCCAACCCCATACTAATGTGCCAGCCTTGATGCACTTCCTGAGACTCCTCTTCTGGGCCAGGCTTCTTTATACCTCTGTGCCTTTCTTTGTTTATGCAGTTCCCTTTGTCCCAAAGCCCCTTCCCACTCCTGATCTACCTAATAAACCATGCAGTCCTGCTGGTCTCAGATCCAAGATGACCTTAGTCTTCACATAGTCTTTTCTATTCCACTGCCCCCCCAAGTTGGTGTGATCATGCCCTCCCTGGTGCTCCACTACTCCTATTCCTTGTTACCCCAGTTTAACACCTGCTGCTGGGCCATGTCATGTACCTTCTTGCTAGACTGTAAGCCTCATGTATCTAAGAGCTACGTGTTCTTCAGCTTCAGCGCCTCAGTTCCTAACTGTGTTCTTGGCACAGAATGGGTCCTCAATAAAAGTTTACTAGACACATGGAAGATGGGGGAGTAGAAGGAGGGAGGGAGGTGAGAGGGATGTAGAAATCATAGGGATATGGAAGAGTAGATGAATTTATGGATGGAGGGAAGATTGAGTAGGTGAGTGAGTGGATGGATGGATGGATGGATGGATGGATGGATGAATGGATGGATGGATGGATGGACAGGTGATGGATATATAGACAAATGGGTGATGTATGGATTGGTGATGGATAGATGGATGGATGATGGATGGATGGATGGATAAAAATAAAACTTCAAAGACTGTTTCTGTCCTTGGGACACCAGAGCTTGCAGAGAGCCAGTAAGGTCCAAGGTGAAAATTCCGTTTGGATAAGGCAGGTTAGAGTCTTCTAAAAAAGTATCCTTCTGCTCTTTTGCATAAACCAATTCACATTTTCTGTTCTTGTCATAGCTTTTCCCACTCACGGACATTTTGCAATGGATATAAGCTTTTCATTTTATTATTAGTCACAAATCATGGATAATTCACTTTTTAAATTGATTTTTGTGACTTGCTAAAGTGCTACATCAGCTATGACTGCTATTTTCTAGCCAGCACAAGGAACAACCAGCAGGTAAATTCAGGGCAAGAACAGGGTATGGCCAAATTCTGATTGGGTGACACTCCATGTAATCCAATTGGTCCAAATGCCAGTCACGGATGCTCCCTCATAGGAGAGTAGGTTGTAGCTAGTGTTCTTGCAGGAAAGTTTGTTGAATACATTCTGTATTTATATAGTACATGGTGTCTTGTCTGTTCTATGTGAATATTTAGCAATGTGTGGTTTGATGGTTTCTGCATATGAAGCTTCTAAAATGGAACATTTCCTCTCAGTTTGAATTTCAATCAAGTTGCAGTGTTTGAATACATTCTAGGACCATACCTCTGATTGATTGATGATGTCTGTCATGTGGCCAGGAATCAGGGAGTGGGAGTAGTCACTTAGAGTGACTTAGAGAGTGTGCCACATCAAGGTTATTATCTGCTCTGAACCCAGATACAAATTAAGCTCCATGTGAAGATGCTGGTTACCAGCAGAGCTAAGATTCAAATGGGTCCTAATTCTCAGTGAGTAGCCTTGAAGTAAGACAGGCCTGGATTGAATTCTGCCTCTGCCATTGTTTGTAGTGTGACATTAGGCAAATGATGGAGGTTTGCTGCTCTGTAATATAGGAATAATATTTCACTGGTAAGGTCATTACAAGAACTATACTGCTCAATATCACAATCTGAAGATCTCATTTTCCCATCCATCAGCTCTCTGGAATAGCTTCCATCTGCTCACCTAAGGAACCACTTGGGCTTCCTGTAGACCCTACTCTCATCTGGCATATTCTTTTAGGCAAGGGCTACAAGAGAGTTATGAAAAACAGAGATAGCTCGTTTTGCTTTGTTCCATGCTGGTACTGGGGCTTGAACTCAGAGACTTGACCGCTGAGCCTTAGCTTCTTCACTCAAGACTAGCACTCTACTATTTAAGCCACAACTCCACTTCTGGACTTTTGGTGGTTAATTGGAGATAAGTATCTCATGGACTTTCCCACCTGGGCTGGCTTCAAACTGCAATCCTCAGATCTCAGCCTCCTGAGAAGCTAGGATTACAGGCATGAGCTTGGCAGTACCCAGTGACAGCTAGGTTTGAATCTCAGATCTGCCACTTGTCTATTTATAACTAGCATCTTTTAACCTGTCTAGACACAGAATCTCACCAGATCGTCTGTGGAGATCTAGAAAGCATCAACCCCATAAACAGGTATAGAGAGCCAATGACTCACACTGCTTGGAGCAGTGTGCAGCACCCAGAATGGGTTCAATAAATGTCAGCTATGTTTCTACCATCAACTAGCCTTCAGCCATTTTGACAAGTAGTTCCAGATCTCACAGGGTCATTGGGTGGATTAAAAGAGATAATATGCTTCAAAATACCTACCATAGGACCAGGCACATAGTAGGTACACACCAAAGAGCAGGTGTTATCATTGCTCAGTCTTTGGTGGCCTTTTCTGCTTGCCAAGCCCATCCTCTTGGCTATGACCTTGTAGGCTGAACATTTTTTAGCCAGGCAGGAATGGGAGGAGAGTGCTTTTCTGCCTTCTGCAGTGCCTGCAAGGACATACATCCCCTGAGACCCCAGTGCTGCCTCTGGTACCAACTGATTGGTGGATTTGATTTTAGTATTACATTTGATTTTAGAATTGTTTAAAAGGAGAGAAATACAATCATTTGCAAACACATTTAAATCACTCAGTAGGATGCAATAAAAACATCAAACTAAAAATTACAGCTCAAAAAGCAGACTCTGCTTTTCCCCTCTGCCTGGGTGGGCACGCCAGAAGTTAGTATTTACCGTGGAAAGGTAGGGAAATATATACATAAAAGAAAGTCAGAGGGCATGATTAGCAGGCAGGGAAAGTGCAGGGGTCACCTGATCCTAGAATCAGGGTCCTCTCAGAGCTCAGGGCCTTTTACATGGAGGACACAGTATTCCAATGTCATGTTCAAGGTCATAGACTAGTACACCTCTCTGATGTGGTCTGGTGCTGCTACCTCAATATGGAGCTCATGACAGTGTATTCTCTCAGTACTCCTCTGCTCTATAGGGTGAGGGATAAGGGGACAGTCTGAACCCCCCCCTCCAAGTACCTGAAAACATGGCTTAAGACTATGATAGGAGTGAACTTGAGGCAGCTACTCAAGGACATGTGCAAGTTCCCCAGTTCCCTCAGTTCTCTAGCTCCAGAGCCCAGCATGATGCCTGGCATATCTCAGGAGTGTTCAGAGCAGCTGGACCACCAGCCTAGCTTGGCTTACAGAGACCTTTCTGAGGCTCCCCATAAAGTAACAACCCAGACTCTGCCCCAAGACCTGCTCCCTGCACCCCTTGAGGCCACTTTTCAAGGCTGAGCACTTTCCTGTCAATGGAAGCCTTGCTGAGCAGTCCAAATACACCTTTGACTACATTCTCTGAGAGACAGACCTCTCTTGGCTCTCAAGGCAAACTTTCCCAGGGTGAAGAAGGCTCACTGCTGACTCAGCTAGAGTCATACTAGCCTTCTTGATCCAATTCTCTAGACAGAGGAAGTAAAGAAAACACATGTCAAGCCAAACATTTAAAACCAAACTGACTGAGAGCAGCCCACCCACTTATACCAACTTATTTCGTGGATTGTAATAAGTGATACATATAGAGTGAAGACTTTGGTCTCAGACTCTGCAAGTGAAGCAACTATGCAACTCAGATTCCTGACTTTTCTGTGTGTGCCAATACTGGGGATTGAACTCAAGGCCTGGGGGAGCTATCCTTTAGCTTTTTCATTCAAAGCTGGAGCTCTATCACTCAAGCCATACTTCCACTTCCAGATTTTTACTGGTTAATTGGATCTAAAAGGCTAACAAATTTCCCAATCCAGGCTGGCTTCCAACTCCTATCCTAAGATCTCAGCCTCCTGAGTATCTAGGATTACAGGTATCAGCAACTAGTACCCCACTTCAGACCCTTGGTTTTATAGAATAGATAAATAAGACTCCGTGAGATTACTGCTTCATCAGGACTCTTGTCAGAACCTGGGCCTCAACATCCTGTGAATACGTGATCCACACTGCAGCTGCTAGCTTCCTGTCCAGAAATGGATGCATAGAAACCTGAGAGAGAAGGCCTCAGGCATCCATAAAGTAAGTGGCCACAGGCCATCAGAAAGCATCTCAGCATCACTGATGGAAAGGCATGGCCAGACAGGATGTGGACACTGCTATCCATGCCTGCCCCAGGTCAGGGACATGAGAATGTAATAACAATGCTCAAAGAGACAGTGTATTCAGTTTATATTCAACATCCATTATGCATTATGCATCAACTCTTGGAGATTTCCATCTTGTTACACAATAAGACAGAGGGGTGGGAGTCTTATCATCCTGCTCTAGAATTCTTCCTGGGGAGGGAACTGCCTCTCCCTGGGATAACACTGTGGTAAGGTACAGCTGTGAAAAAGGTTGTGGCCATGATTGTGGCCATGTATCAGGGCTTCCAAGGATGAAGAACTACTCGATTATATTCCTGGCAAGAGCAGGGAAGCATGTGAGAAGAGAAGAGAAAAAGAGGGAGAGGGGCAGGTACCAGGCAAGAGGAAGAGGCAGGAGGAGGCTTGGAACTCCCTTTCACTCTAACATAAGGCCTTCAAATCCCTTGTATGTCTTTCCTCCTTGTGTTCTAACACCCTGGGTGGTGGGATTTCTGGAGACCCAAACACAAAAGCTGGCTTTCATGCCAGGTTCTTATGGCATAGAACAGACCCTGGGAAGTGTCATCTGAAGGTAACATTTGGTATCCACACACGTGTCTGTTGAATTCAAAATACACAGCATCCTTCTGAGGGACCTAATAGCTCAGGGTTGATGCTCAAGTAAACAGAGAGTAAAAGCCCACATTCCCTTGTTCAAAAAGTAGAAAGGCTGTGATTCAAATGCAACTTAGTCCTAATCATAAAGCACAGGTTCTTTTTATCCATCTATCTCTCTGTCTGTTAGTACTGGGGCCGGAACTCAGGGTCTGGGGCTCTGTTTCATAGCTTTTTCACTCAAGGCTGGCATTCTACCAGTTGAGCCACAGCGCCACTTCTGACTCTAGTGGTTAATTGGAAATCAGAGTCTCATGGACTTTCATGCCCAGGCTGGCTTCAAACCTCAATCCTCAGATTTCATCCTCCCAAGTAACTAGGATTACAGGTGTGAGCCACTGACACCTGGCTAAAGCACAGGTTCTTAGTATGAATACCTTGAGGGGGAGGGGGTGATAAGATCTCAGCCCGCAGCCACGGTGGTTAGTGAGGAAGATGAAGAAAGTCAGGCCTAAGAACATCACTGAAGACCCTGGCTAGCCCTAGAAGAGATATTGAGGGATTTGATCCAAGGGAGCATCCTGTCCATTCCTGAGGTAGGAAACCCGAGTAGCCAACATAAGAAGAGATACAGTGAATATTAGTAAGCTAGATTTCTCTCCTTGTCTCCCTCCTCTTTTCTCTTTCCTCTGTGCCGTCATCCCTTCCAGGAACAGGAACATACCCCTCTCAGTGTCTGCTCACAGCCACATCCAAGCCAAGGCCTCTGAGAGTAGCTGGGCCTCCCTTGGGGCCCCTGAGACACTGGGGATCCTGGGGCAGCTACGCTGGCCGCAGTGCCACCTGCTGGTGGGCCTCAGAGCCTGGGTCTGGGAGAGACTGGGAATGTGAGTGGCTTAGAAACTGCACCGAGATGTCCCCAGGCAGATGAGAAGCAAATAGCAGCTTCTCACTGTAAAATGAAACAATGATTGAAGAAAAACCTCAAGATACTAAATCCATGAAAGGCGAGAACTGGTGTATTCAATCACAGAAGTTTTGAGTTCTTTGTCGGTTCATAAATTTAAGCAATTATCAAAGCCACCAGTTCTGTGGCAGAGGGGAGGGAGGGATTGGGGGAGGAGGAGTTGTCAGTGAATGCAAAGCTCAAGGCTCTAGCCTGGGTATCGCTACTCCATCTCTGGATTAACTCATCCACCCTGTGGCTCTGTTACAGACCCCAGTACCCTTATTCAGGATTCTAGATCTCTCTCCCTGTCCCAGCCCCAAATCTCTAGATACTGCTTGGTGACATCTTGACTTGGATGTCTAAACTTGGCAAGAGTCTTAATCATAAGCAATACAACTCAATATAACTTAAGCCCAAAAGGGAAGACAGAGCCCTAGTCTATCAAGCACAATTCTTGAATGAATGAGTGAATTAATTAATTAATGCATGAATGGGAGAGCATGAAGGAGTTCATTGGGGAAGTAGATGTGAGCATACTGAACACCTATTAGCTTCTGGGAACAGTGAAATTCTTCCCCTTCTGTGGTGGTATTAGGATTTGAACTCAGGTCCCTGAGCTTGCTAGGCAAGTACTTTGTCACTTGAGACACAGCACCCTGAGCTATTGAATCTATGTTTATTTAATCAGATGAGAAAACTGTAAACTGTACATGGGCTGGTAGTGACAGCACACCCAAAACCATACAGCCACCATATGAAAGACTAGAGCTCAAGGAATTACTTAGGTTATTTAACTGTAATTCTCAAACCATAATAATAGATTCAGGGTCTCTGATTACGGATAGGAGCTTAAGAGGTCTTCAAAGTCATTTCATCCAAATGTTCACGCTTGAATCTGTACACATCCTAGCTAATGGGGAACATACTTCCAAGACTATAATAATAATTCACTGATTGAATTATACTGGTGAGTTGGAAAATCTTTCCCTTATGTGGAGCCAGAATAAATCTGTCTTTAGATTAAATAAGGTAATGCCTAGAATGTGCCCACCACCGTGCCTCTCCAACCAAGAAACACGTTCGCCATCCCTGCTTGCTCTATTACAAACTATACTTCAGTCTAGTTTTCCCTTAGGATGCCAGAAAACAAATGTAATTCTGTTTCTCTGAGACAGTCCTTCAGATATCTGAAGACAGTGCTTCAGGGTCCCCCTGAGGCTCTCCTCACCCAGGATAAACAAATACTCCAACCCCACTCTCAGATTCTCATTGGTAAGCAAGAGGCAATGCTGTGCACACTGTCATTCCACAGCCAATGCAGGATGTGAGGTTTCACAGATACTGATAGAACAGATGATGAAGCAGGCTTGGCAGACCAGGTTGTGTGGATCACAATCTCTGCAAAGGGAAAAGGGGAAGTAACCGGCCAGGGCAAACCTGAACCTGTATCTATAGCTCCATCTTGCTACAGTTATTGTTCAGCCAGCTCTAGAACTCATTCTATTAACAAAAAACAAAATCAATCCCTTGACCTCAGGTTAATTTGTACTATTTCAGACCCATCGGTGCAGCCCCAGGACATTGTTGTTTTGGAGATCCAGAAGTGTGCAACATGGTCTAAATCATATAAAATCAGTCTATGCTTAGAAGTAATTAATCATCAAATGGTCTCCATTTATGAAAGCTCAAGTGTATATGGTAGCAATGATTTATCCAAGGTCAAATAGGAAATCTGTGTGAAAGTGTGGCCAGACCAGAATGATGAGAGAATCAAACTTACCATGGGAAAGGAGGAAAGGCAAATGAAAGCAAAGAGGAGGAGGTCCAAAAGGTCCTCATTGGAGTGTTTCTCCTTCTTTCCCGCCATCTTTGCGAGGCAATATGGGGTGGTAGGCACAATTTTGCAGCCAGAAATTCCTAGGTGCACCGGCCGGCTCGACCATACATGAGGTACATACTTTGTGCTACTTACGCTTCTTCAATAAGGACTCCCTCGAAGGAGTCCTAGAGGGTATTAACAAGAGTAGCTAATATCACACTCACCCTCCTAGAAATTGTACTCACAAACTCGAGAGAGAAAGAGAGAGAGAGAGACTTAAAAGCATCAATAAATTGGAGAGTATAGAGCTCTTGAAGGAAAGGAAGCATGCTTGGTGAAATTGTACTTTTATTTACCTGACTTCTCCCTTGTAGAGATTTCAAAATGTTAAAAGAATACTCCAAATATAGTTCAACCAGAATCAGCAGGTGTCAACTTAATTAAGAAGCCAGAAATCCGAATCCAGAGGTTCCAGAAAGGCTGAAAATCGGGAGAGGAAATCCTAGAAATCCTAGAAAGGAGAATTCACAGAGACACATGCACACACGCACACACACACACACACACACCACACACACACATACACACACACACACATCTCAAATTTTTACACAGATATCCCTAAAATCCAAGGCTGATCAGTGAACTGTATATGAATGGAGAGAGAGACTCCAAGATGCCTAGGAAGGAAATAACAGTGGGAAGAGCTGAGCTATCATTTCAGTAGCTGCCACTAGAACTCCAAATTAGCAAGTCTCGATAAATAGCATGATATTCCCACTGAAGTCCCTCCCCTCCCCAAGTCTCATTCCTTAGGAATTAAGATTCCATCCCAAGACCAAAGGCTACAATAAGCTAAAATACATCCACCCTTAAACACAGTCTTTAACAATGTGACTCCACAAAAACAACATGATTCGCCCTAAATTTATCTGCCTTGCTGAAACAGCACTCATTACTACTCAAAGAGAAGCCATCTAGGGCTGGGAAGGTGGCTCAGTGGTAGAGCGCTTGCCTTGCATGCCTGAGGCCCTGGGTTCAATTCCTCAGCACCACATAAGCAAAAAGAAAAGAGCTGGAAGTGGCACTGTGGCTCAAGTGGTAGAGCGCTAGCCTTGAGCTGAAGAGCTGAGGGACAGCGCCCAGGCCCAGAGTTCAGGCCCCACGACCGGACCCAAAAAGAAAAAAAGAAAAAAGAAATGTACTCAATGCCTGTTGTAACTGTAACACCCCCTGTACATCACCTTCACAAGAAAAATGAAATTTAAAAAATAAAAATAATAAAAAAAATAAATGATTGGTAAGAAGGGATGCACATGTCATTCTGCTATTGGAATTGGAAAAGTGCAACTTTATAGTAATAATAATAAACTTGTCAAATACTTCAGGAAAAAGGATTTTTAGACAGGACATGAAAGTTTCTTTTAGGGGGCAGTACTAGGGTTTAGTGCTTACTAGGGTCTCATGCTGAGTATCACTTGAGCCATGCCTCCTTTTTGTTTTAGTTTGCTTGTTTTTTTTGTTGTTGTTTTTTTTCCCCCGACCCCCCTTGGTTTTTTTTGTTGTTGTTATTTAATAGATTATTGCTTTTCTTTTCTTTTTTCCCCCTAGGCTGGCTTTGGACCACCATCTTCCTACCTAAAGCTTCCCACATAGCTGGGGTCACAGGCATTGAACACCACTGCACACTTGTTTCTTGAGGTGGACTCTCACATTTTCCCTGGACTGGCCTCAAACCACAGTGCTCCCACTTTCTGTCTCCTGAGTAGAAGGGATTACAGACATTCACTACTACATCCAGCTGGGGGGGAAAAAAAACTCAAATGAAAGTTCTGGAACCTAGAGATACTGACAGGGTAAATTAGACTTTGCCAAAGAACCACGCAGACATCCAGGTACAGAGAACAAACAAGGGTTTATTGCTGGGAAGGGGCCAGCAAGACCTCCTCTCACAAGGGAGAAGTAAGAAGAAGCGCTGGCTATTCTCTGGGGTGACCTGTATAACCTAGGAGGTTTACGAGGGGCTAGAAGGGGCTAGGAGGTAGAGACCCTGGTGTGGATGTGAGGGCCAGGGGCTTCATCATGGCAGACTAGGATTTATGGCCACTGTCCAAATAGTAGATAAGGGGTCTTTCAACTGCCCAGACCTGAAGGTCACTCTAAGGGGCTCTTGATGCTTTATAGGGTGGTAGCTGCCCCCAGAGAAGTGCCATTCCAAGGTAAAAGGGGTTGGAAGTTGATTACTTACTGCCTTTACTAAATGGGTCTAATATTGCCTACGCATTGCTACGCTGTGGAGAGGGGAAGGAGAGTGCTAAGCTATGGGACGGGAGCTCATTTTGCTAACAGATACAATATCTGAAATGTATTAATTGTCAAATTGAATCAAAAGAAAAAATGAACATAAAATAATGAAGGAATGTCACATTTGCAGGCAATAGAAGTTATTCAGGTGGGCACAAAAAAGAAAAGAGACCAATAAAAATAAGCAGAGCCCCAGTGATTTGCACAGTCCAACATACATAAAATTAACCTCCTGGAAAACAGCAGAGGAAATAATTTAAATATTGGTTAGTAGTTTTCTAAATCTATTCAGAAACCTAATTCCACAGACCCATGATCCTGAACAACCCCATGCAGGAAAAATACAAAAAAAATCACATCTGGGCATAACATAGTTAAAATCCTGAAAATCAAATGTAGAGAGTGAATCTTAAAAGCAAGCAGGGTTGGAGGGATTAGTACATACAGGAGAATTGTGATTGATTCTCAGTTGAAAGATTTTAAGACAGAAGACAGAAACAGCATCTTTGAAATGCTGAAAGAAACCATTTATCAACATATACTATGTTGATAAACTATGTTTCAAAAATAAAGAAAATACTTGGCTAGGTACCAGTGGCTCACACCTATAATCCTAGCTACTCAGGAGGCTGCTATCTGAGGATCATGGTTTGAAGCCAGCCCAAGGAGGAAAGACTGTGAGACTTTTATCTCCAACTCATTACCAAAAAGCCAGATGTAGAGCTGCGGCTCAAGTGGGAGAGCACTATTCTTGAGTGAAAAAGTTAAGGGACAACACTCAGTCCCTGAGTTCAAGCCCCAGGACCGGCACAAAAACAAAAAGGAGAAAACTGAGACATTGAAAAGTTCAGATCTATAGGGAAAATTAATACTAAAAATGACATACATGTGGGTAAATGTTTTCTTTCTTCCTTAAAAATTGATGCATAGCTAGGGAAAAACAAAGGGGGGGTAACAATGCTCAAGAGGAAATATACTTGTTACCTTACTCATATAACCGTAACCCCTCTGTACAGTATCTTTACAATAAAAAATATTTTTTAAAAATGGATGCCTAAGACAAAATCGTATATTGTATAGCACAAATGAAAACATTTTATATGTAGAAGTAAAATGTATGAAAGCAATAGCATAAAGAACAGAAAAATGTAAATAGAATTGTGCATGATATGGTATATTATTTAAAGATAGAGTATGATAAAAATGATTATTACAAGCCTATAGCAATAATTAAAAATAATAATAGCCAGGCATTGATGGCTCATACCTGTAATCCTAGCTACTTAGATCTGAGAATTGCAGAAAAGTCTGTGAGACCCTTATCTCTAATTAACCACCAAAAATCCAGAAATGGAGCTGTGGCCTGAGTAGTAGAGCACTGTCTTTGAGAGAGAAAAGCCAAGCAAGAGCAGGAGGCTCTGAGTTTAAGCCTCTATACTGGCATCATCATCATCATCATCATCATCATCATAGCAGCAGCTGGGCACCAGTGGCTCATGCCTGTAATCCTAGCCATTCAGGAGGCTGAGATCTAGAAGATAGAGATTCAGAGCCCAGCCCAGGCAGGCAAGTCTGAGAGACTCACATTTCCAATTCATCTTCCGGGCTGGTCACCGCTCTTGGACCCTGGGGCTGATTCAGAGAGTGAATCTCTTCCTGATTCCTGTCTTGCAGCTCACCTACCTGCCCCCGCCGTGGGGGGAGTGCAGGTCCTCAGAGATGGGGCTCGACTTCTTTCCTGTTTACAGCATCACCGCCTGTCGTATCGACTGCGAGACGCGCTACATTGTGGAGAACTGCAACTGCCGGATGGTGCACATGCCAGGTCAGTCCCCGGGCCGCCCTGGACCTGCTTTACATTCCTTTACACTTCCCACATGATGGGAAAATCTTGGCCCATTCCACGAGGCTTCAGGGGGAGTGCTGAGCTGGGGAGACTGCTCCTGCTTGCCTACATGTCCAGAGGGGCCGCAATCAGGGTAGCATCTGGGGTCAGGAGCGTTCAGACGTTTGGAGCCTCTGCATCCCAGAGTTCAATGTCTGCCCATCGCTTTCTGCTGGTGCCTCCTAGAGCTCGGGGTCCAGATGACTAGATGGTAGGCTGGCACATCCAGATGTCTGCTGCTTCCATCCAGATGTTTCCCTTCTCCCATCCAAACGTCTGGCACTCTTTCGAGTACAGCAAAAGTCTATTAGCCAGCAAATAAATGCGTCTGGATGCCACTTTCGTTGTCAGACTAATAACGCATAGAGCCATCTCATCAGAGGCAGCTGGTCTGTCAGAGGCAGGAGTTCCGTGTTGCAGCGTGAAATGATAACTGGGGCTGCAGGCAGTGGCTTCCGCTTCTGATGCATGTGCCTCTGTTTGCTGACTGTGTGGCTTGATACAGGTTACTAACCCTCTCTGTTCTCACTTGATCATCTTTGAAATGCATTCATTCACTAGTGCAAGAATAAAGTCAGATTTGGATGTAAAAATGCTCTGCAAGCACATGAGGAGAGAGAACCAAAAGTCATGACCTCCTACATGCCAGAAACATTACTTGGCTTTTACACTTAGTGGTTGTTGTTTCTAAATTCTGCCGTACTTTAAGATTGATTTAATAGAATCTATACATGGGTCATTTTGTTCATGACCAATTGAATAGGCCTATGGCTAAATTATCAACTTCTAGCCTATATATAAATAAATACACATGACAATAAATTTGTATTGCTTTAAACAGTAATATGAGCATTGCCTCTGAGCTTCCTGGAAGACAGAGTAAAAAAGGAAATATGCCATTTAAAAGTTATTATGGAAAAAAGCCAGGTGCCAGTAATCCTAGCTACTCAGGAGGCTGAGATCTGAGGATTGTGGTTCAAACCAGTCCAGGCAGGAAACACTGTGAAACTCTTATCTCCCATTAGCCACCAGAAAATCAGAAGTGGTGCTGTGGTTCACTCGCCTTGAGCTAAAGAGCTGAAGGACAGCGCCCAGGCCCAGAGTTCAAACCCTATGACTGACCAAATAAAAAAGTTATTATTGGAATAAAACTAAAAATAAACTAATTATTGGAAAGAAGGCTGCATATCACCTTCCTATTCTTTGGTCCTGCAGGCCAGCCCCCCTGCATAGCATCCTTGGGAGAAGCAAATTAGCCAGGCAGGGCCCCTGGTCTCCAGCTCTCACCTATTCATACAGCTCACACAGCAACTCAGAACTGAGCCCTCAACTCTGGGAACTGTTCCTGGCTGTCAGCTAGGAGTCTGCTAGCAGCCTTTCCCCAACTACCACCAGGCAGCATTGACTGCCAGGGAAACCAGATGTTGCTGACATGCATGGTTCTGCCTGAGTGATGACCCTGCTTTTCCTCTCTGCAGGGGACGCTCCCTTCTGCACCCCTGAGCAGCATAAGGAATGTGCAGAGCCTGCCTTAGGTCAGTACAGGGGTACGGAGGGGCAGAAGGATGGCAGGGAGGGCGGCAGTGCTGAGATGATGGAGATCATCTGGCGTGGGCACAGAGGGCAATCAGGGCTGAGCAGAAAGCTGCAGGGCAGAAGGGAGTCAGTCACGGGGGGAGGGGGAGGGGGCAGGGAGAGGATGCAGGAGGGAATGTGTGATAAGGAAAAGGGGAGGATCAAGGGAGAGGGGAGAGCTGGAAACGAAGCTGAGGGAGAGGAGGAGGAACTGAAGGCTGGGAGGTGAGGTCACATCCTCATTCCTGTGTACGATATGCCCTCAGCTGCCTCCTCCTCCCCTTCCTTCTTCCTCCCTCTTTCCCCTTCCTTTCTTCCTCCTCCTCTTCCTCCTCTGACAACCTCTAGGGTTGTTTGTGAGCTCGAACATAGAACAACTGCTGGATCCCCAGCTGGAAAGCTGGGGAGGAGGGGGTTTGCACCACCAGCTTCTCCCCACACCTGGCTCTCTCCAGCCCCAGGAAATGGTTCCTAATCCAGACAGACAGAGAGAATTGTAAACAGTCCATCCGGTGGAGCCAAGTGGAGGCAAAGCTGGACACTCATGTTTTTGATGGTTCCAGAAGGACTAGAGAGGAGAGAAGAGACAGTGACTCCTGATGGCCTAGCCACAGGAGCCAAGATTGCCTCAAAACCCATTACGGAAGAGCTGTGATGCTCCACTATGTTTTAAAGAGAACTATGAAGTTCCAAGAGAACTAGCAGGCTCGCAGAAAGAAAGCAAGGCCAACCTATAGCAAGTGGGCTATCTCCCACTCCATATTCTAAAGTTCACCCTCCCCATCCCAGGTCATGTATCAGTGGCTACATCTGGCTACTCCAGACCACGAGTCCCAGCCCCATCCCTGCCTAAGACCCTCTACCCTCTCTCTTCCAGGTCTGCTGGCAGAAAAGGACAGCAATTACTGTCTCTGCAGGACTCCCTGCAACCTGACCCGATACAACAAAGAGCTCTCCATGGTGAAGATCCCCAGCAAGACATCAGCCAAGTACCTGGAGAAGAAGTTTAACAAATCGGAAAAATATATCTCGTAAGTTAAGTGGACCTTGTAGAGAGGGGTAGAGAGAGGATACACGGGGACCAATAGAGGAGAAGGGCAAAAGGCAAGCAGACAGTTTAATTTAGCAAGCATTTAGCAAGCATTCACTGAACACCTGCTGCGCGCTGAGCTCAGAAATGATCCAGATGATCATCTCCAGGAGAGACAAGTACATGAATGGGGCCATATTGGCTGTCATGGCAGTATGCAGAAATAAAGTCCTAATGGTAGTTGGGGGGGGGGGATCAGGGAAAGCCTGAGAGATGTCATTTTTAAGATGTTATCAGAGTTGTCCAGGGAGACTTTGCACATTCTGGTGCCTGTGCCTGGAATGCTGTTCCTGCCACTCTTGGCCCAAGTGACCCCTCATTGTACACAACTCTGCTGAAATCTCAGATGACTCAATTCAGTCCCCCTCCTGTGGCTTTCTCTCCAATACTGAGCTGTTTTCCTGTATAGCACTCAATGGCCCTGTCATGTGGAATTCCACCTGCCCACCTGCCCCACTTGACTGAAAGCAAAGCAAGAAACTCTCTCTCTCTATTTCCCTCTCCCTCTCCCTCTCTCTCTCTCTCTCTCTCTCTGTCTGTCTCTGTCTCTGTCTCTCTGTCTCTCTCTCTCTCATTCCTTCCTTCCCTGGAGTCAGGGTCTAACTATATGTAGCTCAAGCTTCCTCGAACTTTCAGTCCCCCTGGCCCCCCGAGTGCTATGATTACACTCTCAGTTCTGCAAATTTGTACATCCAGCCATTGCTCCCCTCTAGAACATTCCACAATGATGGAACTGTGCCCCATCTTTGGTGTCCTGTATGGCAGCCACCAGTGACGATGCGATTGAGCATTCACAACATAGCCTGTGGGATGATCAAGGAGCTAGGTGGTGACTTATATTTTATTTGAATCACCCTAACCATTTTAGAAAGACTCTTCGGGTGGTGGTCCTGCAGATGGGTGGAGAGCCAGGCGGGGAGCACGGGGGACCTGCTTAGGAGATGGTTGCCATGAACCAGGCAAGAGATGGTTTTTGAACGGCTCCTGGGACATCCAGGCATGGAGACAAGACCTGCTCCGTTCTTTTCCAGCCACTCTCTCTTGCCAAGACAGTTGTCAGACCTCATCCTGGATAGCAGATGCTCAACAGGTTGAGGAAAGGACCATGGGGAGCCACACTGGAGGAGAGCAGGAGAGAGGAGATGCCAGGTCCTGCTGTTTGGTAGACATTCTGCAGGCAGGAATGACTTTACTGCCAAGGCAGGGCTCATGAACACACCTGCCCACAGGAGCAGCCTAGAGGAGCTCTGGGGCTTCTGTTGGGAACTTCCCAACCAGACATGGATTTGCTTCCTGCATTTTTTTTGTTTTTTGTTTTTGTTTTTACTTTGGCAAGCAAATCAATTGTGTCAGGACAGCACCTTCCAGCATAAGTAGCTTGATAGCAATCCCAAAAGAAATCTGGGTAGGGAGCACCCAGGAGATCAGCCACTAAGTCCAAGTCAACCTGGTAGGTCCTTGCCGGGGGAGGGTGGGTGGTGCTCAGAAACCTAATAGCGAGCTGACCTCCTGGGAAGGATGCTGAGAGAGATAAGGGCAATGAGGGCAGTTGATAGGCTCCTCTGGTCCTGGCCAAGTCAGGACCCTTAATATTGAGTTCTAGTTCTACCTTTGGGCAAGCTCCCCTCCTCCTCCCGGGGCCTCCACTTCGCCATCTATCTGGGAGAAAGTGGAGTTAGATGATCCCTCTGAATGCCCAGAGTTCTAACCACAGGTGGGTACTAAATATTCCCTCCTCAGAGAGAACATCCTCGTTCTGGATATATTTTTTGAAGCTCTCAATTACGAGACAATTGAACAGAAGAAGGCGTATGAAGTTGCTGCCTTACTTGGTGAGTCGACACGTCTATTGCTCAAATTTCCAATCTCCCAGGGAGCAAGAGAGAGAGAGAGAGAGAGAGAGAGGAGAGGGTGGGTGGGTGGCTGGGTGGGTGGAAGACAAGCAGACACATAGATACATAAGCCTCCTAAGAAGTCAGCCTTTTTTAATTTACTAATCACGCCCTCTTGCCTTACACCACACCTGCCCCAGTAGAAACTCCACAGTGGTGAAGATTTTAGGCCCAGTTCAACCCTCAGTTTAGGCCTCCTGTTTCTCCTTCAGGCAACAAAGAGATCACATGAGCACAAGGGTCCCTGTGGGGACTTGCCAGTCCTGCTCTCTTGAATGTCACGGTCTTCTATTTCCAGGACGCAGGTGGCATGCTGGGGTCTAGAAGAAGAACAAAGCTGTTATATAGAAGGGATGCTTAAATGCCCCCAGGTGGCATCAAGTATAGTCAGGGTCCAAAAGAAGCCCTGCTTGGGGAGCAGCATTGTTGTATTGAGAAGGCCAAGTGTGGCCTCCTGGACCAAGAGCCCTTTGTCAAACACAGTTAAGAGCTATTCTTCCCAGATGCCCACAAACTTGACGGCCACACCACAAGTTCACATCCATTGGCACAGAATGGGTACAGAGAGTTCACTTCGACCCTGCCCCCAGCCCAACTGGAACCTCACAAGACCCCTGATAGCACAGAGTCAAAAGACCCAAAGGATCTGCCCCTGGATCTCCCATGCCAGCTCACACCCACTCTTGAGAAAGGGCACCATGCCAGGTGCCAGCAGCATCCTGGGACAGGCAGGTTCACCCTGGCAGTATAGAGGGGGGAGAGCTGGCTTTACAGCTGAGTGCTGTGAGGATATAGACAAAGTTGCTTCAACTTGCCAACCCTCAGCTCCCATGTCTGCCAAATGGGATACATCATACCCATTATGCCAGCCAGGGTTCCTGTCACAGAGGGCAAGTTCTGAGGAAAATGACTTTGAGGAGCGTGGCTCACTGTTTCAGAAGCTCCAAGTCCATTGTGGATGGAGGAGAGCACGGAGGAGCAGCAAGCTCATATCATAGTGGCCAGGAAACAGAAAGGAGAGAATACCTTTGTTCACTGTCCGCCTCCTTTTCCACCTTTTATTCCATTCATCCCCAGCCTATGGGATGGTGCCACGCATATTCAGGCACAACCCAGAGCATGCTTTACTAATCTCCTAGGCATTTCACCATGTAATCAAGGTCACAGTTCAGGTGAAGCACATCCTTTTCACAAGTTTTTAGGGATGCTTAAATGTAATCAAGCCCTTGCCCAGACAAAAGTCCATCAGTAATAGTTGCTGGTACCTAGACAATCACCATGCCAGGCACCCTGGCTCAACTGAAATGTCCAGGACCATCGGAGTATTTCTACAATTCCTCTAGACACAGAGAACAAGACCATCTCTCAGTGCCATCTGGATTAACGTCATGGTGACCAAAGGCACTGAGTCAAGAAATTCAAACCCTGGGGCCAGGATAAGCGTCAAGCCCGCGCACCTCTATTTCCTAATGATGATTCCAAGTGGGTCTCTATCCTTCCCCCAGCATAAGCTCAAACTCTTTATCTCTCTCTTTCTTCTCTCCCCCTTCCTCTCTCTTACACACACACATACACACACACACACACACACACACACACACACACACAAGGCAGGAGGGCCTGAGCTCTGAATCTGTCACATCCGCATCAGAGATGAGGATGAGCTTGTTCCTAGCATCCTGTTCCCACCCAGAATAGCCTGCTGAGGAATTCATGCTGCCATCTGTACCTTCTGTGACAGGAGCATGTGTCACTTGCAAGCTCTCAGCCATCAGGCCCAGCCTGGCCCTTCTCATACCCAGTGGCCATATATATGCACGGACCTCAGGCAAGTACTCACTGTACCCATGCCAACCTGCACACATACAACCACCTGGGGGACCCCATATCCATGTACATCTATACAGCTGCCCAGAGACGGGTCCATGCTTGCACAAACCTAGGCAGTCATGCTGCACAGCTACACACTCACATGTTACATAGCATGCACAGAAACACACCTACACATATGCACACGTGCTCTGCATTCTCAGACACACTCTGCCCGCTTCCATAAACACACTCACATATGTGAAGACATACTCAGTATACCCAAATAGGCAGAGATAGCCACTCACATAAAGCCACCAAAAGCCAGACATCCTGCCTGCATCTGGCAAAGGCATGCACACACATACACACACGTGCGCACACACATACTACCTAATCCACTCCATTCCAGCCATGCTACACAAACATAAACACAACCCTCACACATGACACATACATCTAGGAGCTCACAGTCCCCAATAAGCTTGCATTACAGAGAAGAGTAGGGAGGAAAAAAAGAAAGTGAGGCCATTCGGAGCCCAGCACCCCTTTCCCACCAGCTCTGCTTGTCCATCTAGGCTGTTGGGCTCCACCTAGCCGCACACACAGGAAGAGTGAGGAAGATTCGCACATCAGAAAAACCACCGACCAAGAAGTCAGCCTGGGATCTCCAGGATGCTTACAAACTCACCCCAACAATGTCTCCACCCCTCCTATCCCTCTCCTCCAACCCCAAGACTGACAGCCAGAGATTACAGCTGGGAAGGGCCCCAGGGTTCAAATCCTTCACCCTTCCCAAGCACCACTGCCAAACATCCTTTGGAAACAAGGTCACTGAGAAGTGCAGAGCTGTCAGAGCCACAGAAGTTAGTGGTGACTGCAGACTGGCTTTATTGCCCTGTATTATCCTCAGTTTTGCTGGGATCTAAGCATTTGGAGATCCTGATATGAACTAAAATCTCTCTTGCTACAGATGCCCAGGTGCGCACACCCCAGGCCTTCCATTTGCAACCACATGAGTGGTTCTCAAACCCTGGTGGGGCTACGAACTACCCAGGGAACTTGAAAGTTCATACATTTCAGACATCATTCCCAGAGACTCTGATTGTCTAGGCCTCTGGTGACATAGAGGTCCAGGCATCTACAGAATTTGATGCAGAGGATTGGAAGACAAATCTAAAAACACGTTGACCAAGAGAGTCCCTCTATGCCACAGTGAAAATCTCCCTCAAGGAAGAAAGGATACTAAGCAGTGGGCCAGAAAGAAAAGAGATCTCCTGTAAACTCCTGCCAAGACTGGCACACGATCCAAGCTGGCCCGGAAGGCTGTACTAGGATGGTCATGGTTGTGGGTGGGAGTGATCTGGGTGCTACTGCTTTGGACACCTGAGCTCAAGTCATCTGACACATGCTTCTCTGTCTATACTACACTCTCATCCAAGTCAAGGATCCACTTCCAGTCTCTGTTCCCAATGCAGGGTCCATTCACTGGGTCCTGGGAACCATGGAACAACAGGTCTGTGAGCCCCTCCAGGAAGCAATCAGTTTAGTCCCTACCCAGTGGTGACACAGTCAGCTGTCAGGGAAGGTGGCCTTTGTCAGAGGCTTAGCCCTCCCATGACAAGATCTAACCTCCCAGTGAACCTTGCTCAGATATTCTGGCTTCTGAGTTCTTCATGTGTCCACCCCTTCTTGGAGGTGATCTGACTACAACTCAATCTTTGATCTTTTCCCTCCCTCTCCAGGTGACATTGGTGGTCAGATGGGATTGTTTATTGGTGCTAGTATCCTTACAATACTAGAGCTCTTTGATTATATTTATGAGGTAAGATTTGGAACTGCCCGGGGTACATTTCTTTGATATGCTGATGCTCCCTTCCCATTCCCAGGCTCTTGAACTCTTTCCACTCACCCAGATCCCTGCTTCTCTTACTGTCTACTCATATTATTCATCACCTAATCCTAGGCATGGGAGGTTCCTAGA
Organism: Dipodomys ordii; assembly: GCF_000151885.1. Classification (NCBI taxonomy): domain Eukaryota; kingdom Metazoa; phylum Chordata; class Mammalia; order Rodentia; family Heteromyidae; genus Dipodomys; species Dipodomys ordii. The sequence continues at coordinate 1,585,871 of NW_012267247.1, forward strand.
AGGGGTAGATGTGGGAGATATAGAAGCCATAATCCTAGGATGGGGAATGGTAAGAAAGGTGGGCTAGCTCCAGGTAGGGAGAGAGCATGGGGATGGGAAGAAGGAACCAGATTATGCTGGTAACTCCCAATGCAAGTCTGAGGATGTAGCATCATACTATGGGTATGTCCCAATCTACACATACACACACACACACACACACACCACCTATACATCCCACATCATATACAGTCACACTACACTCAGACGTAAGTATATAATACACAAAACACTCCATACATATGCGCTACACACACACACACACACACACACACACACACACACACACACACGCCATGCACAAGCTGCCCTCTGGGTGACCCACCTTCTGATTACTGGCTTCCTTTGGCCTCGTCAGTCTTAGGAAAATGGCAGTTTCCAGCAATTCTCATCCATCTCCAGTAGGGGACCATGATACACCATACAAGCCAGTGCCTCTGCTGTTGTAGGTCTGGAGAGATGTCTCCCTCCAGAGGCAGCTGGAGCCTCTGAAACTCCCTCCACAGCAGAGAGAGTCTGGGAACCCCTGAAGGAATGAACACACACTTGGACTGCATTGCCCTGGATTGATCCGGGCAAAGAGCTTGTACCCAACCAGCCCCTGAAGAGCAGCGCAGAGTTAGGTGTCAACCTACACCAGGAAACATAGCAGCTTTCTTGTGGCTCCACTGTTCACAGGAGGCCTCCATCTTCCTGGATGTGAAATGAGCAATGCTCTTTACTCTCGATGTGAATATAGACAGACCTGGTCCTGAGAGGTCCCTTAAGAAGTCCTGGTGACAGGCAAGCAGACAGGATGCTGTAGAGTAGCATTTCGCCTCCCGGGAAAGACCCTGTGACCAGGGTCTTCTGAAAACTCTCTTGCCTCTCAGCTTGATGACCCTCAACCCAAATAAAGTCTCCACAACCTGTTTTATTCTCTGCTTTGTTTATTAATCTTTGTGAAAAGCTGTACAGTGTTCTAGCTGGGCAACATTTTAAGAACTGTCCTTCATTCCTAGCAATACAATATTATGAATCAGATGTGCCTTCATCTAATGGACTGTGGAGCTATCAGGCCTAAAAATGGTCCTTGTCCTCCAAGCCCAATCTCAGAAAGAGATCCCCGGCTGTTCCTCAGAATGCCTAGAGAGCTAGACATACCAGCATGTTCGGTTTATCTACAGGCTCCATTCACAAGAAAAAGGCTGTCCACACTGTACAGGGGACCTCCTACTCTTGCTTCTGAGCTTTCTCCCACAACTAAATCCCATGTGGGGCCAAAAGGTCCACTTGAGACATATGGACTCCTGGAGCTGTCCACTGGGCAGGGCTCTTGACCCTTGGCCCAGTCATCAACTAGATGGCTACCACCTCTATGTTTCCCCAGTACAGTCCAGTAGGGGATGGGGGAGGGGGGCATTCTACCTTTGAAACTACCCTCCCAGTCTAATCATCCCTTTCCTCCTGCTTTTTCTTGCAGCTGATCAAAGAGAAGCTATTAGACCTGCTTGGCAAAGAGGAGGATGAAGGGAGCCCAGATGAGAACGTGGTAAGAGTGGCTGCTGGGTTGGCTTTGCATAGGCCACATGCAAGCAGTCCCTAGAGCCAGTGACTCACTGCATAGCTTTCCACAACTGCAATGCCTTGTCATTCCCCAAGTCCAAGGATGCTCCGACTGACCCTCATCCCAAAGGCCAGTGGGTAAGCCACAGATGTGGCTGATCCCAGGACTAGCTTCCATAGGTAGGTCCTGCCTAGCTAAGTCCAGCTTCTCCCAGGCTATGGATCTACTCCTGTTTCAAGACAGACTCTACTTCTATGTTCCCTGGGCAAGGGTGGCAAAACACAAAAGCTGTGCCACTGGCATCCATCCCATTTGATGGGACATATGGGTCCCCATGAAGTTGAGAATAGCAATGAGATCTATTTGTAGGTACTGTCCATGCTGGGTTCAAGATAGGCACTGTTCTGTGTGCCTGTAGATCACATCACGATAGCCCCATAGCCACCCTAGAGAAAGGTTTACCTGCATCTCCTTTTTGTATCTGAGGCCATCAAAGCCTGGAGGCGATGGTAGCACAGCACTTGAATATCAGAGTTGGACTCCAGGCATCTCTAACTGCCACTTCTGTACACCCAGACAAGGGGCTCCTAAGGCCAGTTATCACTGTCGTTTCCTAAACCTCAGATCACTCCTGGACTCAGGTCATGGGGAGCTGGCTCTCCTCAATAGTGGACCTCAGAGAACCATAGCTGCTAATCCCCTAAAGTCACCCAATCCCAAATGGATCCCAGCCCCTTCTCTGAACAGATTCCCAGTTCTGCTCCAGACACTGTGTCTCCACCAGTCTCCCAGGTGAAAAGTCTCACTTCAATTCTCTCAAGCCCCGCAGCCTCTGTTGAGCAGAAGGCAGCCTCTGCTGTGGGGAGGGGTGGAGGGAGGTGGGAGGGAACAGTATGGAAAGAAAAGGCCCAGATTCTAGTCTTAACTGGTGTGGCTGGATCCCAAGTCTTCTGCTTCTTAGCTGTAGGCTCCAGAGTAAGTTATTTAACTTCTCTGAGTCTATCTTCCTAAGATCAAAGGCTCTCAGATGGTGGTCATGGGGATTAAGTGAGATCTTGCCTGTAATCATCATACTGTGTTGACAGTAAGTGCTCAGAAAGTGGTGGTTCCTTGGCTCTCCCAAGGGAGTTATCGCTTCCCTAATTCCCACCTTTCTGGGTCTTCTTCCCCCAAATCTGTCTTCATCACATCTCCCCCAGATTCCTGGCACCACCTCCTACTTCGTCTCCCTGCTCCCACTTCCTCTGACTTCCCACTCACTGTAGCCCTTGGAACTGCTTGAAGATTTTAGAGCCACCTCAGCTCCCACCCTGCTCAAGGACCTACAAGGACATGTCCCCAAGGCCCGCTTTACCCTAAAGCGATAATCTGCTCTGCTTCTCACCTGTAGGGGCTTCTGCCCTTCCTGCTTGGGCCTCCCCCATGAATTTTTAAGTTGAATGAATGATAAATACACGCTTTGTTCCGTCCCTGCAGAGCACTTGTGACACGATGCCAAACCACTCCGAAACCATCAGCCACACTGTGAATGTGCCCCTGCAGACAGCCCTGGGCACTTTGGAGGAGATTGCCTGCTGACACCCCTCAGGCTACCCAGCACCTCCAAATAGACCTTAAGGCCCAAGACCTAGGACAGGGGACAGCAAGCTCAGGTGGGATGGCCCCTGAAGACAGAAAGAAGCAAGAGCCCCCTATGCACACATTGCAAAACTTCTGCCAAACCTCGCTCCGGCCATGTCTGACATGAAGCGTCCCTGAGCCCCGCCGTGTGTCCTCGTAGGAGAGATGAGTCACACTGGAACTGTCCAAGAACCAACCTGCCATCACATCTCACTGCCAGATGTATAAAGCACCTGCATGCTCAGACTTCTTACAGCCAGCACCACCTCCACATCTGTCTTGTACATGATACTCCTCCGTGTGGTCTCCAGCATCTGTGCGGTGGGACCTGATGCCAGCCCCTCAACATCGCCGTGAGGCCATGCTGGAATCAACACTACACAGCCCAGAAGGAAGCCGCAGAACTCTCTATGATGTTCAATTCCTGTGTCCTTTGTGAAGATTCTTAACCTACCCAAGAACCCCCACTTCCCCCAAACTAGCCCCTGGGGGGGTCTGGCACCAAAGGTGACCAGTGCCAACCTCCCTTTCACCCCAGCGCCTGTGGAGGTGGCACAGTGGCCTGGGTGACCCCACTATCCATCCATGGAGCCACGTTGTTCTGTGACACCGCTGTATAGTCTGATTCTTTTCATTTTAATTTGGAGGGGCTTTTTGTTTTTGTTTGTCTATTGAAGATCATTTTGCTTTTGTTTTGTGGCTTTTCATTTTGATGTTCTGAGGTTTGGTTGTTTTTTTTTTCTTTCCTTTCCATTTTCTTTGGAGTTTATTTATTCGTGCTTTGACTCACAGTCATATTAAAAGCTGGTCTTGTGGAAATGGCTGTCATTTATATTTTTTCTCCACATCTAGATCACTCTCTGCCCCAGAAGGTAAGCGAAGGGTCAGATCTTCCCACCCAAAAGCTGCAGGTGACGTGCTTAGGTAGCTTTATATGCAACCCTTACTTGACAGAATGTGCACACCTTGTATTTTATCTGTTCTAAATGGTTCCCAGTGGTGGGTCACAACGTGGCCAAGGATGTCACCACCCATTGGTAGTTCGCAGCCCTTTTTCTGTAGGCCACTGCTCCAGACCATGGGACATGGAGAAGGGAAAGCTGCCTGCATCTGAAAGCCACAATGGAGGCCTTCTAGACCTCTGTGCTCTGTGTGCTACCCTGAATCCTCCCAAAATTGACCGGGGAACCTAGTGTGATCTCCCTCCCACACATCTCAACTTCTCTCCACCCCACCTCCCCACCCCCATCAAAGGTCACTTTTGCAACCCCTTTCTATCTATGGCTCCTGAGACGGTATCCAGATAGGGGCAGGAGGTTGGGAGCTATGTTTGGAGAACACAGGAGATGTGTCTTTTTTTAGCCTCCAGGAGCAGTCCCTTTAGCCTAACCTTTTGCTTCTCACAACTAATCCCCAGCTCTCCCAATCCAGGGTCACCCCACCCCAACCCAACAATAAAGAAAAGGTGCTCCCATCCTTGCGTGCAGATGAATGGATAACACTGGCCAGACCAGGGGCTCAGGATTTTAGTCTCTGCTCTTATCACCTTCTTCCTTTGGAAAGTCCCTTGTGATTGGGTCCACCAGATAATCCAGGGTGATCCCTCCATTGCAAGGTATTTAACTCAATCACATCTTCAAAGCTTCTTATACTCTGTAAGGTACAAATATAATCTTCCATGCATGGAAGGTTCCAGGCATTAGGATGTGAACATCTTTGGAAACCATTATTAGGCCTTTCACAGATCCATCAGACCCTGTGGCCTAATGAGTAGACCCAAAGGGGGAAGGGAAGAGACCAACCTGGGAGCACCTACAGCTCCCAGGCTTGCAATCCCATCTGTAGACCTATCAAGAAGACCTGCTTAAAACAGTAAGGACTCAGAGTGGTCATTCCTCCAGGCTGTGTCAAGCCTACCCCTCCTTACACCTGCCTGCAAAATGTCCTGCTGGTCTCCTAGACTGCCAGATGGAGAAGGACAAGGGTCTGATTGCTCCTCTCAGGGATAAGAATCAAAGGAAATGTCTATGTGGATTGTCAGGAATCTGTTTGGTGCTTCTGCCTTGTCACAGTTTAACAGCTCCATAATTTTTTTTAATCCATAGCTTAAATTGCTATTTGAAGTGCTTCAGTGGATTTCTGGCTTCCTTTCAGGAATATATATATATATAGATAGATAGATATAGATATAGATATAGATATAGATATATAAATTTCTGATGGAGCAAAGACCATTAGAACACATTTGGATTTCTTCCACTTCACAATCTTATGCACCCCTTCTGATTTGAGGATTTGGGCTTCAATAAGCTTGAATCAAGCCCTCATACTTATTAAGAGAGATAATAAAGATAGATAGATGATGGATGGATAAATAATGTAGAGATTTATGAACTCAAAAGAACAAATCAATATTAATTGGTAGTTTAAAAAAAAGACACAATCTAAATACCACTGAGTGCTGGGGTGTTCTTATTATTGTCATTGCAAACAACTAACTGTGTCCAGTTATCTCTTTAATGAAGATCTGGGTAGATCAGGTAGTCAGAGGAAACTTAAGGATATGTAGTTGTTTCAGGAATGACTTTAAAAAAAAAAAAAAAGATAACGTAGATGGCAGGGGTTGGAAGCAATCTCAAGTCCAGACCACAAGACTGGATTCTCAGTGATCTCATAGGTTCAGATAAATTGATTTACCAATGGCATGGGACCTCAGAGACAGAGTCTGAGGTGGCTGCAGTGGGGGAAGCAACGGAAGGAGTGGTTCTGTAAGTACCCTGCTGGGCCTGTGTTGCCTGCTCACAGACTGTTGCTTTGTTGTTTTTGGCAGAAAGGCCAGAGTTATTTTATTTTACTCTTTCCAGCTTGAAGCTATTTGTGTGAGTTTTAACCATGATCACATCGCGCCTAGCCAAGAAGCTTGTAGAGCCACAAGCACTGCCAAGAGGGAGATGAGAGTCCCCAGAGGGTCCCCTGTAGAGCAGGCATAGAGATGTAGGAGGCAGCCCAGCCCGTGGGTGCAAGCGCGGGGAAGCTACACTCAGCCCATCTGAGCCCCACAGGCTAAGGAAGAAAAGCTAATTCCCACTTCCCCCTCATAAGCTCAGAGACTCCAATTCCACTACTCTGTGTGGACCCAGGGCCTCAGTTGAGGCTCCATCAGATAAGTTCAGGAATTAGAGAGAAGAAAGGGGACTCAGAGAGGGCAAGGAATTTGCTTCTGCAGAGAGAACGAAGTGATCTGAATCCACACGCAGGCAGGGCAGACCTCATATGACTTAGAACAACCTTCCTAGCCAAGGTGGGGAGAGAGCAGAGGAAGGAAGGAGAGGGGCTAATGTGGGAAGGACACTGGGCCATCATGTATCCCACTGATGGTTATGCATCAGACATACATATAATCAGAGCAGGGAATATTAACAAGTGCACAAATGACTCTCAGATATGAGTAGCTTCCAGTTGAATAGACATGAGAGAGAAGAATATTTCAGGAGATTCCAAACAAAGGACACAATCAGAAGTAGGGAGGAATTGAAGATTGAAGGGCCTGGTCATTGATCTGACCCACTGTCATACCTGATATCCTTCGAGCTCCTTCCTCTGGCTGCTCTCAAGAGTCTATGAGACATTTCTCAAGCCAAAGATTATTGAAGCTGAGGACTTTCTTCCCCCTCATCTGGGCTTCTTACCTCTCTCACACAGAATCTTTAACGCGTGTACTGCTGTATTCCTAATGCTAAGAGGTGGAATATTTTGTGGGTCATAAAACAGAATAGAACCCATCCATGCCTGAAAGCAGGCAAATGCAATGTAGCATTCGACTTAAATGTTCATTTGCTTTTCAAGAACAAAGACTTGAACAAGAAATCAAAAGACTAGGTTGCTAACTTGTCCCTGCTATAAGCTGCCCACATGATTTTAGATAGTTCTCTCTCTAAACCTCCATTTGCTCCTCTATGAGAGAGGAGGGAAAGGGACATATAATCCTTTTGGTTTGTGCTTCTCTGCTCTAGCCATCCATGAGAGACTAAGTTGGGAATGGAATATCAGGCCTGTGAACAAATGCTTGACTTACTGCTCAGAGCCTCTGTTTTCCTGTCTATAAAATGGGTATAATTAGTCCTCATTTTTCAAGGTTAATTATAGGGATTAAATTAGCTAAAAGTGTAGAAAACACTTTCTAGCCAGGCTCTGGTGGCTCATGTCTGTAATTCTATCTTCTCAGGATTGAGGCTCAAAGCCAGCCTGGGAAAGTCCATGAGAATCTTATCTCCAATTAACCACCAAAGAGCCAGAAGTAAAGCTGTGGCTCAAGTGGTCAAATACTAGCCTTGAGCAAAAAATAGGTTAGAGATAGTGCCCAGACCCAGAGTTCAAGCCCCAGGATTGGCACACAAATAAAAACTTTCTCATGGGCTAGGAAGGTGGCTTAGTGGTAGAGCACTTACCTTGAATGCATGAGGCCCTGGGTTCTATTCCTCAGCACCACATAAGAAAAAAGAAAAAAGCCGGAAGTGGCGCTGTGGCTCAAGTGGTAGGGTGCTAGCCTTGAGCTGAAGAGCTGAGAGACAGTGCCCAGGCCCAGAGTTCAGACCCTACGACTGGACCCAAAAAATAAAAAATAAACAAAAACTTTCTCGAATTTCCCATCTTTTTTCATCCCATAAAACACTGATTCTGAATCTCACTTGGATCGCTGACTCTTTGAAAAATAAGATCAAAGCTATGAACTTCTCTTGCCCCTGAGAAAAAAAATGCACATCATCATACAGATGTAAAATTTCATATGTAATTTTGGGAGTATTCCGGGTTCCCAGATGTTCTATGGACCCTGGGTCTCCCTTTGACCTAGGAAGCACTAAACAATCTTCAAAAGAACTTATCATCAGTACCACAAAGACCCACCAGCATTTCTTCTTCTAAAATGATCGAATGGCTGCAATTTTTCAATTGACAGAAAGAAAGGGATGGGATTTGATCAATTTCAAGGGTTTTTTCTCTCTCTTTAATTTTCTAAACCTTCTGCACCTGCTGCAGCTTTGGAGCAAGTGTTCTCACAGATGGCAAAGTGAATGAGCAAGCAGAAAACTTAGAAATGTAATTTAATGAAATTATTTTATGCATGTGAAGATTGTCAGGGATGAAGAGACCCGCATACATCAAAAGGGAAAATAAGAGTATTCTCAAATATCCACATGTATGTCCTAGTCGCTAAAAGATGGTCATGCCAGGCACTGATGGCTCACATCTGTAATCCTAACTACTCATGAGGCTGAGATCTGAGGATTGTGATCAAAACCAGACTAGGAAGGAAAGTCTGTAAGACTCTTGTCTCCAATTAACCACTAAAAAGCTGGAGGTAAAGCTGTGACTCAAGTGGTAGAGTACTACTCTTGAGCAAAATAAAAGGCTCAGGAGCACCACCTAGGTCCTGAATTTAAGCTCCAGGATGACAAAAACAACAACAACAAATGATGTGATCATGTCTCTGCATCCCAGAGAACATTCTCTGATTGCAGCTGAGCCTCCACACCCATCTTGGGTGAATCTCTGATTTCTGAGCTGGGCTACAGTGGTTGGTTGATCATTTGTTTGTTTAAAGAAAAATCCACACCTGATAATGACTATGATTGATGCCTTGGAAAGGGTGGTTTGGATGCCTTGCCTCCTTGGAAGCTATTGCTATATCACACTCATTTATCTAACTTACTGACTTTTGGAGCTATTTGTCTTTAATATGATTTAAATTCCTGTGGCTTCCTTTTGAAAGGAAGTATATCCAACTTAAAATAGGCCTAATACAGCATGAGTTTGTGGGTACCAACTCATATCCAGCTTAACCAGCCTTAGAAGGAAGAAATATCAAGATGCAGCAGGAAGAAGATGGAGATCCTCATCCTGAGTTCATCAACCCACATGCATCTCATCTGTGTGCCACTGAGTGCCAAGCACTGCACCAGATGCTAGTGACTCAGATATCAAGAAGGCATGAGCCTTACATTCAAGAAGCTCAGGGACTGGTTGGTCAGTGGCAGGAAACAGGCCGAGCACTAGGCCCTCAGCCCAACAAGAGCCTCCTTCACCTGTATCTATGGTATAAAAGGACAGCTGAGCATTTACCCCACCCTTAGTGCTAAAGACACAGAAGAGCCTGCTTCAAATCTGTCTCATGGGGCCACACTAGTACCAGAATAGAGGGACTCACCCAGCTTTACAGAATTCACTTAATACTCTCCACTCTCCATTAAAATATCTGCCATTGTATCCAAGCCATTCCTTCTCCCTCATCTCTTCCTTCTCAGCAAAGAGTAGAGAGGACACAATACAGAGCTCATAAGGAAGCTCAGATCATTAGACACACTCAGAGCTGTCCTCTTCCTCCTTCTCCTCCTCCTGTTCCTCCTTCTCCTTCTCCTTCTCTTCCTCTTCCTCCTTCTCCTTCTCTTCCTCCTCTCCTCCTTCTTCTTCCTTTTCTCAACTCTGATTGAACCCAAGGTCTCATGCATGCACTCTATCACTTGAGCTGTTCCTCCAGACCGAGAAGCATTTCTTGAGCCCTGCCCCCCTCCAACCCTGCCCCAGACACCAGGCTAGGCTCCTCATTGCTCTATATTATTCAACTGACACAACATCACAAGGTGGCCTTCATTAACACCCCTGGCTCATGGTGGATGCTGAGCTTTAAGAGGTAGAATGATTTCCCCAAGGTCAAGCAGCTAAGATAAGGAGAAAACTCATCATTCCATTTTTGCTCAAACTGTGCTGATCTTCCTCTGCTCCAAGATACAGCCTAAATGGCAGTAGGTAGGACTTGGATAAAAAGCCCCTGGAGTGGTCCCCTGAAAGGCAGAGAGTTTCTCTAAGAAAGCTCAGGAGACTGTGCTAACTTGCAGTGATGCATAGGCCTGAGACATAGGTAGTTCTTTGATTTTCTTTCAGAGCTGAGGACTGAACTCAGGCCCTGTGCTTGTCAGTTAGTCTTTCCCTGAGCTAAATCCCCAGCCCAACATCGGTAGTTCTTTACAATACCATTGAATAAATTATTGCATATAAAAGGTTATGTATCTCCCATTCATTCTACAAACACTAGATTGAGTGAATGAGTGCCTATCTTCCATCCATTCATTCCACAGGTTCACTCATTTATTGTGTGATAGCTATTCCAGGTCCTGGAGACAGAAGGAACACACAAATTCCCTGCCTTTCAGGTACTTGAAATCTAATATAAAGAGATTGAAAAAGGGCTACACATAAATTCAATGAGAATGAAGTTATTTCAACAGTGCAAAATAGCAACAAGAAGATGTAAGGTCCCTGTTGTCACTGGTTGCAATAGAGCCACTCTGTAGAGGTGAAACTGATATAAGACTGGGGGGGGGGAGAAGAAATGGTTACTGGAATATTTGAGGACATGACATCCCAGGAAGGTATGTCCTGTGGTAGAATCAGCTTGCTACATCCACAGTACAGAGTTTATGGAGTATAATAGATAAGGGGAAGAATACTTTGTCCACACCAGCTAGAAAAAATTTTCTGGGTAGTTGAGGGATCAATCAGTAGTAGTCAGCTAAGCTCTGATCATGGCAGACCTCATACACCAAGCTAAAGAACTTGAACTTCAAACCTGAAGGTAAGAAAAAGCACTGGGTCAGGAGACAAGACAAAAACAAAAAGAGAGAGCACACTCGGAGGGAAAATTGGAGGATGGCAAGGAATGAGACCAGAGGCAGGCACACTTAGGAAGATGCTGGGATCTGTATGGGCAGAAGGAAGGACAATTTCCAGACATGATATGACAGTAAAGTAGGCAGGGCTTATGTAGCTGGGAGAACATGGAGCGAGACAGTTACGTGGAAGCAGGGAAACACCAGGATGTAGCCTGGTTATTCTGCCCAGCCTGAGCGCTTCTCTTAGAAGCTTGACTCTGAGTCTGGCACTCCTGGCATGCTCGCTGTTATTCCTCAATATGGGGCAATCTCCCTGGCCTTGGTCAAGGCATTCTCCCTTAGATATGCCTCTGACTCCACTTGCTCCTGGTCAACCCCCCCAGCACAGCTCTCTGGGGTCCCTTGTCCAGACTTAACATTTTCCCAGCCTAACATTGCAGAGTCCCAAGGCCATAATGGAAGTTCAGAGTCTCCATATTCTTTGAATAACTCTCCCCTGGGTTCTATGAGCCTTGGTCCACCTATAAGCTGAATAGGCCCGTGTGGAGCCATCAGAAGTCTGAGTGGAGTGAAAGTGGAGAGCACAATCCAGATGAATAGAGACTGGGTCTCTGGCAATAGCACAGTGACTGAGATCCACATGTGGGGTCATATTGACCCCAGTATGGATTTTCCATTTCCAGACATGTTCTCTTATGCATCAAATGGGGATGATAATGGTACTTACGTCTTAGTTATTAATCTAGGGTCTAAATTATAATGTGGGGCACACAGCGTTTGCTGTAAAGGCAACAATCTCTCTCTACCTATGATTTAATAGATCCATTAGTCATTGATGCCTACTCTTAGCCAAACATTTTTTAATCATTGTCACTTGTATGAACAGCGTGTTTGTGCATCCCTACACAGCCCTGTGGGTTTTCTGCCCCAGTAGCATTCAAAGATAGCAGAACAGGCACGGGCATAGAAGACCTGAGTGATATTGCAGTCTCCTCTCCAGTAGTCACAGCCATGCCTCAACCAACAGTTCCATACTTGCAGGGTTTTGAGAACAGTCTTTCTAGGACAATCTACAATGTGAACTTCAGACACTGCTTTCTCACACATCTTCCCATCACCTTTATTATTGCTCTTGCCACTACATCCACTGTGATCCTAAGATTTGCTCTTTTAGACACACAAGTATCCTATGGGAACTGAGACACCCATACCCACACACATACCCACACCCACACACACACACCCACACACACACACCTGATTTTCTGGTCAATAGGAGACTGTGCTGCCTTCTTCTGAGTTTCTTGTACACTGAGGAAAGTAGAACACTCCTGCTAGTTGTGAAGGTTGCTGCTCCCAAAGTGACAGTCCATCCTTACCCCATTCTCCAGCATCCCAGCAATAGGCAAGCAGTGTATGATGATTTCCCTGCCAGAAAGTGACCAGCCACCGCTATCAGTGGCACTTGAACCTCCCACTTTTAGAGAGCACCGAAGAGCAAGGTGAGCAATGACACTAAAGCCTCAGGGGTCATCTTGCAGTCACTGTACCCCCACCTCCTGGGGACAAGAATTTGTTAGCAGGAACATATTAGGAGGACCAGCGACCGGCATCTGTGACCCGAGCCACAGAAAATAAGAAGAGTGTGAGGACTCTTCCAAATAAACCAGAGGTACAGAATGACCTAGCTAGAGTTGACAGGTAAAAATCTAGAATGTTCCAGTTAAATCTGCATTTTAGGTACACAAGAAATAGTTTTGTTCACATTTTATTTTATTACTCCCTGAAATTCAAAAGCTTGTACAAGAGGGTTACAATTTAACATGTCCATCTAAGTGTCCAGTGCTTACAAGAAGTAATTATTAACTATAAATTTGATCCATACAATCTTTGGAGCATACGTAAAATGTACTTGTGTATCCAAAATTCAAATGAAACTAGGGAATCCTGGTTTTTATTATTGTTGATGTTTGCTTTACTAAATCTGGCAACCCTAGACCTGAGCTGGGCCAGGTGTGGGAAAAGGGGGAAAGTGTGGAAGGCCAGTCCAGGTGGACAGGTGAAGAAATAATTAGAGACATTAGCTCCAATTTGGCACCTGCAGACACACTGAGAGCTAAGGTCCGCGCTTACATTAAACTCTACTTTATTAGTTGGCGTGTCTTCCCAACCCTGGGTCAGAACCAACATTTCTCAGCCCGCTGTGCATGGCTCCTAGCCTGTGTGCATAACTTGGTCCGTCCATCTAGAAGTCGCAGCCATCAACCCAGTCTCGAAGATCCTTGCCCTGGCAGTGATGCCTCCAGGCCTCCCTGGGGACAGGAAAAGGGAAAGAGGAGAGGCCACATCAGCCACAGCCTTCAGGAGCAGGAAGGAGAGATGGGCTCTAAATAAACAGAGTCTAGTGAGGGGAAGAGGAACAAATAAACTGAGTTAACAAGTAAGGAAAGCAATGGCCCTGAAATTTTCAATATCTAGTCATCTTGTTTTGACATTGAAGGCATAAACTGATATGCTCAAATTCACCCATCTGTCATTGGTAAAGGCCTAGAGCCCTGGAGTGTGGGGCTTGGAGCTAATGTTCTTTTCCTATGCTAATGCTTCTGGTATTAGTGCTATTCTATTCTATTCTGTACTATTCGATTTATCGTATTATATATTACTTCCTCGACTATTAATTCTGCTATTAATGCTTCTGATACCATCTTGCACGTGCCCCACCCTTCACAGTTTGCATAACACCATCATACTTATCACCTTTTTTCCTCTCTTTTGTTTTTGTTTTTGTTTTTTGTTGGTCATGGGGCTTGAGTGCTGAGCCTGGGCACTGTCCCTCAGCTCTTCAGCTCAAGACAAGCTCTCTACCACTTGAGCCACAGCACCAATTCTGATTTTCTGAGTGGCTTATTGGAGAAGAGTGTCTCACAGATTTTCCTGCCCAGGCAGGCTTTGAACCACAATCCTCAGATCTCAGCCTTCTGAGTAGCTAGGATTACAGGCATGAGCCACCAACACCCAGCCTTATCACCCTTTTCTGCTTGCCTCTAGATGCTCTATTAGGTAGATTGGGCAGATTCTACACTCTCTACTTTTCCCATTAAGAAAAAACACTCAAACTATGATGCAAAATTACTTATCCAGAGTCTATGGCTACTTAATGATAACTGGCCCCCACTCAGTTCCCCTTTAACAGCCAATCTGAATATTTTCATTGATGGTTACTCTATAGACTCTTTGGGGGACCATAGCCTGGTTCCAGCTTAGAGCTGAGCTTATTTTGAGGAAGACAGACCCTACAGTCCACAAGCTCCATGTTCTCAGCGGTCCCACACTTTGATAACTAGTGCCCCCGAGGATGTCAGTGTCAAAAAGCTCAATCACCAAGAGTGCCCCTAAAAAAGCCCTAATCCCCTATCAGCCAAGAAAGATCAATTGGCTTGTCTCTTCTGCCAGACCCTGAGCCTGAAGCACCTGAGTCCTCAGTGCTTGCGTGAGGAATGAATGGACTCTTTCCTCTTTGGGGAGGCCACTTTCCATGACTAGCCTCAGCCACCTCTCAGGACTTATCCTAGCCAGGAATTTACTCCCAGTGTGTGAAAGAGACTTGTTCTCTGACTTAGCCATCCATCCCAGAGTGGGGACCTTGAGGCTTCAAGCCCTTTGGTTAGTGCCAAAGGATACATTCCTCCTTCTTGATTGTACATATGCATTATGTCTTAGAGAATCTGTCTCATCCCAAAGTTCATTCCTAGGGCTTCAACTGTTCTCAAACCAACACAAATGCCAAAGCTGTGACAATTTCAGGGTCATGTTTGTCTCCTCTCACTCCCTTTTTAAGCAATACCTCACCTGTCCCAATACCTCTTCCACAGTCCCTCTTATCATCTTTCATAGTCATCTGTGGCACATCTCTCCCTCTCCAGACCCTCCATTGCTCATCTAGACGCCTGCAGAGCCATCCAAGGTCCCCTCCCCATGCCCACACACATGCTTCTACTCTCCTTTCCTTCCTTATGATTGTGGGCTGATCCTCAATGTCCAACTCTCACCTCTGTCCATAGTTCTAGATCTTCAGGCCCTTGGAACATCCCACATGCTTCTCACACAACTCCTTTGCATATGAAGAGGGTTGGAAGGCTGGGAGGAGGGACAAAACAAAACTGCAAGCAAGAGGCTCCACAGGCCCACCTCTGCTTCAAGCAGAGAATTTCTTCTATCTCTTTTGGCTTGGAAGGTGGCTCAATGGTAGAGTGCTTGCTTAACATGCATGAAGCCCTGGGTTCAATTCCTCAGTACCACATACACAGAAAAAGCCAGAAGTGGGGCTGTGGTTCAGGGACAGTGCTGAGGCCCTGAGTTCAAGTCCCAGGAATGGAGAGAGACAGAGACAGAGAGACAGAAACAGAGAGAGAGGAAAGAGAGAGAATTAATTTCTTCTATCTCTTGTATGGCTTGGGCTTTTATATAAAGTTTAGTTTTTTATGTAAAAGATGTCACCGTTTCAAAAATAATAATAAGCTTCTTAGACCCTGGCCCAAAGGACTTTTGAGACATCCTAGCTACAAGCAGATCTTGGAGGAGCCAGGCTCAGCTATGTGGCCACTAATGACTTTTTTATTCTGCCTTCAGTTGAGTGTGTCATCTGTAAATTTCTGGGTAGTGGGAATCCCCACCACCAACTGCTGGTTAGGCTAGAAAGCCTAGGGAACTTCCTGCTCTGACTCACCAATCTTGGACATACCATCTGAAGAGGGGGCTCCAAAATGACTTACTCACCAATAGCCTAGGCCTTGAGGCTCTTGGGCTATCTTCATGGCACAGATAACAGTGTCCTTGAGATTAGGGTTCAACAAGTCTAGAGTGAGAGGCAGAAAAAAACAATGAGGGAACAGAGGATAGAGCTAGTCATCCTAGAGTTTCTCTGTCTGTCTTCTCTGCATTTCTCTCTCTCTTATATGTGTACATGCACATGTGCATGCAAGCAAGTGTGTGTGTGCACATGCATGCACACCTCTATCTCTGAAAGAACATGTATTCCTCTGTCCAGCTCCCCTTCATCAAAAACAATCCCCTCTCCATCCCTACAACTGTAGGCTAGTCTCTCAACGCAAACCTCCTAATCGGCTTCATGGAAGTTACATCCACACTGCTTATACCCTATGCGTCTCCTGGGGAGGGAAAGTTGGAGGGGGAGCAAAGCAAACTGTGGAAAGAGAAGGCTGGTGTAGAGCCTGATTCCAGCCTACCAGTGCAGTACATCCGGCAGATGTTGATGGCATTTGGGGTGAGGTTTTTGCACCACCTCCGGCTGCTGATCTGGAAGAGGCCATTGTTGGTGCTGCCATCAGCTTCATGATCCACAGCAGCCGTGTTGAAACCACTTGTGAAATAAGCAAGGCAGACCCCTGGTGGGAAGGGGAGAGATACGTGGGGGGGGGGGGTCAGACACCAGCCTGGGGTCAGATGGCTGGGGCACTGTAGACCAGAATGTTCACAGTGCCAGACCCATGCCCTTGCGCTCCCAGCCTCACCTGCCCTGAGGAAGCCAGGGCAGACACCCTCCCACTTCCTTCTTTACAGATGGGTCAATTGAGGTTTAGAGGGCAAGGCAGGTTCCCCAAGGTCACATACAGCTGCCATACAGCAAGGGTCAAGATTGGATTTCAGTCCTTGCTGGCAATGTATTCAGTACCTAGGGGAGCTAAATCTGGAGGCAAAGTTAGGAAGACACAGGTGGTGTCTACAAAAGGGGGTGAACAGAGAGAAAAATGAATCCAGATGTGACAATAGACGGCTTCTTTAGAACTGCCACCAGATTGTTCACTTGGCCTTCTATACAGCATCAGGACTGTCTGGTCCTCATAGCCACAATGAAGTGTAGCATGTTAAACTGCTCCTTTGCTACCTGACTTTGAACAAATTGAAGGTGGATTTCCAATTTGGCAGCCTCTCACCTGCCTCTGCTATGTGGTTAACTCAATGCTGGACATGCTGCTTTATTATTATTATTGGTATTGGTATTATTATTATTATTATTTTGATGCCAGTAGTAGGTCTTGAACTTAAGAGGCTAAGCATTGTCCCTTAGCTTTTATCACTCAAAGATGTTGCTCTCCCACTTGAGCCACAGCTCTGCTGATTAATGGAGACAGTGGATTTTCCTGCCTGGACTGACTTTGAACCACAACCCTGAGGTGTCAGTTTCCTGAGAAACTTGGAGACTGGTCATAACTGGGGCCCAGCTAGGGCTGGACATTCTTGACCTGTCATCTCCCTTACTCCTCATTTTACGTGATAGCTAAGTTAAAAAAGAAAATCCCAAGACCCTTGAAGGAAAAGGAATGAGGGATGATGGTGGGAGGGCGTAGAGAGAAGAGGGAATTGAGGGAAGGAGGTCCTTACAGTCAGCCAAGTCGTATCCCCGAAAGCCATCCAGACCAAAGTTCTGGAGCACTCTGGCCAGCTCACAGCGACTGTAGACCTTGGCCTCACTGGAGGGGAGTAGGCAGCTAAGGAGAGACAGGAAAGCCAGCACTGCAATCCCAGAGGGGCACAGCTGCTTTCTGGGAGCTGGGCTCCTGGTTTCCATATGGGTGCCACAGGTGCAGCCCCCGCCACTCTGGCTCCACGCTGAGTTTTCTCACAAACAGTCCTGGTTGTTGGTCCACTTACACACAGCTACACCTCGGAAGAAGAAGGAAGGGCAAGAGTCTTATTGTACCACTTGGAAACTGGAGAAGCTTGTGACAGAAATCTCCAAGGAAGTACTAGCCATGATCCCAAGATTTTTCTCCTCCCCAGTCCTGCTCCACTCCACCCTGCCCCAGCAGCTGAGGGGAGAAAAAGGGAAATGGAGGAGAAAACTCTAATAGTTTGAGCTCCAGACTACATGATTGGTGTTATTTTGTCCTAAGGCTCAACAGTTGACAACTAGGAAGGGAGAAAGTTTGGACTGAGACCAAAGTTAATATGAATGCAAAGCCCTGAGCAGTGGATAGCACAAACCAATCCCCAAGCCCAACACCAAAGACCATCTCTCTTCCAGGACTGAGTCTCCTCTTGATCATAACTGAGTCAGAGTCCCTGAGAAGACCTGTCTTTCCTCTGAACTCTAGATTTCATCCCTTCCCATCTCCAAGCCTTATTCCATCAATCACCCCTTCTCCCTAGTACCACATTAAAAGAAAAGAAAAGAAATATCACTATACCCTTCACCCATCTCCAGTCCACAATCCTCTTGGTCTACCTTCCCTCCGAGAAAAGTCTCCCCTAAATTCAAACTAGTATCCTGGCTTCTCTTATAAAGATCTCTGTGTCCAGTCTTGACCCCTGTTCCAAACTCTCCTATGCACACATGCCCCAGAACAAATTTAAGTGCAAAACCTAGCCATGTGTGTAAACTCCCACCACCACAGCTCCAAAACATGGGCCACAAGGCCATGGGCCCACCCCTGCTGCCCTGTCCTTCATTCACACATTCACTTCTGGCAATGACACATTGTCCACTCAGGAATAACTGTCTAGAACTTTAGACCTCTCCTCACCTCCACATAGTTAGCTCTCACAATGTCTCAAGGGTCATGGCATGTCTGAGTTCTCCAGAGAGAGTCTCTTGACAGACCACAACCCCTACACTCCCACAGCACCTCAATCTTCTCCCCTCCCTCCATCACATTGAAGTGTAATAAGCATCAATCTTCCCACTACTAAGAAAATGACTTATGTGCCAATACTGGGACTTGAACTCAAGGTCGAGAAGCTGTCCCCTTAGCTTTTTTGCTCAGGGCCAAAGCTCTACCACTTGAGCCACAGCTCCACTTCTGGCTTTTTGCTAGCTAATTGGAGATGAGAGTTTCACAGACATTCTCTCTGGGCTAGAATCCTCAGATTGCAGCCTCCTGCATAGCTAGGATTGCAGGCGTGAGCCACCGGCACCTGGCTCCCTAACAAACTTAAAACAGTGGTCTGTTCTTATTTATCTTCATATACTTAAAGCCAGGGAGAGTTGCTGGTATGCAGGGGCTACTGATAAGAATGCTTCTGAAACTCAAGTGCACTGAAGTCATGACCACTGGCACATAAGCCCATCTCATCAAAGCATGGAAAAGGAGATGGAGGGAGACAATTACCCTTGCCAAGCTCTCCAAGTCTGTCAGACACTGGGCCAGGCCTTTTTTGGATGCTTCCTACTCTTAATGTTAGCTAATCCTCTTAACAATTCAAAGGCGATGGGATTCATATCTTCAGTGTATAGATGAGAAACCAAGTTCACTGCTACACAGTGAGTGTTTTCAATTTCGTGGTATCTTGTATAGTAAAATGATTTAAGGATAAATCCATCCTGAACATTTCACAGCAGGGCCAGTTTAAGAAGCTAGATCAAAGAAATAACTCAGAGACCTGCTAGTGTGTGTGTGTGTGTGTGTGTGTGTGTGTGTGTGTGTGTGTGTTCCTCCCTCTCCCCTATCAGGCTCACAAACCAGAATACCCCTCACCTCTCTCTCTCTGCCCACCACCTTGCTTTTTCCATGCCCCTCTGGGTAATGGCTCCCAGAAGCAGGGGAAGGGGGCTCACTGATCAGGAATCCTCCCTGCCAATGCTGAGTCGATGGTGACAATGACAGAGGCAGCTGTGACTCAAAACCCCGCTTTAGCTAAAGATGACCCCCCACAATATCTCCAAGGGATATTAGGTATAGAAAACGGAGGTTCCAGACCTACCCAGAGCCTTCTAGAATGCCCTAACTTCTGTGAGATCGTCTTCTAGAACCTACACCACCTATGAATCTTTGCGTTGTCTACTGAAGTCCCTCCATTTCTGGGTCCAGAGCCACGTTAAGGCGACCTAATCTCCTCCTTTCTTGGCTTCTGTGCATGCAGGCCTCTACACACACACACACACACACACACACACACACACACACACAGTACTTGACTCTACTCTCCCAAGAGATGGTTGTTTCCTAGTCATGATGAAAGGTGCCCACTGCCTCCAGGCAGCCCTGAAACATGGGCTTTGAGGTCAGGTTGGCCTTGGCAGGTATGTAGACTCCACTCACTACCAGCTGAGTGGCCCAAAGAGTGGCTTAACCAATCTTTTTCCTCAGTTCTTAAATGGGAAAGACAGTGTATTAGAAGAGCTCAATAAAGATCTATAAGTGCATGGTACTCAGTGGTGAGGGCTCAATAAAAAAATTTTAAAATAGCCCTTTCAGACCAGGAGCTGGTGGCTCATGCCTCTAATCCTAACTATTCAGGAGGCTAAGATCTAAGGATTGCAGTTTGAAGCTACCCAAACAGGAAAGCCTGTGAGATTCTTATTTCCAACTTGCCAACAAAAAGAAGTGGAGCTGTGGCTCAAGTGCTAGCTCTGAGCAAGAAAAAGCTCGGGGACAGTATCCAAGCCCTGGGTTCAAGTCCCAAGACTTGTCCCAAGACAAAGAAGAAAACATAAATGACACTTCCTATTAAGAGCAGAGACATAACTATGTTTAGTTGTACCATGTTCACACTGTCTGGTCAGCCCAGCCCAGCCATAATAAAGAACTGAGCTTAGCCCTGCATGAGCATCCATGGGTTTTTTTTTCTTTTACTTTCTCTTTAAAAAAATTATGATATATATGGTCTCTCTCTCTTTCTCTCTCTCTCTTTCTCTCTCTCTCTCTCTCTCTCTCTCTCTCTCTCACACACACACACACACACACACACACACCACTCCTATTTAAAGCTCAAAAGAAATGCAGTGGTTTGTCTTAAAATGGGATGCGAACACTTAGCAGAGGGTCCGCCCTCTAAAGTTTTAAGTGTAGGATACATTAGTATTGACTGTGGGTCCAGTGTAGAGCAGATCTGTAGAACTCCTTCACCTTGCTCGAATGCATCTTCATGCCTCTTCCTACGTCCCCCCTCTCCACCTCCCACTCCCAGCCTCTCATACTCATTGCTCTACTCAGACTCTGAATGTGTCTAGGAAACTTCAATCTTTGCAGTCACTTGTCCTCCTCCAACTGGCTTATTTCCCTGAGCATACTATCCTCCAGGCATTCTGCTCCAGTGTACCCAGTAAGCCTGCCTTATTCATACATTTATTTATTATGTGCCATGTTGACCAAGCTCAGTCAAGAAAAATAATAAAATCATCCAAAGAAATGTCAAAAACAAACGTGCTGAGTTCCTGCACAGACAGGATGAAGCTCAGTGGAATCACAGAAGCTCAGTTAGACCTGGGTCATCAATTGGTTGTGTTTTTAAATTGTGTGTGTTTCCCTACCCTTAATTTGGGGAAAATTTGCCTCCCCAAAAAGCAAAATGTAAGATGGGTGCCAGTGGCTCATACCTGTAATCCTACCTACTCAGGAGGCTGAGATCTGAGGATTGTGGTTCAAAGCCAGCCCGGGCAGGAAAGTCCATGAGACTCTTATCTCCAAGGAACCACTAGAAAACCAGAATTGGTGCTGTGGCTCGAGTAGTAGAATGCTCGCCTTGAGCTGAAGAACACAGGGACAATGCCCAAGCCCAGAGTTCAAGCTCCACAACCAACAAAAAATAATAATAAAATAAAAAAACAAAATGTGCACACACACAAACATACACACACACACATAAGCCAAGGTAAAAGTTATAGTCATCCTCCTAAGTCAAAATGGGCTCCTAGTGTACTTAATTGAAGAGTGATAACGTCTGTTTGTTTGTCGTGGGTTTTTTTCCTCCATAGTGTCCTCCTGGAGACCACAGACCCACAGGGCTCCTGCGCCCCATCTTTATCTACTCTGCTACAGGTGGGCATCTAGGCTGTCTCTGTATCTTGGCCAAGGTGAGTCATGCTACAATGAATTTGGAAATGCTAATGTATATTCAGGAGTCTGATTTCAATTCTTTTGGATAAACACTCTCAAATAGGATGGCTAAATCATGGAGTAATTCAATTTTTTAACTTTTTTTTAAGGAATCTCCACATCATTTTTTGCTTTCATACCAGCAGGATTCTTAATTTTTCCATGTCCTTACCAGTATCTGTGGTCTTTGTTTTCCTGATAATGACTATTCAGATGTATGAAGTGATAGCTCATTGTGATTTTACTTTGCATTTCCCTGATGGCTAATAACACTGAGTATTTTTTTTTCAGATACGTGCTGGCTATTTATATATCCTCTTTGCAGAATGTCTACTTGTCATCATTAAAAGCTCTCCAGATAATTCCTGTTTGCATCTAGGCTCGAGCTTCTATTCATGGAATGAGTTCAGAACTTGGTTTGAAAACCTAAGTTTGGTGTCTGCCTCTGCCCTATTTGGTCTTGACATGTTAACCTCTATTCCTCATCCTTAAAATGGAGTCATTAACCCTCCCAGAGCAGTGTAAACTTGAACCTTACACTTCATCTCATAATTTCACCTTTCTCCTTTGTGACCTGGAAATAATCTTCCCTCTCAGGATGAAGGAGAAGCTTTCATTTTGTCAATGCATGAAGATCACACACACACACACACACACACACACACACACACACACACACACTTGCACTAGTACATCTTAGCTATTGTTTTTATTGCCTGGCCCTTGGTGGTGATTCTGTCTGCATGAGTTTTTTGAGGAGTTTTTACGACATCAGGCTGCTTTCACCATGTTATCACTTCTTTTTATTGAGTAATACTTCAGCTTATTTTACTTTATTGTGTGTTTTGTTATTTCCCAGTTGGCTCTCACTTTTAAATGGGGAAAAAGCAACAACAGCTCAAAGGGAACCGTTATGAGGGTAGACAGGGATCTAGTGGGAGCTCGGCAGGTCTTTAGTTCTCAACTAGGCTCTTCACAAGTCTTTCCTAGTCCCCCCAGGCAAGCTCAGATTCTTGACTACCTCCCACCAGATTCACCAGTGGTTCCCTCCAAGTGAATAGTCGACTTCACCTCAGGCCAGTGGCATCCACATCTCTGGAGATGAGGATCAGTCATCAGTACTTTTGCTCATGTTTTGTCCAAGTCACTCCAAAATGCTGCCTAAAACTAGGCTTCAGCCAAACTTCTTCTCATTCCCAAAGTATGTGACAGTATTTTCCATCCCTATCTTACATAGTATTATGTATGTCAAACCCACTCTTTCTGTCCTAACCCCCTGGCTAACTTCTAGACCTTTCTATACTTGACTTCCTACCTATCCCTACCTTAGGCAGGCCTAAGGGTCCCTTCTAGTCTTGCATAGGATCCAGTGCTAATTTATAAGTTTGGCATATATCACATTCTATCAATAACTTCTTTCTCCATTATTCCCATCAGATTAGCTGTTGTTGAATGTGGCTATTTATTCAGGGTCAGGAGGAAAACATAAAATAATGATAATAATGATATACATGTATATAAATAAATATATATTTATATATAATATATTACAATTATATATTATACATATATTATACATTACATATTTATATATAAATATTATATATGTATATAGAGAGAGTAAAAAAAATCAAGAAAATCACCTAGTTAATTCAGGAGAAGCTTTGCACAGGGAACTTGATCAAGAAAGTGATAAGACTAGCCCCAAGGGAAAAATGAGTCCTCCTCTGGTTATCTGTAGGAGAGAACCTACAGCTCCAAGATAAAGACCTTGGCCTACTCGTTCCAAACTCAGTGCTCTAAGAACAGAGTGGACATCTTATTCCCTGTTTCTGTCATCAGTGGTCACCATAGGTATGCCACTGTTATGGGGAGGACTCAAGTATGAAAAGTCAATTATCCCACTGCAAGGATCCAGCTTGACAGGATTACATCTTGTTTGTAAACCACCATTTTGCCCTTCATATGACCCTGACACACTACACAAATCCTACAGGCAAGAGTCATTAAGAGAGCCAGCCAAGTGTGTTGTGCCTGAAATATTTCTTAACAGACACTGAATGTATTAACTGTATTTGAGCAAGTGTAGGTAGATAGATCATAGCTAGGTAGGTAGATAGATGATAGGCCTCGATAATCGGAGGGGCCCCAATAGTCAGTGTGGCCCTGTGGTCCAGCCTGCTGGAGGGAACGGGGCATCAAGAGGGGGGGCCTCACCACTCCCCAAACCAGGCCCGGGGACAGAGCAGGACATTGAAAGGCTGAAGACCGCCCTATGGGACGTGTTGTGCCGCCGAAATGGGCGGGGCATGCCACCTAAAGGAGGCGGGGCGTGCTTCTGGAGGAGATGGGGGCTTCAAGCCCCACATAGCAACCTGTCTTTTGGGATGGGACAGGGAGGCAACCTGAGGGAAGAGCATGAATGGTGGTTTGAAACCATTAGTGGGGGAAGGGCACAGCCTATGGGGTTTATATAGGCTGCGTGCCCCAAGGCCCGGGGAAGGAGGTTAGGGGGGAAACAGTCTGGAGGGAGGAGAGGGGAGTTGGGAGGAGACCAGGAATCCGAGGGAAGTAGAGCAGAGGAGGGAGAAGGGGAAAGCCTGCGGGAGCAGAGCAGGACAGCTCTGTGAAATGCAGGGCAAGCCTCTAGGGGTCATTTGGGACCTTCCTCTAGAGAGGCCTGTGGAGAGGCGCCTCCCAGAGCAGAGCAAGGCAGATCTGTGCAGAGTGGAGAGGCCTGCAGAGGAGGAGGAAGGGAAGAAAGGGAAAAGCCTTCCCCTTTGGAGCTTTGGAGCTTTGGAGCTTTGGAGGTCTGAGGTTTGGAGGTTCGCATACCGACTAATTTGGTGGTTTGCAGACCACCTAATAAAGGTCAGGGGGTCAGGGCTGCCTATTGGAGGCTTGGAGGTTTGGTGGTTGAGGCTGCTCTTGGTTCTGGGTATCTAGCCTAGGACAAGGTAGTCTCAGGACCCCTTTCTGGCGTAAATAGTGTAAATACACTTTTTTGTCCACCTTTCACTGTGCCTGGATGGATTGTCTCACTCTCTGGAGGTCATAAGTATAGGTAGGTAGGTCAGCAGATAGACAGACAGATAGATGATGGGTAGGTAGACAGATGATAGGTAGGTAAGTCAGTAGGTAAAGAGACAGACAGACGTATAGATAGATGATAGGTAAATCAGTAGATTAGATTAGATAGATAGATAGATAGATAGATAGATAGATAGATAGATAGATAATAGATAGATAATAGATAGATAGATAGATGATAGATAGATCAGTAGAAAGAGAGACACAGAGAGAGATAACAGGACTTCCCACCTGGTACTGCTTCCCTCAAGAACCCTAACAGATAGGTCCAACTATTAAATGGTTGGTGGAGGGGCTGGGAAGGTGGCTCAGTGGTAGAGTGCTTGCTTTGCATGCATGAGGCCCTGGGTTCGATTCCTCAGCACCACATAAGCAAAAAGAAAAAAAGCCAGAAGTGGCGCTGTGGCTCAAGTGGTAGAGCACTAGCCTTGAGCTGAAGAGCTGAGGGACAGCGCCCAGGCCCAGAGTTCAGGCCCCACGACTGGACCAAAAAAAAAAAATCGTTGGTGGAAAGCCATTTAATCATTTTCAAGTTATAGCATCCATGTTAATTCTCTCCCAGAACCACAGCCATCACAGCCAATCCCTCTTGTGTTTTGTGGCACTTACAGGATAGAGAAAAAGGCTGAAAGCAGACAGAGCTGGGCTGCAGTCCTGATTTCACAACACTTACTACCTCTGTGGTCTTGGCAGGCTAGTTGTCCTTATGAGCCTCAGTACCCTGGCCTATAAAATGCAAAGAACTACCACTGCAGGGGGTCACTGAGGGATTGTGAGACTCCATGCAAAGCATCTCACATAGTACCTGGGACCAAGCAAGCACTCAATAAAAGGAAACATATAATTACTGTTATCTTGGGGGAAGGCAGTGAAGAAACCAAGCAACGTTATTTTTAAGAGCTACACTTGTCAGAAAAGAGTCTGGAAAAGCACATGAAGGGTTGTGCTAAAGACACAGCACAAGCTCACTTCCATTATACAGAGGCTTTTTTCTCATCTGGCTTTGTGACAGGTTGGCCCTGGCTGAAGTCATGAAAACAGAGGGTTTCTGAAGTCATAAGATCTCTGGATAAGCAGGGAATTATCCACTCACATCTGTCTTCTTGGACTTAGATCCTAGGGATTTTCTTTCAGAGAAACTGACCTAGCCAAAAGGAAGAGAAATGGGGGGAGGGGTAGAGGAAGAAGAAGAGGGAGGGAAGGGGGAGGGAGGGAGGAAGAGAAATTATCTATTTGGAGGAAAGGGCTTATGTATCCCTTTCCTACATCCTGTTTCCATCTTGACACTTTCCAAGGCCAAGAGAGGTCCCTCAAATCTGCTCCTAATTCTCTGGTATGCATTATCATATCTGATCTATCTATCTCTGTACCAAGGGACTCTTGCTAAATCACACTGCTGAACACACCATTTCCCTATTTTTAAATCTTTCAATGAGCCTCCACCACTCTTCACTGGGCAGCCCAAATAGTCTTGACCAGTCTCCTTTCCGGCTTCTTCATCCCTTATCTCCATCCCTAATCCCAGGGCCCTGGCAGTTCTCAACTCCTCCCAAAATTATCTGCCCAAAAAAGCCTTTACTCACTGGGTTACCAGATTAAATCTAGTGCTTTCCAAATCAGCCCAGTGATTTTACAGGAAAGGTCAATCCAACTTTTTTTTTTATAGGAAGAGTTAATCCAACATTCTTTTTTCTCAACCCTCCAACTTGTTTTCTTGTCCTTACAACTTGAGTTTATCCCTCTCACAGAATTACTGTGACTACACCGTAATTTATGTTAGATGTGACTGTGGTTCTGTCTGTAAGTTGTTCCAGGCCCAGGAGTATGTTATTTTTTTTCTGTGTTTCCTTAAAACATTGAGGCACTAAAAGAGAAGTTAAGGGAATACACTGACAGCCTACAAGTTGGGAAAGACTGTACTATAAAGGGATAGCATAATGGTGGCTATGAAAAAGTTCTGTGTCTTGATTAAGATGTTTGGAATACAAATCAATAAAAGGATGTGTGTGTATGCGTGTGTATGCGTGCGCACATGTGGCAATAAATTCCAAGCCCTGACTTTGCTATTACATTTAGCTATGTAAGATGTGACCACTGAGGGAAGAGTATATGGGATCTCTCTGTGTGTCTGTCTGTCTCTCTCATTTTTTGCAACTTCCTATAAATAATGGAAATGTACACACAGGCTAGTTTTCCTGTTCTGACAAATCTAAAAAATTATTGGCAGTGAGGGCCTGCCACCACTGGAAACGTTCACAAAGTCTAATATAAGATTCCTTCGAGTTGACTGGCTAGAAAGTGAATAATGGCATCAGAAACACAACCCAAGTGTGCTCTGACATCTGGTTGGTTTGGGAAAATGTTTCTGCTCTAAAGGCTTCCCCCAATGCCCAAGTGGTTAGAGGCCTGAGTAGAATAAATTAGGATCAATGCAGTTATAGAAGCTGACCAAGGGCAGCTATGGTATAAAATTAATAATAACAGCAATAATAATAATATAGCTCCACTATCTGATCAGACAGAAAGAGGCTGCCTAAATCCCTCACATTTGGGGGAAGTCAAGAAACCTAAAAATTTGTGTGTCCCTACCAATTTTGGGGCCCTGAAAATCTGGGGGCACTAAAGACTAAAACTGATGCCTTCAAGAACTGAAAATTTCTACAAACTCAGGGCCTCTAAAACCCTGAGACTCCTAGAAACCCAGATAAGCTAGTAACTGAATGATTTTAGGTGCCTAGAGTTCCTAGGAGCCTGTCACCCCCAAAAACTGATGTCTCTAACAATGTGTGGCCTCTGAGAAATAGGAAGCTTTTCACAAATTGAAAATCTGAATAACCTGGGGCTTTTAACAACCCAAGACCTATAATAAACTAAAGCTCTTAGCAACTCAGGTTGCCTAGCAACCCAGGGACTCTAATTATCAGAGACGCCTAGCAACTAGAGATTACACAACCTGGAGGCCTACTACATATCCAACCCTGGACCCAGATTACCTCTCTGTCTAGTGTCTGCACATAGTGTTGAGAGG
Organism: Dipodomys ordii; assembly: GCF_000151885.1. Taxonomy (NCBI): domain Eukaryota; kingdom Metazoa; phylum Chordata; class Mammalia; order Rodentia; family Heteromyidae; genus Dipodomys; species Dipodomys ordii. Next base: position 1,613,696 of record NW_012267247.1, read on the forward strand.
CAATATGTTCCAAGAGATAGGGCCAGAATTTGAAATCACGCCCATGGTTACTGGTCAGACTTTACCATTTTCTGGCTGAGTCTCCTGTGGCTTAACCTCCCTAATCAGCAGTTTACATATAAAACTACAATCATAATTATGGTATCTAGCTGTGAGCACCCAGTAAGTATTGCGGGAAAGCATTTTACCAGACATATGCATGCATGTCGCCATTATGTACTGCACACAACCCATCAATTCTACTTCCAAAATACCTTTCCCATCTAGTCTAGCTCCCTGGCCACCACCAAAGTCTTCCGTCCCTTCATTGTTCACACTGCTGTCAGTTATCTCCCCATCACACAGGTCCTAAAGTCTTCCACTGGCTCCCCACTATCCCAGAAGTCAATTTCTAACTCTTTAGAATGGTATAGAAACTCTTTGTGGTCAGGTTCCATCTTTCCTGCTTCATCTTCAATCACTTCTCCAAAGCCTGCTTCCTTCCTGTACCCTTGAAGCAAATCTGTGAGTACCACTATTTCAGGTACAAAGATCAGGAAATAGAGGCTGAAGGAACACACACACACACACACACACACCACATAGGTGTGAATTCAAACTACACCTGATTCTAGACTAAAAGCCATCACTGCCATTTGCAAGGTTTCAGATGCATAATTCTTGCAGGCACTGGTGCTGGCCTCTAATCCTAACTACTCAGGAAACTAAGATCAGAGGATCTCGGTTTAAAATCAATTGGGCTTAAAAGTCTCTGAAATTCTTATCTCCACTTAACTAGCAAAAAAGACAGAAGTGGGGCTGTGGCTCAAGTGGTGGAACATCCAACTTGAGTCAACAAAACAAGTGAGAGCCTAAGGCCCTGAGTTTCCAGCCCTCCACTCCCTCTCCCCCTTCTCTCAAAAAAACAATTCTCTGGCTGCTCTAACTTTGGTCTTTTTCTTTTCTCCCTCTCTTTCTTTTGGGAGCCACAGGACATTTTGCTTTGGTGGAGCTTGAGGTTTTACCACCCAGGGGTGCTCTCCTAGCACACCCCAAAACCACCTTTTTTTTTTTTTTGTCTGTCATGGGGCCTGAACTCTGGGCCTGGGCGCTGTCCCTCAGCTCTTCAGCTCAAGGCTAGCGCTCAACCACTTGAGCCACAGCGCCACGTCCAGCCTTACCTGTTTATGTGGTGCTGAGGAATCAAACCCAAGGACTCATGCATTCAAGGCAAGCACTCTACTGCTGAGCCACCTTCCCAGCCCCCAAAACACTTATTTCTATATGAGTCCCTAAGACTGTTCAGATTGTTTCTAGTGATGTTTAACCTGAAGCCATCTCATTATGCCTTAGAACTCAAGATGTACTTTATGATACATGGCTTAACACCTGTCTCTATGTTGCTGCTCATCCAAAAAATTCAGCTATTAACATGTTAGTGGCTAAAAAACATTTGTCTTCATATCTTTTCTATCAAGAAAACAAATTGCTCTACTTTCTAAATATATGCATTTTTCCCTCCACAGGATGCAATAGAACTACTGCTGTTGTGTTTTGTGTTTTTACTTAAGGTAAATATGACATATAAATATCTTTATTTACTTTGCTTGGCTTTCAAGGTTGGAAGTATAGTGGAGTCTGAGTGAATGGAACCACGGGAAGATTGTTCTGGCTCAGCCCAGTGTTCTTACTTTGTGAGCATGAGGGCAAAGATCCCCAAGAGAAAATGAATTCCTCTAAGACCCATAGGGACCAGATCAGCCTTTTCAGAACCTAAATGTGTACAAAAGCACCCCTCTTATACTTGATAAAAAGTACCCTGGGGCTGGGAAGATGGCTCAGTGGTAGAGTACTTGCCTTGCATGCCTGAGGCCCTGGGTTCTATTCCTCAGCACCACATAAGCAAAAAAGAAAAAAGCTGGAAGTGGTGCTGTGGCTCAAGTGGTAGAGCGCTAGCCTTGAGCTGAAGAGCTAAGGAACAGTGCCCAGGCCCAGAGTTCAGGCCCCACTACCGGACCCAAAAAAAAAAAAGCACCCTAACAGTACTGCTCTTGGACTCATGATGTAATTACAGGACAGTGAGCCTGGACACTCCATGAGGTTCCTTTTCGTGTGTGGAAGAAAAGATGTTCTTTGATCTGCAAACCAAAATGGTTTTTATAAGGTTCGCCCTGGGAAGGTGGAGCAGTCTCTTCACTCCTCTTGGCTAAGCCTCTGCCGAGTACCTGTGTCACCTAGGTAACTGAAGGGGAGGGCAAAGGTGTGACCAGGTAAGGGAAGGTATGGTATCACAGGATTCAAGTGTGATCTCGGAGCCTGGGACCCTCCCACAGTCTGACGGGAGGCGTGACCAAAGTGACTTCAGAGGAGGAGGAAGTGACTGCCTCCAGGTGACACAGGTACGGGGTGGTGAATTAGCCAAATGGAGGGAGGAGTCTTCTCCACCTTCCCAGGGCGTACCTTACAGTTTTCCTCCCAAACTCCAAGGAGGAGATCTATGTTTGGGGTTGGTAACACTTAATGGCCCTGAAGAGGCATTGAAAGCAACAACCATTCTCAGTGGGCATGGCTTGGCCTCCCTACATGAAATGGGCAAGGTCTGAGAACCTTTTTGGATATCACACCTGAGGATGGGGAAGGCCGCTGGCATTCTCAAGTAGGAGTCAGGAATGTTTCCTGCATCCTGTGGTGCAGGGGACAGTCCTACCACACACACATACACATCCAAGTGTGTGCATGCTTGAGCATCCATACATACACACATACACACCTCAAATGTTAAGACTGTCAAGGTGGAGATAGCCCGATATCCAGAACAGAGAAGCTGTGCCTAGCTCCCTCTCTATCCCATGTTTCATTTCTCTAGTGTCCTGACCTGGAAATTAAGATAATTTAACCTGATGATTTAGGTGTCATTCTCTACCTAAGTTTCCTACTCAGCCACCTGTTGATTTTGTGTGCAGTATTTTGAGTCTCCATAAGCAAAAACAGAGAGAACATTTTGCATCCAGTTCCTCAATTATAAATGGGAATAAATATTCTCAGGTTGTTAAGAAAAAGGGAGCCATGTGTGATATTGCCTTAGACATAGTAAGTACTTATTAAAAGTTCTCTCTTGGGCTGGGAAGGTGGCTCAGTGGTAGAGTGCTTGCTTTGCATGCCTGAGGCCCTGGGTTTGTTTCCTCAGCACCACATAAGCAAAAAGAAAAAAGCCAGAAGTGGCGCTGTGGCTCAAGTGGTAGAGCACTAGCCTTGAGCTGAAGAGCTGAGAGACAGCACCCAGACCCAGAGTTCAGGCCCCATGACTGGACCCAAAAATAAATAAATAAATAAAATAAAAGTTCTCTCTTTTACGAAAACCATCATAGTGAATCAGTATGGAAAAGTGTTGGAGGAAACTGTGATCTACTGTTATATGTGTCCCATATAACAGCTTTCAGGACAGAGGGGGCCTGTGAAAAACAAGAATCACATTTCCCTAGAACATTCCAGAGGCAGCAATGGGTCTTGGGCTTCGCAGAAGTCCTAGTGCAAAGAACTTTGGCATGGAGATACACAGGAAGTCTGCTGCTGTTTTTGTTCATCTTTAGAAAAAAGGAGTGAAGGAAGATTCAGCTAGATGAATCATTTCAATGGTTCTCTCTCTCTCTCTCTCTCTCTCTCTCTCTCTCTCTCTCTCTCTCTCAGCTCTACAGAATTGAAGTGTCAGAGCTTTGAGGTCAAGTTTAACCAAAGGTCAAATCCAGTAAAGACTCTGCCATTCTCTAATGAATTGTCTATAGGTATGATAATAGTGCAAACCAATTAGGATCCTGTGAATACCTAGAGAGATACAGCATTTCATAAGTGCTTAGTAAAAGTTGGCAAGCATTGTTGTGTTCTAATAGCCACAGATGGATCTTAGTCAATGTGTTGCACCCTCAGATTCAACTACATCCGCCCCCCCCCCCCAGCCCAGTACTGGGGCTTAAACTCAGGACCATGTGCTATTGTTTAGCTTTTGCACTCAAGGCTGGCACTCTACCACTTAAGCCACATCTCCACTTCTAACTTTTTTTTCTCTTTGCTGGTTAATTGGAGATAAGAATCTCTCAAACTTTCATGCCCAGGCTGGCTTTGAACCAAGATCCTCAGATCTCAGCCTCCTGAGTAGTTAGGATTACAGGCATGAACCACCAGTATCAGGTTTTTCAACTACATTCTTATTTAAGATTTCCACAAGAGTGCTTCTGCAGGGATCAGATGGTAGCAAACTTGAGGTTCTGCATTCAAACATATATACTGTAAGGTGTCCATGCAAAATCATGGAATATTGTCAATCCCTACATGAAGATATTTGGCAGCCTCTGCTACCTCTCTCCTATATACCCATGCACACATATTTACATGCAAAGAAGTTAACATTGGCTATTGGCCCAAAATAAGAACCTATTACAAGCTAAGGGATGAGGATATAAACATGTTTCTCCAGTGCCTCTTTGCTCCCTCCACTGTACCCCCAAGAACTTTGCCTGCCAAGAGATGTTAAGATGATGACTCCCGAGCATTTAAAGTGGGAATGGCATTACACTCCTCGGGGAGCCTATGTGAAGAAAGCAATCTTGTAAAACAGGATCTGTTCCATAGTTAAGCCAAGGCCATCTTTTACTGATTAAATGTCAATAAGAATGTGGATAAGTTAAGCTATTCAGACCTAATGTTCCAAAATGCCAAGTCCTAAGGCTAGAAGTCTAAACTCTATCATTCAAAATACCAGGGGATGGAACCTTGGAGGAGTAATGGGAGCTAAGCCACTAGAGGATCTGGAATCTGATTGGTGGTGCCCTGCTAAAGCATTCCCACACGTGGGGCTGGCTTGTACTTTTAACCCATTAAAAGCAATGTCCTACAAACATGCCCAGAGTACGTGAACTCAAAAGTGTACATTGGAGCTGCTATGGAGCATGGAGAATGTCAGGCTTCACAAGGGACAGAGACAAGAAGATGGAAGAAACAGAAGGGAACAGAGGCCCTCACATGAGAGACAACAGCCACCCACCCTTCTGCCCTCCTAAAATATTCCAAATAAGAAGTACTTGCTCATCTCCTGGTTAGTCTTCCTTGTTCCAGTGGAGGTGGTTTTATTTAATTATTACTCAGTTTTCTCATTATAGAAGCTGATTTAGGCAGAGGCAATGGACTAACTCAAAAAAAATGTAATTATACTATCAGAATAATTCAGTGCTTGGTCTTAAAAAGCACCCATTTTCTTTAGAGCCTAGGGACTCGGGGAGTGGAGGCCAGAGCTCAGGGCAGGGTTAAGAACAGGGAGATTTCAGGTACAGGGCTGGGCCTCTGGAGGAGGCATCCCTAAAGATGCAAAGTGCTTAGTTCACAAGGTGAAGCAAGCAGCAAATGGAAAGTGCTGTGGCTGATGAGGGCTGGCACAAGACAGGATGTAGAAGCAGCCCTCCAACTCTGGGCAGCCAAGTGTGCGGAAGTCTATCCCGCAAAATCTGCCCCAAATCTATTTTCCTACTTGCCACTATCTTCTCAGGGTCTAGCACAAAATAAGTGCCATCTCTACCATCTTTTCCCCTAGGAAGGAAAAAGATGGCACCACCTTTCTTACAACTTCTTAGGCTTTCGTTTTAGTCATATACCACTGATGTTAATCAGATGGCAAGAACTAAAATCCAGACACTACCAAGAGGTAAAGAACAGAAAGGTCACAGGAGAAATCAGATTGGAAACCTAAAACACAGAGCGGGCCCTGCTGATGGACTTCTAGGAAATGTAGTCACGAGGACCTAGACTCTAAAGAAATGGGTGCTTTTTAAGGAAAGGATAAAATTGATGGCTGCCGGAGAAAATAGGGCTGGCAGTATGTGCCTCGTTGGGCTTGGCCTTATGAGAGACTGGACCCCACTTCCTGGACCCTAGCTAGACAAAGGGAATTGAGAGCTGTTAGGAAATGTGTCAAGCCTACCGCCAACAGCAGGTGGCCCAACCTTTCACCTGGTGTTTTTTTGTTTTTTTTTTTTTGCCTTCTATGCATGGGCTTCTCAGTCAATGAAGAAGAAGGCACAGAAGAAGAGCTGCCATGTAGCACAGGGCTCACTCGTGGCTTGGTTCTGCATACAACTAGGTTGCCTGCCTGCCTCCCAAAAGATGCTGCTGAGATCTGGTGAAGCCAATGACTTAAAAAAAAAAGAGAGAGAGGGTTAGGGTTAGGGTTAGGGTTAGGGCCAGATGTTCCCAAGGAAAAGGATTTCCCCCATCCATATCTGGGTCAGATGCAAACAAGGAGCTGGTACACAACAACCCAGTCCATAGGGCCTAAGCCATGGACTAAGCTTTGTTCATTATATCTTATCTCACTATAGCCTCAGCCATTCTCTTTTCACCTGTTCTCTAGGAGGCACCTCTGTGGGCCATATGTTGAGACCCAAGCAGTAGAGATCTGTTAATGATGAAAGAGTGATTCCCATCCTCACATCCTAGAGGGGAAAGAGTGTCCTGTAATCTCTCAGAAGAGCCTACAACGTAGAGAACAGATGATTAATCTATATCCCATGAAGCTTGGGTGACTTGTCTCTGGGCCTCCTCAGAGCAAACAAAAAAAGCTGAACAGTCAGGGCCCTTTCCACACAACCCAGGCTTCCATCAGAGAAGCTGCACTCTTCTTCATGTAATATAGTTAAAATCCCACATAAGTTTTATTTCAATAAAATTGCTTAAGGCTAGGGATATAGCACAGTGGTAGAACATCTATCTGGCATACACAGGCCCTAGGTTCGATCCCTACACTGGGACCAGTGGGGAGAAGCTCCAAAACTTTAAAAGGATTGTTGTCTCTTTTTTTGGACCTGGGCTTGAACTCAGGGCCTGGGCACTGTCCCTGAGCTTTTTCACTCAAGGCTAGTGCTCTGAGCCACAACACCACTTCTAGTTTTCTGGTGGTTAATTGGACTTTCCTGCCCAGGCTGGCTTGGGATTGTGATCTTCAGATCTCAGCCTCCTGAGTAGCTAGGGTTACAGGCATGAGTCACTGGTGCTAGGCTTGGTTGATGTCTTTTTGATATTCACTACATTATGATAGAATACATCCCCTCTCTTACCAGACTTCCTGGTGGATGGAGCTTATTTCCCAAGCCATTGGCTTTTGGGGATGCCTATACACTGGTCAAAGAGATGTTTTCATAACATTAGCAAAGACTTGGAATGTATTCATTCCATCATCAGATCTTGCCTTTTTCCATGAGTAAAAAAAAAAGTTGTTGCAGTTAGCCACAGGTCCAAGAAAGATGAGAGGCATATGGAACAGACCCAGGCCCAGCCCACAGCTCGGGATCAAGCTGAGCCTGATTTGCATCAGCCAAATTCTATCCAATCTGTAGACCTAGCAGCCCAAAACAAATGCTGGATATAAGCTATTGGAATTTCAAAGTTGTTGTTCCCCACAACATAGCTGACCACACAGTGCCCTTTATAGACCCTTTCTGGCATTTCCATTTAAAGTATAAACCTGGCTGTTTAAAAAGGAGGGAATTTTTTAACTAGAACTCAAGCACTGCTAGCTTCTATCACTCGGGAGAAGAATTTCACAGTATCTAATTAAGCTGAAGATGCAAATAACCTTAAAATTCAACTTTTCCACCTCTAGGTAATTATATAATGTGAAGCAGTTGGCAAAGTTTTCTGTAAAGGTCCAGATCGTAAATATTTTAAGCTTTGTGAGCTACACAGTCTCTGTTGTTACCACTTAATTAATTCTACTGTTTTAGCGTGAAAGCAGCAATGAGCAACATTTAAATGGATGCTCGTGGCTGTGTCCCAACAACACTTTTTAATGGACACTGAAATTTGTTTCATATAATTTCCACATGCTAATCATCCATCAGTGGAAAAATAAATAGGGAATCTACATGCAATGGAATATTATTCAGCCTTTAAAAGTAAAAGAAATTCTGACACATACTTCAACCTTGAAAACATTATGCAAAGTGAAACAGCCCAGATACACAAATATGTGTTTATGATTGTACCATATGATTCCCTATATGAAATGCCAAATCTAATTTATGGAGATAGAAAATAAATGGTGGCTTACAGGAGCTGAGATAGGAGAAAGGAAGATTTAGTCTGGGGTAAAGAAAAGGTCCTGAACCTCTATGATGAAAACTTTAAAAACCTGAAAAAGGAAATTAAAGCAGAACTAAGGAATTGGAAAAAAAAAACAAAACACCCATGCTCCTGGATTGAGAGGATTAACATTGTGAAAATGGCAATACTGCCAAAGGCTCTCTACAAGTTCAATGTGATACCTATCAATATCCCAGCCTCATTCTTCAAGGAAATAGAAGAAGCAATCCAAAAATTCATATGGAACAATAAAAGACCTGGAATAGCAAACAATCCTTAGTTGAAAGAACAGTGCTGGAGGAATATCAATACCAAACTTCAAACTCTACTACAAAGCCATAGTAATCAAAACAGCTTGGTACTCACACAAGAACAGACCTGAGGACCAGTGGAATAGAAATGAAAACCCATGGGGCTTGGAAGGTGGCTCAGTGGTAGAGTGCTTGCCTTGCATGCCTAAGGCCCTGGGTTCGATTCCCCAGCACCACATAAGCAAAAAGAAAAAAGCCGGAAGTGGCGCTATGGCTCAAGTGGTAGAGTACTAGCCTTGAGCTGAAGAACTGAGGGACAGTGCCCAGGCCCAGAGTTCAGGCCCCATGACCGGACCAAAAATAAATAAATAAATAAATAAATGAAAACCCAGAAATGAACCCACAGACCTATAGCCACCTAATCTTCAATAAGGGAGCTAAACAAATAGAATGGAAGAAAGATAGCATCTTCAGTAAATGGTGCTGGGAAAATTGGTTAAACACCTGTAGAAAACTAAAGCTAGGTCCCCATATATCACCCCACACCAGAATCAATTCCAAATGGATCAAAGACCTCGAAGTCAAAAGACACCCTGAAAACATTACAGGAAGGAATAGGGGAAACTCTAGGGCTCCTTGGCACAGGCCAAAATTTTCTTAATAAAGTCCCAGAAATACAACAAATCAAAGAAGGGTTGGACAAATGGGATTGCATAAAACTTCAGAGCTTCTGCATGGCAAAGGACATAGAAAGCAAGATTAAAAGAAACCCCACGGACTGGGAGAAGATGTACACTAGCCATACAATGGACAAGGGTCTCATATCTAAAATATGCTTAGAACTCAGAAAATTAAATCCCCCAACAACAAATCCTCAAAGAAACAATCACCCAATTAGTAAGTGGGCTAAAGACTTAAAGAGAGACTTCTCTGAAGAGGAAATAAGAATAGCCAATAGATACAGGAAGAAATGCTCAATTTCTCTAGCCATAAAAGAAATGCAAATCAAAACACCATTGAGATTCCTCCTCACACCAGTTAGAATGGCTACAATCAAGAAATCTATTAATAACAGATACTGGAGGGGATGTGGCCAAAAGGGAACCCTAATGCATTGTTGGTAGCAATGTAAACTTGTTCAACCACTTTGGAAAGCAGTATGGAAGTTCCTCAAAAGACTACACATAGAGCTCCCCTGTAACCCAGAAATCCCACTTTTGGGCATATACCCAAACTATCTCAAACAAGGTCACACTAAAGCTACCAGCATAGTTATGTTTATCACAGCATTATTCATAATAGCTAAGATATGGAACCAACCCAAATGCCCCTCAGTAGATGAATGGATCAAGAAAATGTGGTATACATGTATCTGTATAAATATATATACATAAATATATATACATAATGGAATTCTATGCCTCCATCAGAAAGAATAACACTACCCCATTTGTTAGGAAGTGGAAAGACTTGAAAAAAAATTATATTAAGTGAAGTAAGCCAGACTCAAAGAAACATAGGTCCTATGATTTCCCTTATCTACAATAAGTAGTATGAACCCCAAGTGAAATGAACCCCAAGGTAGGGACACAAGAGCTTTTATCTTTCTTGTTGTTCTTTTTAATGTACTTATAATATACTATGTGATTTCTTTTTGTTTCTTTATATGTTCTTCCCCCATGGTACAACCCCTGTTGTACCTGTATTTGATTCCAGTGTCCTGCATCTTGTATATACATTTTTCTAAGTTGGGGAGGGGAAGGAAAATAACAAAATGCTGAAATAAGTACACAGGATACAGGATGACCTATTGTAGCAATGAGATAAACAAGACAGAATGTTGAAAACAAACTTTACAACTTTGCAGGGGGGAGAGTTGGGGAGGTGGGGAGGAAAGGGATAGGAGGGGAAAAATAAAGGAGGGGGTAACAATGCTGGATAGGAAATGGACCCATTACCTTGCTCATGTAACTGTAACCCCTCTGTAAAGCATCTTTATGATAATATATATATATATATTAAGAAAAAGAAAGAAAGAAAAGTTACTGGAGATGAATGGTGGTGATGGTTATAGAACAATGAGAATGGATTTCATTCCACTAAACTACACTGAAAAGGCAGTGAAAATGATGTCTTGTTATGCATATTTTACCACTATTTTAAAAGATTGAGAGTTGGGCACTGATGCCTGTAGTCCTAGCTACTCAGAAATCTAAGATCTGAGGATCACAGTTTGAAGCCAGCCTGGATCGGAAAGCCCATGGGACTCTTCAATTTAACCAGCAAAACATCCAGAAGTGGAGCTGTGGTTCAAGTGGTAGAGTGTCAGCTTAAACAAGGCCCTGAGTACAAGTCCAGTACCAGTAAAAAATAAAAATTCAAGTTCAAGTAAAAATTTTTTTAAAAAATTCCTAACTCATAGCTTCTTACAAAAAACTATTGGTAGTAGGATTTCACCTTTGGCAGGATTTCACCTTAGAAAATTATCCTAAAAATAATTCTCACTCATGTGCCCCAGAAATTCACCACAGAAGTGTCTAACATATAAAAATAAAAATAGAACAAGTAGGGGCTGGGAAGGTGGCTCAGTGGTAGAATGCTTGCCTTGCATGCTCGAGGCCCTGTGTTCAATTCCTCAGCACCACATAAGCAAAAAGAAAAAAGCCAGAGTGGCACTGTGGCTCAAGTGGTAGAGCGCTAGCCTTGAGCTGAAGAGCTGAGGGACAGTGCCCAGGCCCAGAGTTCAGGCCCCATGACCAGACCCCCCAAAAAAAAAATAGAACAAGTAGCCTAAATATTCATCAACAGAAAAACAGAGAAATACATTGTGGAATACCCAATGATAGGGAGAATGTGGTGAAATTTATACATAAAATTTAAAAACCATTGAATAATGCTATGTTGTATTAATGGATACATAAATATGTAGTAAAAGTATAAAAGCATGCATGGAGATGATAAACATTGAATTCATGGTAATAGCTACCTCTGGGAAAGGGGAGAAAAATGGAGTTGAGAGTAAACTATACAGGGAGCTCCAATTATATCAGTAATGTTTTATTTCTTTAAATGAGAGCTGATGCAAATATGACACAATGTTAAGATTTGACACCGCTTAATGGTGGGTAAATAGGTGTTCATTATGTTCTATTCTTGTCTGTTCTTTGAAACATTTCACGATGAAAAAAATTATTTTACAAAAAGTAAAGGGAAAAAGGCAGAGGAAGGAACATACTTTTAAGGAGAAAAAAAGAGGGGAAATTATCAACTTCAAAACATGCCATTAGCAGCAGTAGGAATAGAAGGAGAATAAGCAGTCTGAGTTATTGATCCTTCCTGGCTTTTTCTGGCGCCTTCCAGGCTCCCAGCTCAGAACTTAGGAAATAAGAAGTAGGCAGAGACCCACATTTCTAACCAAAGGATGGTTCTGCCCACAGGTTGGTCTTTCTAAGGCTGTGAAGGGAAGACAGAGAAACCAGACCAACTATATCTGAGCAGCACTCCCCTCCCACTCCACCTCCTGCCCCCCCCCCCCCCAACCCCCACACCCACCCCTCCACCCCACCCCACCCCCCACCCCCGTCACAAGCCAGGTTTCCACAGGTAAGCCCAGCCACATTCACAAAGCTGTAGAAGTCATTTTAGGGCTTTGAGAAGTTTTATTGTAGAACTCCATGTCCTCTCACTAGTATCTGCAGACATATGGGAGGAAAATCCTAAACTAGACTTCCCTCTGGGCTTCCATCCTCAACTCAATAAACACGCATTCCCCACCCTTAGTCCTATTCAGTATTTAATACTGTTAGGATCAAGTTAGACTGAAAAGTAACAGGAACCCCAAGTGAAGCTGGCTTAAGTAATATAGAAGTGTATGTCTGTGTCCTGTGGAAGAAATTCACAGATAAATAACTCAGGGAACTATGAAGGTACTATCATTCCTGGGGTGTGGCATTTACCTGCTTCAAGATGACAGCCAGAGCTCCGGTGAGCAGATCTGCCTTTCTGCCTTCAACCAGCAAGAGGGAAGAAAGAGGACTGTCTTCTTCTTTTGCAAAGGTAATTTCCAGAAAATGTCTCATTTCCACAAATGTCTCATTGGTTATTCACGGTCATTTGGCCACTCTTAGCTCCAAATGAAGCTAGGATATGTCGTTCTTTGAGACACCACCAGCCCTGACAAAACTAGGTGATCTGTTGCTAAGAAAGTAGGGGATCTTAGAAATAGTCTCTGGGACAGGGGCCAAGTGACCGTGTGACTGGCCTGGAGCAGCTGTTGCTTCTTCATCCTTCAATCAAGGTAATGGAATATTATTAAAGTCCTCTCCAGATCCAACATCCTATTTTACACTGCAGTTTCATATTATAGAAGTGCTTGATTCCGAGTTGGAAGAGGCAAAATGAAGGGAATTCATGCTTATTACTTATTCATAATGGATCTACTTTTTCACTCTTTATCTCTCTTAAACTTAACTATATGCTATTGGATATATTATCCCCTTTTTGAGATGGGAAAATTGAGGTAGGAAAAAGCTAAACCACTCACTCCTAAGCTCAATGAATCTTTAAGGGGGGGGGGGGACTGGAACTGACATCCAACCTTTCACTATAGCACACTGATAACCCCAACAGTCAGATGCCACATACAGAGATTTCCATCAACGACAAACCACGTGGGCTGGTGACCTAGTACCTGTCTTAGTCTAAGAACACTGAGATCATCAAACATGATTTTTTTAAAAAGTGTAATGACATATTTATCAAATGCATTCTGTGGGTAAGAGACAGATGGTTGTATATAGGAAAAGACCTAGGTACAATCTCAGGTCTGCCATTTACTAACAGTTTCACCTTGGACAAGTTATTATGTCTCATGACTCTAATCTATAAATTGGGAATATAAGGAATATATATGTTTATACATATGGAGAGAAAAGAGGACACACACATATGGTTGTTGAGAGGATTACATGAATGACAATCATACTGGGAATGTAGTATTCATGTGAAAGTGTTAGCTTCACATTACATTAAGCAACATCTACTATGTACTTAGAAGACAAACCAAGGAATAGAGAGCGGTGGGGTGTTTGTGGCAGAGGAAGCAGCCTAATCCAAAGCTAGAGAAGATGACAGTGAAGGGTCCTGAGGGATGAAACGAGTTGGTGAGTCTCTTTCCAGCTCCAGAAATGGAGCCTTGGCTCAGAGTGGGTCCTCACTGGGCACATGTGTGATTTGAATAGGAAAGCTCTAAGAATGAAGGACTATGAAACATGAAAACTCCAAATGCCCAACTGCAAGCTCTCTCCACAGCACTAGAAGCATGCAAAAGGGGGAAGGACACCCTTCCCTGGTGTCTACAGGAGAAGACATGAATTTGCGTCCTTGGTGTCCTGGCCTTTATCATGCCATAGTCCAAATGGTTAGTTATTCACAGCTGGTAGATAGCCCTACTGTACCCAGCCCCACCTTCTAGAGGATAGTATCCTCTGAACTTCAGCCTCACACAGGAAAACTTGCTTTTGTGTACAGAAAGGGACAGCTAGACGTCACCCAAAGTCATACCCAGAAATCCAGCCAGCCAGACTGCTGCAGGCAATAAGAACCTGAGGAATAGGGCTGTCCTCTCCTGACCTTGAACCCCTCCCAAGGAGAAGGGGGCAGCTCCCTCAAAGACCATGTGTAGATCTGTCCTTCATAAAACTGGGCAAACCACAAAATAGAGATGAGACTCGGAAAATGGGATTTGGCAGACTTGGGTTTTCTTCCCAACTCAGCTAAGTCATTATGTGATCTTGGGCAAGTTCTTTGACCTCCTAGCAGTCTGGTAAGAGGGCTCATCTGATATAAAGATTAAATGTTGTGGCTGAGAATGTGGCTAGAGTGGTAGAGTGCTTGCCTAGCATGCTTGAAGCCCTGGGTTCAATTCCTCAGTACCACATACACAGAAAAAGCGGGAAGTGGCATTGTAGCTCAAGTGGTAGAGTGCTAGCCTTGAGCAAAAGAGGCTCAAGGACAGTGCCCCGGCCCTGAGTTCAGTCCCCAGGACTTAAAGAAAAACTTAAATGTCATGATGGATGTAAGGTTTGTTTTGTTTTGTTTTGGGGGCTTGGAGGGGAAGGCTGGGGGGGGGGGGTTGTTTCGTTTTTGGCAGTGTGGGGCTTGAACTCTGGGCCTGAGCACTGTCCCTTAGCTCTTCAGCTCAAGGCTGGAGCTCTACCTCTTGAGCCACAGTGTCATGTCTGGTTTTCTAGTGGTTTATTGGAGAGAAGAGTCTCATGGACTTTCCTGCCCAGGCTGGCTTTGAACTATGATCCTCAGATCTCAGCCTTCTGAGTTGCTAAAATTACAAGCGTGAGCCACTAGCACCTGGCAAGAAACTGTATGCTTTCTTTATTTTTTTTTCAGTCAGTTGTGGGACTTAAACTCTGGGCCTGGGCACTGTCTCAGCTCAAGGCAAGCTCTCTACCACTTGAGCCATAGTGCTACTTTCTGATGTAAGGTTTTAAGGCAGTTCTGAGTAGGAAGCAGGGGTCTACCCATCTCTGTTCTTATTTCTCTTGGCTCTCCAACACTGATAATGAGTCCCATGGAGATGCCGTGACTTTCCTTCTTCCCTCTCATTCTAAGCATCCTTGACTTCTGAATTTGATGAAGTTACCACTGAACTTTTTCATGCAGTTCATGTTTTGGTAACTGTATACCTGTCACATGATGACAGATGTTAGGGTAGCAGGCTCCCTTCCTCTCCCCCAGGCTCCAAGGAGACCACAATGATGGCATAAGATATACAAGTATCCTGAGCCAAATTGCAAAGTAAAGAGCAAATCTATGTAGCTCCTCTGGCCTATTCTGGTTCTCCAACTACAGGCTTTCCTGTTATTTGTGTTGGAGAATTCAGGTCAGGCTAGAGATAGGAGTGGGACCTCCTAACTCTCCAAATCCAGATGTTACACATGCCCCCCCTCCTCTCCCCTCTCTCTCTCTCTCTCTCTCTAACACACACACACACACACCCTGAAGCTTGTTAGCAGAAATGTGTCAAGACCTACAAAAAAGCTTGGCTGTATAAACACCATCTCAGTCTTCTAGAATGAGCCCAGGTATGTTCTACACTTAAATGGTAACAGGAAGTCAGAGAAGTGGCTGGCCTGCTTCCTCGTTCTAAAGTGCAGCAGCCCCACCCCCACCCCACTAGGAATTTACTGGTGACGTCAGCCTCCATCCAGCCAAGAGACTTTTTTTTTTTTGGTGGAGAAAATAATGACACCCACAAATATTCCATGAGAGTTGGAGGAGTTCGGAGAGCTGCTATGGAGCTACAAGAGAAGAAGAGACATATATAGAGGGTTCCAGATGAAAACGTGGGTCCAGCAAATCAGTGTTCATAGTTCTGTTTCTGAAGTAAGACATAAGATGGGAAGCAGGGGGCTGGTGCCTCAGACCTATAATCCTATCTACTCGTGAGGCTGAGATCTGAAGGCCACAATTCCAAGCCTATCTGGGCAGGAAAGTCCATGAGACTCTTATCTCCAATTAGCTGCCAGAGAACTAGAAGTGGTGCTGTGACTCAAAGTGGTAGAGTGCTACCCTTGGGCAAAAGAGATCAGGAGCAGCAAAGAAAGAAAGAGGAGGGAGGGAGGGAGGGAGGGAGGGAGGGA
>NW_012267247.1:1630132-1697516 GCF_000151885.1 Dipodomys ordii
AGGAAGGAAGGAAGGAAGGAAGGAAGGAAGGAAGGAAGGAAGGAAGGAAGGAAGGAAGGAAGGAAGGAAGGAAAGAAGGAAGGAAGGAAGGAATGGTGGGACACAGGCTGTCATCCTGCCTGAGGAAGCCTCCATGTCCTCTGAGTTATCTCAGGATCAGGTAATGCTTGGATCGCTGTCCTAGAAAAAGAGGGCTAGCCAAGGAAACAATAGTACATTTGGAAAACAGAGTGGGAAGCCACAATGAAGTTCCCACTTCAAGTACCAGCAACATCCAGTCAACTGTGAATGCTGTGCTGGGTGGTGGCATCCCACTCTACTTTCACTGTGGTAAGAAAAGTCACAGCATGGGCTGGGAAGGTGGCTCAGTGGTAGAGCGCTTGCCTTGCATGCCTGAGGCCCTGGGTTCAATTCCTCAGCACCACATAAGCAAAAAGAAAAAACCCGGAAGTGGCGCTGTGGCTCAAGCGGTAGAGTGCTAGCCTTGAGCTGAAGAGCTAAGGGACAGCGCCCAGGCCCAGAGTTCAGGCCCCATGACCAGACCAAAAAAAAAAAAAAAGAGAAAAGAGAAAAGAAAAGTCACAGCAGGTCAGACAGAGGAGGAGAGCCATCTTTTGGATCAATGCTAAGTTTTGGACCAGAGAGTAGTGCTAGCAGGGACCCTTGAAGTAAAGATGAAAAACAAGAGAAGGAGAGAAAGAAAGAATCCAGGCCTGGTACTAGTGGCTCATGCCTATAATCCTAACTTTTTAGGAAGTTGAGAGCTGAGGATCAGTTTGAAGCCATTCTGAGTAGACAAAGCCAGGATACTCTCTGTTGGTGGTGTTGGTGGTGGTGGTTGTAAGGCCTGAACTACAGCAGGCCTGGGCGCTGTCCCTGAGCTCTTTTGCCTAAGGCTCTACAACTTGGAGCCACAGCTGCCTTCCAGTTTTGAAATGGTTAATTGGAGTTAAGTTCCATGGGGACTTTTCTGCCCAGGCTGACTTCGAACCATGATGCTCAGATCTCAGCCTCCTGAGTAGCTAGGATTACAGGTGTGAGCCACCAGCGCCCATTTCCAAGACGCTCTTATCTCCAGTCAATCAACAAGAGGCTGGAACTGGAGACTTGGCTCAAATGGCAGGGTACCAGCCCTGAGTGAAAAAGCTAAGGGACAGTTTCCCTGAATTCAAGCCCTAGTACTGGTGCACACACACACACACACACACACACACACAGCAGGAGCCTGCACAGAGGGTTAAGGAATCCAATACTAGCCCTCAGGGGACCCATTGGAATGTCACCCGAGGCAGGCCCTACCTTAAGTAGAGACAACACAGCAGGCTAGTTTGAGCACTTGCTGGAAGAAAGAGAATGTTGGACATCACTGTGCATGCATGGCACCTTCAAACTCACACAGACACAACTTTTTGAGCACTCATGTGTAAGGCTGAAGGCTAAGCACACTGCACACATTAGCTTCCTCAATTCATCCACATGCGTATATGAACATGTGCATATACAAAGCACATTACTGACAAGAGCCTCAAGGCTCAAGAGTGGTTTTGTTAAACAATTTGCCTAAGGTCACAAAACTACTAAGTGGCAGAGCTAGAATTTGAGCATGTCTTTGATTCCCAAGTCTCATAATCATTTTTCTACCCAGGGGAAGGAAACAGAAGTAAATCTACCTTAGAAGAGACTTTTATTTCTCCTATCCAACTGGAAACCTGGTGGGCAGAGAAGGCTGTGAAGAAAAGCCTTCTGGGATGAGATGAGGCACTGATTCACCTGCTTTGGGTAACCATGGATGTCTTTTCTTTTACTTCCCAGCTGGATGAGGCCAGAGCTCTTCTGTTCTCCAGCCCCTTCTGCTTACTTCTGCCTTTGCTTTGGATTAAAAAGCCATTTGTTTCCACATCTGTCCCATCCATTAGACTCACAAGTTGTTCTCATTCCTGGCTGCACAGAAGGATCTCTTTTAAAAAGATAACAATGGTTGGCCCCCACTTAAAAGCACTTAATATCAGAGTGCCTAGGGTTAGGCACTCTGTATTCGTATTTTTTTCCTAAAGCTTTTTGGGTGATTCAAATGTGCCACCTGGGTTGAGAGGTACTATGCAGACAGTCCAACGCTTCAAGGTCAAAGACCAGAGCATGAGTCTTTGAATCCCTGCAGCCCAGAGTGGAGATGGTTTCAGAGTAGGGGCTTCATACATCTTTACAAGGAGGATAAATAGCAGAAGCTAAAGATCAAAATGCAGAAAAGGTAATCAAGGAAGTATTATTCATCAGGGGGAAGAAAAATGAGAGATTTGAGATTTGAGGCAGAAGTGAATGTTTAAGATGCCAGGGGCAGAGGAAGAATCTAGCTGAGGCTCTTGCATAGCAAATCTCCAGTTAAAAGTAATAGGAAGTTTTGAGACAGAATAAACAGCACCAGCAGCAAAGAGGAATAGGGTGGGGTCAAAAAATGGGAATCAGCTTCCCGCTGGTGGCTCATGCCTGTAATTCTAGCTAGTCTTAGAAGTAGGAAAGACTGTTATCTCCAATTAACTACCAAAAAACTGAAATGGAGGTGTGTTTCCAGTGGTAGAATGGCAGTCTTAGGGAATAAAGCTAAGGAACAAGGTCCAGGCCCTGAGGTCAAGCCCCACAACCAGCACCAAAAAGGGGGAAGGGGAGCTTTGAAAGGAATAACGAGCTTGGGGACAGAACCCTTGGTATTAGTGAGAAGAGAATGAGAAGGACAGGTGCCAAGAAAAAAAGGAAAGAGAAAGAACATTGTGGTGACTTTTCAGAATAATTGAAATATGAAAAAAAAAGAATACCGCTAAGATGATAAAATTCATGATTTAAAAATAAAATGAGAAAATAAGAAAAAGAAGCTTGTGATTAAGAGCAGAGCGAACCTGTATGCTATCCATATGCGTGTTTGCTCAGAGTGCTATTGTTTTCGTTGTGAAAAGGATTATAGGTAAATAAAACTTGCAAATACATTTCATAATGAAAAATCCTATGATGAACAACTGGGATGATCATAGTGAAAATTCTCGGGGAAAAAAAAGTAGACAGTGCTCTAGGCATGAAAAGTGGAATCATTATCATTCTAAGGGGCCATCACCCGGTAGACGTTGCTGTGTGTGCTAAGAAAATCCGCTCACTGAGCACTGATCTGCAGTCAGCTACACAAAGGCAGCTCTCCAGAGGCAGGCTCCCCAGGGCTGGGGCCTGGAGGAAATGGAATCCTGACTGGTATACACAGTAGGCCTCTCTCGGGCCATCTCAAGATGGAAGGACACCTCTTCATTGCTGTCTCTTGCTAGCAGTCTCTTTGCAGGGCAAAAGAGCAAGCAACTTCCCCAAGCCTCTTTCATAAGGACACTAGGCTTATTCCTGAACGTGGAGCGTTCATGACCTTCCAAAGGACCACCCCTTAACACTGTTGTGACAGGGGTTCCATTTCAAGATAACACCCCAACATTCACACTTTAGCAACACAGCAACACAGAAACCTATTCTGTTTTGTTTTGTTGGTTGGTTTTACTTTTTCCTGCTACTACACCTAACCTGTAAATATTATTCTGAATCATCCACAACCATGGCACCCAACTGCTTCAAATGTTTCAGCTATATTTATTTGATCTATGGATGAGAAAGGATTCTCTAAGCATAAAAGGCAATGGAAGAAATCACTAAGGGAAAGAAAATCAATACATTGGACTACACCAAATTAAAAACCTCCTGGATGTCAGAAACCATTCTACACAAAACCAAAAGGCAAGTGACAAGGCCGGGGAAAAATATGTGCAATAAATATGACAAAGAGTTGTTATCTTTAATATATAAAGAGCTCATATAAATCGATAAGAAAAATATTAATATCCCAGTAGAAAAATAGGCAAACAGCATGACTATGTACAAATAGTCTAAGAAACACATGAAAAATATTTATCTGCACCAGTAGTCAGGGAATGCAAATAAGCACAACACTAAGCTATCATTCACCTGTCACACTTGAGTAACACTTAAGGCTGATAAGGACAGAGTGATCATTTGCTAATTTCTAAGGAAAAATTGGTGAGGGAAACTATCTTTTTTTTCTTTCTTTCTTTTTTTTTTTTTGAGATTGGACTTACTATGCAGCTCAGACTAGCCTCAAACCTGCAATCCCTCCCAAGGGTTTGGATTATATGCATGGACTACATTACCTGGCAAAAAAAAAAAATACTTCTTTACTTTTCTTTCTTTCTTTTTTTGGTGCCACTACTGGGGCTTGAAATCAGGGCCTGGACACTGTCCCTTAGCTTATTACTCAAGACTGGTGCTCTACCACTTGAGTCACACCTCCACTTCTAACATTTTATTGGTTAAATGGAGAGAAGAGTCTCATAGACTTTTCTAACAGGCTGACTTTGAATTGCAAAATCTTCAGCTCTTGGCCTCCTAAGTAGCTAGGATTATAGACCTGAGCTACCTGCACCTGGCTTACTTTTTGACTTTAATATCTCCCTACAACCTAGAAGAAAAGTTCAAAGACCTCACAAGACCCTCAAGACTCCAGCCTTCCTGTCCTAGCTCTTCTAGAGTACCCCACTTCTATGCAGGATCATCTATGTGATCCTGTACCTAGTAGGGTCTGCACAGATTGTCCTTCCTGGGGCCTGTCACCCTCTTCCTTCTCTGCTTCTTACTCCCTAGCCTTGTAACACTTCCTTCTCCACAATAGAGGGAAGACATCGCCATTTTCAGGAAACCTTCATGAGCTGGGTTTGGCATCCCTGCCCTGTACTCTCATTACACAGCCTTCCCTTACTTAGCACTTACAAGGCAATATTGAAAATGACTCTTTATGGCTTTCTATCCACCTTAGATTATATATGCCTCAAGAGAGGCATTATATTTTTATTCATTCCTGTATCCCTGGTCCAAATCCAGCATAGATGCTCAACAGATGACTCCTGAACTAATCAATCATATAATAAATTAATGATTCCGTTTTGCGCCATAAATTTTCTGCCACTATTCTGGTAAATGTGAGTTTTACATAAAATGGATAAAATTAACTCATCTGAGATGGAGAAAAAAATACCTCACCCATGCCCCAGCCCTCATTTTATGCCCATGTTCTATCATCCTGTGGGTTGTAACCCATTATAGGCCATGAAATTAATCCAGAGGAATGACACTTGTATCTGTTCTTTCTTTGCTGGTTCCAATATTTTCTATTTCTCTACCCATTGCACCAAGGCAGGAAGGAGGATTAGTTAAAAATATGAGCTGAGCTGAGCTGAGCTGAAGGGAAGGGCACTAGTAGCTCACAACTATAATTCTAGCTACTCAGGAGGCTGAGATCTGTGGATCGTGGTTTGAAGCCAGCCTAGGCAAGAGAGTCCATGAGACTCTGATCTCCAGTTAACTACCAGAAAACTGATAGTAGAGCTATGGCCCAAAGTGGTAGATCACTAGCATTGAGTAAAAAAGCTCAGGGACAGAGCCCAGGCCCCTGACTTCCAGCACGCATATATATGCATACTGAGGAGATAGAGTTTCTGCTCTGATTTTCATTCATTGTGAGAGTCCAGGAAACCTACCAGATCCTCTAGGCTCTGGTCTCCTTACCTAGTTTCTTGAATTGGGTATTATAAAAATATAGATGAGGTAGGTCATGGAATATCTCAATGGTACAGCATTTGCCTAGCAAGTACAGGTCGCTAGGTTCAATCCTCAAAATCGCAAAAAATAATAACAATAGATCATGCATTAGTGGCTCATACCTAGTGGCTGGGACCTGGAATACTGAAATTCAAAGTCGGCCCAGGCCAAAAAGACCACAAGACTCCATCTCTAATGAACTTGCAAAATGGAGGTGTGGTTCAGGCGGTAGATCACTAGCTGTCAACTAGGAAGCCAAGTGAGCACAAGGTCCCTGAATTCAAGACTCCATAATGGTGTGCATATGCATGTGCGCACACACACACACATACACATATCACATATAATAATAGCAGCAATAATATTACAAATAGGCTAAACTTGAAGGCCCAGTTTTGCTCCAGCTTCCCAGCACTCTCCATTGGCATCTATGGTGTGGAGATGCTGTAAGCACCCAGCAGAAGCAGACAGCGCCCTCCATTACTCCCATATACCTCACCAGACACCCCTTCCCTCTTCCTCTGTTTCTAATAAGCTTCCCACCTTGCCTTTGTACTGCAATTCAGGTCTCAGCCTTAGGGGAAACATGTACTCAGTGAAGTATGAGTCCTGGAGCACAAGGTCATCAGTTCTGAAGGAAATAACTATATTTCTAAACTGCAAATATGACCAAGTCCTTCCCTTGCCTAAAATCTTTGTACAATCCCCATTATACTCAAGATAAAGATCTGGCTTCCTCATATGGCCAATAAGATCCTTCCTGACATCCGACCAGCCTGACCAGCCTTGCTTTTATGTCCCAGCTTCTTTCCCAAGCCAGTCAAGCCTCTTGATCCTGGGCCCTCCCCACATCACCTTACCTGCCCAGGACATTTCTACAGCCTAGCTCTCATCATCAGGTCTCCACCCAAGGTTCTGGGCAGCACCTTAACCTCTCCTTGCTCAGTGCTCCCCATCCCCCACCTACTCTCAGAGAGGCTACTTCATCGTAGTGCTGGCTGCAGCCTGGGCATAACTTGTGGGTCAATTCTCTTTCTTGCACCTTAAGGGCAGATGTTGTACCTTTTGTTCCATATCCTTAGCCTCTGGCCCAGCACCTCCCCTAGAGGAAGCTCTTAGTGCAAATTAGTGAGAGAGGAAGCAAGGAAGAAATGGACAGAAATTCTTTATCTGACACCTTCCCTAAATTTCTAAGGCCATTAAACAATTGAAAGCCTTTGAATTGCAGGTCAATTTTTAAAGATCAGCCTCCTGTGGGCACAGTCTTAGAAGGAAGCCTTACAATGAGGAAGGCAGGGTGAACGCGAGTAATCTGGATGCCAGGACCACCCCTTCCACTGGAAATTTCACCAACAAGAGGAAGTGTCCTGAAATGATCATTTTCCACACGAGTGTGAATTTACACAAACAAATCTTGGAAAACTACGAGGCCAATGTTTGAATGTCTTTTTAGGTGAACATATTTGGGGTGGGGCCAGGACAAGGCTGGGCTGCTTGTCTTCCAGCAGTGACTTCGGATTTTTGGCCATTGAGTTACAGACCCCATGCACAGAAGCCCCTGCCTGAACAAACCTATAGTGACAGAGGTAAAACCATTTGAATCAATCACTGAAACTAGCTACATCCAGGCATGGAGGATTGAGGTGACTCAGAATCAGGTTCACATCTGGACATTTCACACACACACACACACACACACACACACATACACACACACATACACACACACACATTTTCATTTGATTGGCATACTAACCCACTGACAAAGGAGTCTGGAATTTATAGATGAGAAAGCTAAGGACAAGAGAGGTTAAATAACTTGTTGAAGTTCACAGGGTAAACAACCAAGCCCTAATTTGTTCTGATTTCATATCTCTTGCTTTCTTCGCACAGAATTCCTATCCCTAAGTAGTTTCTTCTATGCTAGAATTTGAGTCTAAAAATTGTTCAGCAAGACAAAGGGTGTGGGGCCATGGAAAGATATACCATCATGTAGAGTCTAATAACCTGGGGGACTTGGGATTTATCTGTCCCCTAGCAAGCTGGTTCTGGGATCCCCTGTCCTCACCATCCTGTCCCTCTCAAGAGAAGTGGTAACTTTGATCAAATCCCCAAGGGCTTAGAGGATTGCCTCCTGCCCCAAAGATGGATACTTCCACCTCAAACATCAGCCTCCCTCCAACACCAGCTATATATCCAGATGTCTTTCAGCCCCAGAGACCAAAAGGAAAACTAAACAGCAGCAGAATTGAGAAACTCCATAGATATAGCAGGCACTTCCTGGATCTTTAGCAACCCTTCATTCCAGCACAAAGGCCCCATGGAGCCCAGGGACTAGCTAAGCCTGCCAGAGCTCACAGGAGGTAAGCAATGCCTGATACTGCTCCAAGGGATGCTGGGATAGGGATGCCTCTGCATCTTTGTTCCTCACTTTGGGCAGATGGTAACTAAGAGGCCAATTCAGAGCTGCTTCACTAGCATAGGGCTTAGGTCAAGGATAAAGTGCAGGGGACACAATGGGTAGCCACTGCAACTTCAGCATGAATTCATTTCCAGATCAGTGATGAAAGCAGTTTTAAAAGGACAAGATGATGATGATAATGATGATGATGATGATGATGATGATGATGATGAGACAAAAAGAAAACTTCTACAGCCTCAAACAGAAAAGTAAAAAAAAATGGCTTTGATGACATTTCCTAGCCACAGCTTGCCAGACAGCTCAGAAGTTAACTATGTAATATGTAGTTAACAGAATAGACAATCCAACAAGGTTTCCCTGGGAATCCATCCAGGATGGAGATCCCACCAGGATAGAGATCCAGTTTCCTCTTCCTAACTCCCTTTCCCCAGATGGGGGTTGGCAAACTGTGCTGGTTTAAAGTAGCAGGAGGAAATGTGCTAGGGAAGGACTTGCTAGTCTACTTGGTTTCTGACTCTGTTTTTTTTTATTATTATTATTCCTAGGCTAACAAATATACAAACAAGGCCCTGATCTTGGATTTAGGACCATAGGTTCCTAATTCCCTAGTTATGCTGAGGGATTAGCTGGTTTGAGTGAATATAAAAAATGAAACAGCTCCATCTACACCTGATTTTATAGGGCATGAACTAGGTAGCGCCCTCCCCCCCAGCTAGGCCTCTCTTTCAAGAGCTAGGGTGGCACTGTGAACCTGGAGAAAAACAAAGCACATCAGGCTTTCCTAATGCTTATAACAGAAACCATGCAATCTCCATCAAAGATGGGTTATACAAATCTGATAACCAGATCCCACCGAAAGATCCGTAGTGTCATTCGTCAGCTGTGCATGGAAATACATGCTGTAATCCTAGCACTTGGGAGGGTAAAGCAGGAGGATCTCAGGTTCAAGACCAACCAATGTACAGGATGGAGCCCATCTCAAAACAGCGGGAGGAAAGTGCCCCTCATCTTTCACTATTTGCAAGACAGACACCAGGAGAAAGGGGCATATACCCCTCATGGGGCCAATGCTCTTGGGGAACTGCTTTGTGGCATTTTCTTCATTGGTGCCTTAACTCTTAAAATACCTCAAATACTTGATTCAGAGACCTACACATGAAGCGTCCTCAGGATTCTCAGGCGACTCTCATCCTTAGCTTCCAAAAATATCCAACCCCACACCACACCCTAAGAATCTGACTCAGTAACCACGCACTTAAAGAAAACAGAAGTATAAATTTACTATTCACTTAGTGGTAGCAAGGTAACATTGTAGGCATAATGATTAAAAAAGGGAGGGGGGTGACAATCAACTTTATAATGCTGAGCTTCAAATCCAGACCTATAAAGGGAAGGAGGACTCAAGATGCCTTATGGACCAGGAGGGTAAACTAACATAAATAAAACAAACCAGGCCAGTGGGAGAAGAGTCTAACAGAAGCGACCTCTCCTTCTTAAATTTTGATTGTCTCTGAAAATGCTGGTGCAAACTGTCACAGCTCTGATTGTTCAAAAGAAGCCACAAATCTTGATTTTCATGTGAAACCTCTGATTCTTAAGAGGGCAGCTGAATTTTCTTGAAAACATTAGGTGAGTTAAATCAAGCCGACAGCCCGCCAGTTTTTCACGCTGCCGTACAGGTAGTGAGCAACATCTCCTTAACCATGGTATTAGGCTGCCACACTCCAGCCGTCATCTGCCACTGCAACAGAAGCACACACAGCCAGAGCTCCCTGCTTCCCTCTGCACACATGGCTGGACTCCTGAGCCCCAGAAAACAACTAACTCTACAGGAAGAAGAAGGCACAGCTGAGCCACCCAGCAGAGAAGCAGGATGGCCCTCATGGCCCCCTGCTGGCCTACAGGACTAAATGGCGGACTGCTCCTGCAGGAAACCTTCAGGGCTAGGGAGGCTTTTATCTGGCTCCGAAGCCAGGGCTGCCTCTCGAAGGACTTCTAGGTGCTCCTCGGCAGCAGACAGTGACTGATCAATCCAATCAAGACCCCCAGTCAGATGGCAGGCATTCCTGGTCACCAGCACCAGATGACTGACAGACAAGAGCAGGGCAGTGGTCCTAAAAGAGAGGGGGAGGGGGAAACAACATGAGATTTGGCTCCCTGGAAAATGAGGGGCTTTGCACAAAAATTAGAATGGATCCACTCTAGCCTAGCATTCTCCAAACTGGAGACCATCTCCTGAGAGGTTGGTGGATACGAGGTATAATGGATCCATACTCAAATAACTTTGGGGATAGCTACCTTAAACAAGGTTAATGGTGAAGACTGTCTTGAAGACTTTGAGGTTCCTGACAGAGCTCCCAAGAGGAAAACTAGAAGATGCAGCATTTCACAAACTTAAGAATGCAGAAGCCGGGCTGGGATGGTAGCTCAGTGGTAGAGTGCTTGCCTTGCATGCCTGAGGCCCAGGGTTCGATTCCTCAGCACCACATAAGCAAAAAGAAAAAAGCCAGAAGTGGCACTGTGGCTCAAGTGGTAGAGCGCTAGCCTTGAGCTGAAGAGCTGAGGGACAGCGCCCAGGCCCAGAGTTCAGGCCCCACAACCGGACCCAAAAACAAAACAAAAAAACAAGAATGCAGAAGCCACTTCCTGAAGCACATCCATTAACAGCTCTCAGTAGGGTACTTTGTGAAACAGCTCCAATGTGGCCAACTCTACAAGCAACTGTATCTCCAGCTACTTATTGCCCCTTAAAGACAGGATATATGTCCTCAACTTGAGTATTCTTTATTGATCACAAATCAGTAAGTCCAGTACTGGCTTATCAACTTTTAAATAAAAATATAATTGAAAATCAAATTGAGGAGGAGATTTTTCTGTACTTAAAGATTCATAAATATATATATATATATATATAAATACCTTTCATATAGTGAGTACACTATATGAAACTAGGGATATTACAGATAATTAACCCATAGCCAAAGCTGGGTAACAGCAGGAATGGGGCAGAGAAACCAAAACTACTGTCTATCCAGCAACCATTACACAGCATGTGCACAAGATAGTCATGAATCAGAGGAAGAAAGAACATGATTTTTAATAGGCAGAATTAGAAGGTCAGGAACAGAGGTGTCTAGGGGTACTTGGTAGATGAGCATTGCTGTGGCTGACATGTCACCTCCATTCTCTTTGCTCTGCTCACCACAGCCCTACACACTAGATGTGGGATCCAAAGATCTCAGAGGTGGTAGGAAAAGTAAAGAAGGGAGAGGGCATGAAAATTACTAGACCTAAAACTGGTCCTCTCATGCAAGGTTTCAGGCATGGCTCACTGGTAGGCTGACCTTTCACACGGAAGTGAATGTACCCAAAGCCTGGGCAGCCTTGGGATGCCAGCAAAGCAGTCCTCTCTAAAGAACCCAAGTAGCCAATCTCGCAGCTGTACAAGGACAGTGAACTGGCAGAGTGTAAAGAAGGTTGGGCACTCCACTTTCTCACCTTGCATCCAGAAGCTTGGGGTCCAGTGGGGGGTACATCGACTTCACGACATCGTCCACTCTGAGAGGAGGCAAAAGAGACTATTTTCAATACTGCACTTTTCCTCAGCTGCTTCTCTACCTTCCTCTTTGTCTGTGGCTAGTCCAGACTCCATCTTTCAGGGCTCATTCTCACACTGCTTCTGCATCCTCTGGGCAGAAGCTGGGCAGAAATATTTTGTTTTACAGAATATTTTGTGTAGGTTTTTATGGCTTTTGTTTTGTTTCGGTTCCAATGGTTTAAATGCCCAAGATCACACATAAGGGAATGATGCCTCAGATTACTGGTCAACTGAAAAGACAAATGTCAGACAATGCATAAAACTTGGAAATAAGTGAACAAAAGCTATGAAATATGGAGATCTAGAGAAAGAGTGGGACTGTAGGAATACTCATACTTAATAGTGGTCACCTCCTAAAATTGAGGAGCACTTCATTTTCTAGATAAGCTAGTATTTTAACTTTTACAAGCCTTTACCACTTTTGTATTCAGGGGACATGCAAATACAGTTACATAGAACAGTAAAAAAAAAAAAAGTTACCAGCTCAATTTGAGTTCAAACAGCAATTCTGCATTCCTTCCCCACATACTACAGACCATGATTAATTACTTCAAGGCAATTTCAGAAAAGAACAACAACCCATTTGGATTTGTGGGGTCCAGGACGGGCTCAAAATCTTTGTTGATAGTTCTGTTTCTAAAAGCATTTGAAGAAAATTCCTTCATTCTCACTCGGGACAGTGGAGATAGAAAGAAAGTACAGAGGCACAGTGGCCCTCAGCACCTGGTAGCCAGCCCTTTCTTTTCTCCAGTGCCCAGAGCACTGCTCTTCTTTAAACACCATCAACACAATGTATAGAGTGAATGAAGCAGGAGGTACAACAGGACAAGCACTGGGCAGGAGAAAGTGTGAGGGAAAAGAACAAAGCAAGATCCCTCACCAAATTACAGCAAGAAACACTAGAGACATGATTCAGGGATGCTCTGCAGGACAGGTCAGTGAGCACCAAGGTAGGATACCCTTGTGGCAGTGCTATACCCTCCCCTTGGCATACTGTAAACCCTACCTCCTTAAGAAACCTCAGTTAGCATCTTCTCCTGGCCCCTCCTGAAATACTGCCTCATCACCTTTGTTCCAGGGACTGTCTAGCCCAAGTGACTCCTGGAAGTGACACAAAGTATGGAAAAGGGTCCAGGAGATATGAGCAATGTGGAGTAGGTGACTTGTAAGCAGTACTATCTGTTGCTTGTCTGCCCAGAGACTGGTTGGGGGGGAGGGGAGAGTGGTTCTGAAGGTAAGAGGCCAACCACGGCTGATAAAGACCATGTAGCCACACCCACTTGGGGCAAAGCCAAAGAAAGCCAAGAGCTGTTCTGGGCTGAGGCCTTCCTGGAGTATTTTCCTCCCCCTTTCTCCACTCACTTGGCAGAGTTCAAGTACACCAAGTCACTGCCCTCAGAAGACCTCCTCACAGGTTGCCCACCCACAGGAAGCTCCTTGTTTTCATTTGGTTAATCTTGAGGCAGGGAAAGGGCAGGTTCCACGTCATTCTCCACAGGGCCCTGGAACTCACAATGAGCCATTCCAGCCAGAGAAGCCAGGTGACTGACTGATAAAGAAACCTTCTGGACTTGGCTCCTTTCTGGGCTGGGGTATATCTACATACCAGCCACCAGATGGAAGCACAAACTTGATACAGCACTTTGCTCTAAGAAAAGGGCTTTATCTTTCTTGGCAAAATCCAGCCTGTGAGGGCGTGTAGTTGTTGACTACAATCCTGCCGCATGCCTCCCCCATAGGATTTTGCAGACAGATGCAAGTTGTGAGATCTGAATGCTATATGGCTTCACCTCCCACCTAGGCCTGGCAGCTGCCCACTGGACAAAAGACAGTGAGGAACACTGTGGTAAGGAAAGGCAGGTATCCTCCCAAGTGGCAAAGTGGTCCCAAGTCCAGATATAGGTTGTCCTGGAGGTGAATGGAGATGGCTGGGGGGCGGAGGTTGGGGGAGACTCTCCTGGGGAAATGTGCCTGCTGGCTACAGCATCTGGGTGGATGGACAACCAGGGAAAAGAGGCAGCCCAGCTGGCACATGGCAGAGTGGGAGCAGCTAACCAGGAGCTACACAAAAACAGAACTCCTGGAAACCTATCAGATTGGCACTTGCTGGAGGTGGGGATGGTGGGACAACCACCTGAACTTTGGAATCTATATCCTCTTAGCTGCTCTGGGAAAATCAGAGACACAGATAATAGAGGTTGTCCACTTCCAGTTTCTCAGTAGAGCCTGGCCCTGCTGGCCACCTCAGCCTCCTCCCTCATAGAGCGTAGGCACCTCAAGATGGTTGACCACTCACCTGGGGCTGATCCGCTTTGCCACCACAATGATGTCGCTGACACTTGCTGAGGTCTTCATCTTAGCCCCTGAGCCCATCGTCATGGCAACGAGTTTTTCTGTCAGAGTGTGACAAATCTACCACAGCACAAGGGAGAGAGGTGATGAGGGTTGACCTGACTATAGAGACAAATAGATGCCACTCCAGATGTCTCCCAAGAGCTAGCCCCTACCCGACACAGAGATGAAAGGAAGTAGGGTGGGAAGAGGCAAAAACCAAGAGCATGGAGGGCTGGGGAGAAAAGACACAGGACCTCAGCTGGAGGGTAGAGGTTTAGTCCACAGGAGCCTAAGCTGAATAATCCGTCTAAGAAAAGTCATGTGCTCTAATTCTATCGACTAACTTGGGGGGAAAACCTTTCTAGTCCTCTACCTCGTGGTCAATTCTTCCTAAAGGCTGGGAAGTGGAGCACGTACCGATGCAGAGCTGGACAAAGGGCACTTGTTCCCTTTCAGCACATTCTCCAAAAATGGCTTGTATTTCCACAACTTTTGAGGGTGATGTATTATTAGTACGTTTATCAAGTTGATGGTGGAAGGACGTGGGGATGGGCAAGTCCATGACATCACCCACTCTTTTCATCAGCCACCCACAATGCTGTCTACCGCCCCCACCCCCAGAGCTTGTTTTCCCCCTCTTTTGCCTCCCCCATTTAGAACAGAATATTCCTCGATCCCCGCAAAGATGTTCCATTGCCTGCTTGTCCTGACACTAGAAAATAGCAGAAAGCTAAAGAGCCTGCCAGGTAGGAAGCCCAGCACAGGGATTCAAGGGACAGGTGACTGAGCAAGAGCCTTGAGATGCCAAGAGAAAGGACCTAAACTTTGATCTCAAGTTGCCAGAAAGGACCACTGATTCTCATCCAATAAGCCCCCCTCCGGCTGATTCATCTCCCACGACAGGTGCCAGTTATCTTCCCTCTCTCACAGGTGAAGCCAGAGAACCAAGCTCAGGCCTAGGACACATTCTAGTTGGGAGAAGGGAAATATAATACGGCTTAATTGCTGCAGTTAGTATGCCTAGCATACTGTATCTATCACCATATCTCTATCTAACAGCTGTATTCATATATCTAAGGAGCTTCCTGGAATTAAATAATAAGCCTATACTCGGCAACAATTTCCTCCTAGGCTTTGTTTTGCCCCATGAGAGACAGCGGAAGAGGAGGCAGGATAAAGGACTTTTTAATATCTTTTAGTGAATGATCCTGGAGAAAAGACAAGTTGTCTCTTTTGAAATCTTGAATAATTACTAAACAAAGAAAGAGACAAAAAGAAGTGGAAACACTTCTATTTGCATTTTGCCAAATATTTGATTAGTATTATTCTAGTGGGGAGGATAACATCAGGCAAGAACTGGAAAATAAATGAACGGAAACACAAAGACAAAAGTCAGCCTCCCAACTTAAAAAATCTGATTGTCCTATTTGGCTGACTACTGTCACAGCCAATGGCAGCTAGGGAAAACTTTCTAATAATTGAAGTTCCAAATACTAAACTCAACTCACTGCTCAGGGCTGAGTTCTATATTACTGAAAAAATAAAAACAAAAAATGACTAAGGCAAGAAACCCTGTCTGCCCTTGGCAGGGTTTTAGCTACCTAGCTTCAGGCACACAGCTTTATCCTCAGTGGGTGAAAACTGTGGCTGGTGGTCCCTACCCTATCCGCCCTGCAGGTTCCTGTGTTAAGAGTTTGGGACTGAGAATCCTAAAGTAAAGCAAACCAACCAAGCAAGAATAGATGCAATGGCTTAAGGCAAATGTCAGGCTTAAGGCAAGGCCTCTTGGTGAGGGCACATGCACTTTCTGAGATCCCTTTCAATTCCATCCACATCTGGGATGCATTGATGGCCTTTGATCTCTCAGGGAAATCCCACCATTACCTTCAAGATAGCGATGCAGTGCGACATGAGACCCCTGGGAAAGCAAGAAGAGGACATCAGTGCTACTCTAGTTGAAGCCACTTCCCCTCAGCTCCCACTCCTGCCCCTCCTCTAGTGCAACACCTGAGGGCAGAAATGCCTAAGGGTTAAAACACACAAACCCATGAGCCCTGTCTTCCTCCTGGCCCCAGACTAGCCCTTCAGTTAACTCTGTCAAGTCATGTGCTTTGTAACTTATCTCTCTGATAGACTGTTCCCTCTGCCCAATGTTTTCTTCCCCTTAGGTTCATCCTGATGAATTCCTTCAAATTCAGATCAAAAGTTAATCCTTGGTGACATCCTTCAGGAAGACCACCTCAGCCTCCCTACCCCAGGCAAACTTCAAACTGCCCCCTCATGTGCCACTACACTGTGCAGAGATCACCTATAGTTTCTATGACATTGTATAAGGTACAATTCTATCTTCCCATCATTTTAGTATCTGCCCAGCCTGGCCCTGCTTGCAATGCCCCATAAATGTGTGCCAAGGGAGAGAAGTGGGAGACGCATCTCACATCACAGAAGCTCCTGTTGGACAGACAGCTCTCAGAGGGTTACTGAAAACAGGAGCTTCACTCCTGGAGCCTGACTCAAATTCGTGGGCACCCCAAGAACAAGATCTGGAAGAGGGGTAGTAAGGAAAAATGCCATCAGGTCCTATTCTGATTTCTACAAACACTGAGGGCAGAGGAGATAAATCAGTACCAGCATGTCACTGGACACCTAGAGGAGTGCTCTGGCAAAAGAAGCCAGAAGCCCCTTTGCCATACCCAGGAGGCTATAGATAAAGGAAAAAGTCCCTGGGCCTTACGAAGCATCCTCGATCCAGTCTTCATTCTCCAAAATGGCCTCGATGTGAGGATTGGTGATAACAACATCATCCAGTTCTAACTCAGAGGGCTCAGACTGGGTCTCCATGGCACCGATGAGGTCCACAATGGGCCTGGAAGGAAAGGATCCTGTTATGGTTTTATGATGGGTGACTGCAGCTGGCCCTCTCCTGGTTGCAGCCTACTGCTACAATTTGAATGTTTGGTCCCAAGATAATACTATTGAGAAGTGGTGGACCATTAATAAGGAGGTCCTATGCCAGGTGCTGGTGGCTCACACCTGTAATCCTAGCTACTCAGGGAGATCTGAGGAACGTGGTTCAAAGCCAAACTAGGCAAAAAAGCCCATGAGACTCTTATCTCCAATTAATCGCCTGAAAACCAGAAGTGGCACTGTGGCTCAAAGTAGTTGGACACTAGCCTTGAGCAAAAAGAGGTCAGGGATAGCATCTAGACCCTGAGTTCAAGCCCCATGACTGACAAAAATACAGAAAAGAAAAAAAAAAAGATTATCTAGTGGAGGGTCCTCATGTCATTGGGGAAGAGCCTTCATAGGGAATTATGGGATGCTGGTCCTTCATTTTTCTCTTCCGCTTCCCATTCATGAAGCAACTAGTTTGCTACTCCATACACTGCCCACAACAGCCATGTAGAATCTCTACTGGTTGTCTAAAATGAGGTCTACCTCATTAAATACTAGAAACTCTAGACAACGAGCCTGTTCTCCTTATAGGTTAATTTTCTCAGGTACTGTGTACAGTGATGGAAGGCAGGTGGCCATACCTACATGCCTCAAAAGGATGAAAGGAGTGGATAAGTTAGGGCAGTGATCACCTGTGCTGGGTTCAAATCTAACCCAGGTGGGTCAGCAGTTGAGGGCAGAGCACACAGCTTTATGGTGTGTCAAGAAGGCAGACCAAAGGCACCAAAAGCCAAGTGAAGTAGAATGAGATGTGCTACTAGACAAAGAGTAGAGCTATAATTTTCCAGTCACACAGGCAAGACAAAACAATCTCCTTTGATCATTTATTTTCCCTTCAAGTCTCCACTGTATGAAGAGATTGAAGTTCCTATTGCCCACACCACCTATCAGCATCCCTTACCTGGTCACAGACTCACCTCCCACTCCCTGATCTCTATCCTAGAGAATGAGGTGAGCGAAAACCACCTTCTTTACAGCAGAGTTCTTTAAAACTCAAAATATGCTAGGCTTGGTGGCACACATCTGTAATCCCAGTACTTTGGAGACTGGGTCGAGAGCATTGAGGTTCAGGGCCAGCCTGGACTACATGAGGAGTTCTAGATCAACTGGATTACATATCTAACTCAGAGAGACAAGGGGGTTAGGGAAAGAAGCACTCTCACACTCTCTGTAATAGTAATGCAAGCTGGATCATGTATCTGGGCACTTACTAATTATTAACCACTAGAGAAATGTTGACAGAATTGAGATAGAGAGGTAAAAGAAACTACCAAGTAGTTGTCACAGTCCCTTAAGGATCTGTTTATCTAAAACTCCTAAACTAAAAACAGGATTTTGCTTACAAAATCTAAGACATATCATGAAGAAATCTTCTGTAAGAGACAATCCTGGCTGGCATCTCCTGATGCACAGCGACTGATGCTTAGATGTGTGATTGCATGTGTGTATGTGACTTCACTTCCCAGGACTTTGGTTAGAAAGGGATTTGGCTTGTCCCCCTGCTAAGTGAGGTGGCCAGCTGTGCACAGATAGTCATACCTTCATGACAGATGAATATGCTTGGTAACTTTCTCAATGGCCCAGAAAACAGGGACTATCGCTGCACCCACTGTTGGGGGAGCTTAAGGAACATGTTTAAGCTCTGAGGTCTTGTTTCTATTCCTCTCATTTTCTCTGGTCAGTGCCTATATCTCCACTTCATCATCTACAGCCCACTTACTTGGAATCATAGCGCTGCAGCAGATCTCGGGGTTGACAATAGCGCTGCCTGCAAACCACCACCAAGGCTGCAAACGAGGCCAGGAAGACGGTGGCCAGCACACCTATGGCGACAATCACCACAGTCTCCATGCTTCCAGTGGCTCCTGACTCAGCCCCACTCACATCCTCCACGCAGGCCAGAGCCTGAGAGAACACAGGTCAGGACAGACCTAGTAAAGATGCCATATCAAGGGATGGAGAAAGTTAGGTCTCACCTGCCAGAAATAGGAAATGGGATGAGAAATGGGTTCTAGGTTCCTCCTAAGATACCTACAGAATGACCTGTCAAGGGCCTAAAGAGAACCTAGGTGCATTTTATGCCATAACCGTGTTTGCCTTTTCCTTTATTAAAAGAGTTTGCTTCCCAGTTGGACCAGGTTAGTTTCTAAACCTGGGACAAAAGAAAACTTTTTATTAGCATTGTTTTCACATCTACAAAAAAAAAGTGCATAAAAGAACACTCACTGAAGGTGCAGGCAGATTGTATTAACCAGGATCTCCTGTGTGCCAGACACTCTGTGTGTTAATTCTTGCAGCACCAACCTTCTGAAAAAGGTGTTCGTTTCTCTATTTCACAAGAAGGACACTGAGGTTCGGGAAGGTTAAGGAAATTGTTCACATTTATACAGTCAAGAAGCAGGAGGTGACTACTTCACACTAAGTTGGCCATTCATCTTCCTATTCCTCTATAAGAGGTTCTGATCATTATTTTCAGAGTTGGAAAGCTAACCAATTCTGTTATTCATTGTCTATCACCATTTTCACTTTGAAGACATTTTCCCCTCTGTAGTGAAGTAAGGCCTGATGACACAATTACACACTCTAAGAATTATGTCATTAGGCCATTTTGTCACTGTCAAACACCATGAGTGAACTTACACAAACTAGGACAGCTATGATGTCACCAGAAGATGTAATCTTAGGGGACCATCCTTGCATAGGTCATCCGTCATTTCCTGAAGTGCTTTCATGCAGGACATGACCATATTTTAAATTCAGAGGCCAGAAGAACAAGGACATCTCAAAGAAGCACCCATTCATGAGGCTATATATTTGCAAACTTCCTACCTGCATCCCTTTCAGAACATTTTCCTACCCTCTCTGGTCTTTTTCCAATGGAAAAAAAAAATGGATGCTCTGACTTAAATCTCTATGACTCCAGGGTGGTGCTTCTCCTTTTTTTTGCACTTAAGTCTACATTTTCTGTCTTAGAGGATCCAAATGTTCTTGACATTCAATAAATATATATGGATCATCTATAATATTGGACTCAATTCTGCAGATTGGAGATTAGATAGATAGATAGATAGATAGATAGAGCTGAAAAACTGCATCTGTATACTTTCGGGGGGGGGGGAGTGATGCTTCAGCTGGGTTTTGAAGAATGACTGAGAAATTGGCAGGTAGAGAAGGTATGGACTTGCCAGGAAAGCCGCCTTGGAGGTCTCCAGGGCTGCTCCCTCAGAGATCTCTGGTTCCTTTCTGTAGCTCTAACGGTTTGAGGGATGGGAGTGAGAAATGGGGAGGGGTAAGTCTGCCTCAGTTTCTCCAGGGGTGTGGTTCTTCTTCCTGTCCCTCCTACTCCACTCAAATGTTCTTTCCTCCTCCCTTCATCTCTCCATCTCCAGTCTTCCCTCCTCAGCATTTCTTTCCCTCTCCCCCAGCCCCCAGGCCTCCAAGAACACCCCCACAGGCTTGCTTTCCTTTCTTCCCGTGTGTTCTACGTGTCTGTAAGCTTTCTCGAACTTTCCCTCGTCCCTCCTGGTTGGTCTGTCTGCGTGGACGTTTCTTTGTGCGCCTCTCTTTCTCTTTGTGTTTCGTGGTGAGTTTTCCTGTTCCCGTTCTCTCCCATCCCCTCCAAGTAAACCCACGAGGGTGGCAAGCTGCATGGAGAGAGGGGAGCCTTCCCCCCTCCCCGGGCCCCCACCCCGGGCCCCAGGAAGAGCAGAGAGAGGGGCCGGCCCGGGAAGGAGCACGCGCGCGCCCCAACTTTCGTTCCCAACTTGTAGCTTGCCAAGACCCACGGGGCGAAACAAAGCATTGGGGAGCCGATCCCCGCGGCCGCACCCCGAACCCCAATCCGCGTCTCCCCACCATCCCCCAGCACCAGGCTCGGGGAGACCCCGCGCACCCCCCCCCTCCCCGCCTCCTCCCTGCCCCGGCCCCAGCCTCGCCGGCCTCACCCACCTCCGGTGCGGCTCCCCGCGGCCCCGCCGAAGGCGAAGTCCAGCCCGGGGCATGTCGGGAAGAACGGGGCGGTCGGAGGACCCAGCTCCAGCCCTCCCAGCGCGGCCCGCCCCCCGCATCCAAATCCCCCGCTGCCAGGCGCCGCCGTCCCCGCCAGCCCACCCTCCCTCCCCCGCGGCCGGGGAGCTGAGGCCCCGTCACCAGCCACCCGAGAGCCATCCTCATGTCCCACGTGACGGCCAGGCCAAGGGGGTGGGCAGGTAGAGGGAGGGTCCCTGACACCCCCTCCCCTCCCCTTCTGCCTCTGCAGGCTATGGGGGGGGCACCCACAATTCCCACAGATCCTGGTCATGGGGCTGGAGGGAGGTCTGCTCTCTGCTGCAGACAAGAGATGCTTGCTAAAGCATGGTCAACTTGCTTCACTTCTAAGCCTTGGTTCTTTCTTCTGTGAAATGGGGGCTACTGCTTGGAAGCATCCTCTGAGTTGAATGACAAGGTTTCTTGTCTTGGCTGAGGATTTTCCAGCCAGGAAAATCCACTTAGGGTGTCAGTCCTCCACCCATCCACCTCCAGGCCCACACTACTCCATTTCAGTGCAGAGGGAGACGCGGGTCATTCGTGGGGACATAGCCCCCATGCTGCAACCATTGCCTGCCCAAAGATGTTCATACCAGGTGGTACAGGCTGCCCTTTAAAGCAGGACTATTTGGGGTCCCAGCCAGAGTCCAAGAAGCAAGGCCTAGAAGAGGACATCGGCCCCAGGGGAGCTGGGGGAGGGTGTCACCTGGCTTTTCTGAGGGAATGGATGAAATATGGGCAGGGGTCCAGACCCCAGGCCTAGAGTGAGTACCAAAACAAGTACCACCCCAGCAAACAATCAAGTGATGCCAACTAGGAGCCCCCAGGCATCACCCAGCCTACCCAGGTGTTTCTGTTTATTTGTTCATTTGCTTTGGCTCATGATTTTTAAAATTTAATTGCTATCAACTTTTTAAATCAAGAGTTTCAAGGTATGGACCATAGTTCTATAATAGACTACTTGTAGAACATGCACGATGCCCTGGGTTGCATTCCTAACACAGGAAGAACAAAAAGGACCTTTCCTTAAAATTCTAGATTTCTCCTCTAGAGGAAAAGGCTGAGGGGTGATTTAGTCACCGTTTGAAGTGCTTTCACCAAGAAACTACTGATCATTAACATCTGTGTAGCTTACAGCAAAGGAACAAACATCGGAAAGGACGATGAGGGCAGTGTCTCCATTGCTTGGAGAGTCTCAGAGATGAACTGTTTCTATTTGTCTTGGTGGTTAGACATTTGAGGGCCTCAAGGTACCAAGCAAAACCACATGATCTTTTGTAATGTCTTCTGGGTCTGGGATCCTATGATTATACAAGACATGTAAAATAAAGCTTTGCAATGTTTACAACACAAGTGGGAAAGGTATGTAACACCAAAACTCAAACTTTATAAATAAATGGATACTAAATAGCTTGGCTGCCGCCTGGACTGACAATATTCATGCCGCAGTGAACCTCACACTACCCAGCTGCCAGGAGGGCAGAGTTGTACTAAGGTTGTGCCATGGCCTTCTCCTAGCCAGCTGTCTCCATTGTTCTATCAGCTCTTGCCATCCCAGTGCCCCTGATCAGAGGAGATCTTGTGTGGAACTCACTGTTCTAATTGAAAGCAACAGAAACTCATTGTCCCATGTGAAAAGGGCATAGGGCACCCACAGAATCAACGGGAGACCAAAGACCCTAAGAGTAAGAAGTGGGAAGGCTCTAAGGGCCAAGTGTCAAGGCCCTAAGAGGATTTTGATCCTCCATCCAAGATTCCAAGTGCTGGGTAGGACCTAATCCTAATGGGAGAGGAGACACTAAGTGTAGTTTGCCTTGCATATAGATGCAAGCAAGGGCATTGTCTCCCAACAGATAAGATGGATAGTGGCTAGACTCCCCCAAATGCAAATACCCCTACACATTACATTTCCTCACCAAGTCTGGATATCGAACCATATGGCAAGGCCCCCAAATCCAAAGCTAAACCTGATGATTAGAGAGAGTAGCAGCCAGAAGGTCAGAAAGGACAGTAACTATTCCTGGGAGGAGAGGGTCTTGGTTCCTTGCTAACGGATACAAGCTCAAGCTTCTCCTATACAAGCCATAAACACTTACTAGGCACCGACTATATGTGTACCAGAGATTGTTACACACCTGATACATCTCACATCTTTTTATTATGTGAACAACTCTGGGGATTTGGTATGAGAATGTTTGTCAGGAAGGAAATAGCCTTAGAAGAATAAGATTACTTGCCCTGGCTCTATCAGCTATATGGGGTAGGGCAGGGAATGGAATGCAACGTTCCCTGGCATCAGATCCCAGATCACCAAACCAGGAAGTTAATAGTTTTTCCAGTTACCTGGCTGTGGGAAGAGAGTCATATGTCGTGGACCCAGCTGCCACTCTATGCCAACTTCTTGCACACTTTATCTTCCAAAATGCACTTACCCTGGTCCTAGATATGATCTGGGCACTGTACTTTAACATCATTTTGCTTTGGTTTTGCCCTGTGTAGAAGTTGCACTCCTGTCTCTCTGTGATATGTAGTTTCTGGCTGCTTCTTTCCACACTATCTAGCTGTGTTATATACTTGTAATGGGTAAGCAGTAACAGTGTTATTTGGCTGGCTGGGTACCAAGCATTGAAGATGTCCCTTGCCAATGCATTCACAACAGCTAAGCATCCCCTGTGCACATATATATTATATATTATGTATTTTGTTTTATATTATATATATGTATATGTTTTGTGCACATCCTATGGCTTGAACTCAGGGTTTTTCTTCCTAAGGCTAATGCTCTACCACTTGAGCCACAGTTGCAATTCCAGTTTTTCGATAGTTCATGGAGATAAGAGTCTCACAGATTTTCCTGTGCTGGCTGGCTTCAAACCATGATCCTCAGATCTCAGTTTCAGATGTGAGCCACTAAAAATATAGCACCCAGCTATATGTTTAATATCTTTTTTTAAAAAAAAAAGTGTTCATCATGTAGGACATGGCGGGGGAAATGGGACTAACATGTAAAGCTCACTCTTCTCTGTGTCTGAAATCCTTACCCCTTTATTCTTGTGGCTCCCTCCCTCTGTTCAGCTGTCTGCTCAGGCACTTTCTCAGAGAAGTCCTCCTGTAGCATCTCCCATCATTTGTGCCCCTGGAGCCTGGATGTTGATTTTGAACGGCATCTAACTCTGCACTGTTTCTGTTCATTGTCTCTCCCCTTTCAGAATCTAAGGTCCATGAGAGCAAGGACTTTAGTTTCTTCTTGTCTGCTGGCCTCTAGTATCTTGAAGCAGGTGCTAAGTAAACACTTGTGCAAGGACGAAAATAAAGCTGACCCAGCCACATTAATATCATTCTACAATAGGGAATTCAAACTCTAGACCAATGGGGCATGTTGGGCTGTGGCAGCCCATGGGAGGCAGGAGGGCTAAGCACCCAGAAAACTCTCAGAAAGGGTAAAGCTAGTATTGGAAAGAGCAGAAATTTCACCTACACTAAACTATCACAATTCTAAATCTCCAATTTGCCTCTGAGTTCATGTTTGTTTTCAGTGTTCTGTTCTTTTATAGACTGGTGGATGGCTTTCCAAGGAGCCACACCAGCCAGGGAGGTGTTTGTATACACAGATCAAGCCTTCTCTGAGCTGTGGGAGTGGAAGCCAGCAAACACAACTGTAGGCTGGCTGCAGTAGGACCAGGAAGGGGTGGGGCTAGGAGGAGGGTGGCAGGAAAAGGCAAGAGGATTGAGAGCTAGCAGGGCAGGCCAGAGCCTGGATCCCCACTGAATCCAGGTCAAGTTTACATTTCCTCTCTTTTAAGGCAGTTGTATCAAAGGACAAAGAGACCCCCTCCAGGGATTTCCCCAGGGTCATTAGGACATGTGTAACAGGCAATTGAGGGTGCCAGGGGGTGAGAGGGAACACTTTCTCTCAACAAAGGCACTTAAAATCCTCAAAGGACTTTTCCTGGAGCGCTCTACAGCCTTCTAACCCATTCTACTTTGGTTTCTTGTTTGTTTGATGCTGATACCGGGCTTGCACTCAGAGCCTCATGCCCTTGCTTGGCTTTTTCTCTGGCTGTTGCTCTACCACTTGAGCTACACTTCCACTTCTGTCTTTTTTCCTGGTTAATTGGAAATAAGAGTTTCTCTGATTTTACTGCCTGTTCTGGCGTTGAACCTCATGAATAGCTAGGGTTACAGCTGTGAGCCACTCATACTGGAGCCCATTCTAGTATTTTAACAACAGCTTCCTTAGAGCAAATGGAAGTCTCTCTTGCTTTGAATATTTAGGGAGTGGTGAGTAGGTGTGAATACGGAGAAATAAGATCCCATGTTTTACTTAATGCACATGAAGTTGCTTTAATAATGGACTAAGTGCTATCAATAAAATCATTCACTTCTCTGGCTTTAAATCTGACTTCAGTATCCCCTCTTCCGTGTGTCAGTATGGTCATTTATACATAGCCATTTTTGGCCCTTTATATAGGTAGCAGGTCCTCTGCTTTGTACTTCACATAAATTACATGGTTATTACAATAATCTCCTAAAATAGACATCATTATCTGACTTCACACATGAGGAAATTAGGACTCAAATGTGTTATACACATTTCTATAGCTAGTATGGGTATGAACTAGAACTGTCACCCTAGCACCTAGTCCAGTGCTTTGCCCGTACTGTATGCCCCCGAATACATTATTTTGGATGAGCAGATAGCATTCACCAAGTGCCTAGTTCTTTATTCCTAATACTTCAGAGGGTACTTCATTTAATTGTCCCCTTCCACTGGGTATCTGGGCCGGGGTGGGGGTACGGGGAGTGGTATCAGGAACTAACACAAAGGGCCCTGGCTAGTAATTAGCAGAGCTGGATATAAAACTGGGTCTGATTGACTCCAGCTCTGTGTACTTCTCCCTGAGCCCCTCCCTCTGTGTTCTCCCAGTCTTTGAGATGACATCTCCTGTCACCTTGTCTTTCAGATGGCACTGCTATGAAGTTTGTTTTTTTCTCAAATTTTGTGTCATATTAATTCCTGAGAATGATGTGAGGACAGTAAAAAGCTGGAGACATTAAAGAGATGGCAAAGCGGGCTGCCCTATGTCAGTTTCTTTGTATCATTCCCATGGGTAGAGCAGCCTTTCAATAGGACACCAACTCTTTTGTCCATGAGTCCCCAAGTGATTTTGATGGGTGACAGAACTTGGGGAGCAAACTGTGATTCCTTCTAGATGAGGCCAGATCCAAGTACCTAAAGCAAGCAGAACCGGGGACATTAGGGCCCTCTCAGAACCCAAAGTCAATCCATTCTTAGGAGATGGCTGTGAGAGGAGGAATTCTCATTTAGATCTTGAGCCAGGCAGGGTAGCAATTCCCCAGAACATCTGTGGACCAGAAGAGGTTTGTGTCACTACCTGGCAGTTGTCTAAACATGAGCAGAGATTTAGAACCCTGAAGCCCCCCTGGAGGCGGGCTAGCCAGGACCAGCAGAGACCCAGCTGAGAAGAGCAGGTTTAAGCTCTGAAAGTAACAGCCCTAGATAGCTTCACAGTCTACTCTGGCTACCCAATCACACAACCATCTCTTCATCCTCTTCACATGCCCAGGGCTAGGTGCACAGAATCTTTCCAGAGACCAGACGTAGGGAGAGGTTAAATACCTCCCCAATGGAGCAGGATGCCTACCTAAACATCTATAAACAACATCCAATCAAGAAGGTGCACTTTGAGGACTGGTCACAGGGTGTCACCAGTGCTTCTTAGTCAAGTGGCCATATTGCCGTTAACTGATGCAAAAGGATGCCACACAGAAAAAAAAATCCCTCCCTGCAGATCTGACCCCTTCTGTGCCTCCCAGAAGCTCCATGAATTTCTACTCCCTTCACACCTCAGCCTTGCTGGCTGTCCTGGATCACATGGTCCCTCAGAGTTGCTACCCTCCTCCTCTCCATCTCAGCTCACTCTGTTACCCTCCTCCTCTCCATCTCAGCTCACTCAGCAGAGCACATACACTTCCTTCTCCATACCATTAGAGAAAGTCCCACAAAATAACCTTGCTTTTGATTCATGATCAAAAACAGCAAGCAGGCACCCCCATTCCTAGTCGGCCATCTGTCTGTCTGGGCAAGTCTCACTGTCTAACTTTTTAAACAACTTCATATCCAAGCTTCAGCCCTCCATGCCTCCACTCTACTTTGATCAGGTTCATTTACAATAGTAAAGGAGAAATAAGGGCTAACTTCTCCATCTTTCATCACCAAATCCTGAAAACTACCAATGTGTATATCTATTTCCTTCCACCTCCATTCTGGATCCTTAGGCTTTTTCTTCTTTCTTCTAGACTAATACCTCCCATGATTCCTGAGAATTTCCACCAGCAAGCATTTAAAATATTTCTCTTTATGCTAAGTGACTCTGGCTCTAGCCTGTGTCTCCATTTTCTTTTAGAACTAAATATCTTCTGCCCAAATGCCATCAACACGTGTCTCTACTAAGAACCTCATGTTTCTCTTCAACTTGCTCAAATTTGTCTGAGGTGGTCCTGTTAAGATCACCATAATGCCATATGCATTGGACATAAACATCTTTTTTTTTTCACC
Source organism: Dipodomys ordii (assembly GCF_000151885.1). Classification (NCBI taxonomy): domain Eukaryota; kingdom Metazoa; phylum Chordata; class Mammalia; order Rodentia; family Heteromyidae; genus Dipodomys; species Dipodomys ordii. Next base: position 1,657,682 of record NW_012267247.1, read on the forward strand.
AGGCACTGTTGGCTTACACCTGTAATCCTAGTCAGGAGGCTGAGATCTGAGGCTCATGGTTCAAAGCCAGCTAGGGCAGGAAAGTAAGTGAGACTCTTATCTCCAATGAATTAGTCAAAAAAAGCTGGAAATGGTGCTGTTATTCAAGTGGTAGAACACTAGACTTGAGCAAAAGAAGCTCAGGGACAGTGATCAGGCCCTAAGTTCAAGCCCCAGGACCAGCAAAAAAAAAACAAAAAAACAAAACCTTCCATGTAGAAGTCTAAATAGCGTCCTAGACACTGTTAGGTTCCCTAGGAAGTTTGGCGTGGTGGTGCACACCTTCAGTTCCATCTACTTGGAAAGAAGAGATAGGAGGACCAAGTTCTGAGGCTGGCCTGGGGAGAGCACAGCACACTATCTGAAAAAGAAACTGAAAGAACTGGGAGACTGAAGTGGTAGTAGCTTCAAGCTCAAAGTTCAATCTCCAATACTACAAGGGGGAACAAAAAGTCCTGATAGTCTACACAGTATGGTTCAAGGGCCACAATCTTTGTAACCAAAGAGAAAAGTTGGGGAGCAATACAGGGGTACTAGGAGAAAGCCAGAAGCTCACAGTAACCAGTGCACTACTTTCTAAACTGCAAGTGTGGGCAATGGATGACTCCTTTGAGATACCTCCTTCCTGCGATTCATAACTCCACCACAGCCTGGAATGGAGAGAACTGGTGGGGACATGGTGTTACAGTCTGAATTGTTTCTCAAAAAGAAAAAATGGCAGTGAGTCAGCTCAATGCAGGGGCAAGGCATGAATAGTAAGTTTAAAAGCCCCAGATAAGCATCACACACACACACACACACACACACACACACACACACACACAAAGCACACACCTACATAGAGCACTAGCAAAGGTGTGCCACACTGAATACCTTGATGCTAAAGATACCTGTCTTCCACCCCAGCCTGCTGACATATTCAGGTTTTTTTTTTCAAGTGCAGTCATTCAGAGCAACTTCATTTATTCAAAAGCTTTCGAAACGATCTCTGTTTGACTGCTCCAAGGATCTCTGTGGGTAATGGCTCTTCTATAGATTGTAGGCAGTCTAAATGCTTCCAGGATACTCCATTCCAAGTGCCAATCATGCAGGGAGCCTAATGTATTGAAGACACATACATACCCAAGACTCAGCCATACCCACTGAAACCAGGCTGGGTGTAGGAGAGAAATGGCACTGGGATGGACAAATCAGTGAAAGCTTCCCCTAGTGAACAAACAGTTCATGACATACCACAACACCCAGCTCTGAGAGCTATGAATTTTTGCACATGGAGAATAACACAAACCATCCACAGTGACAAGGATGGGGATGTGAGAAAAGAAAGGAGGCCATTGTGTCTATCAACAGTCTCTTGGAAAAAGGGAGAGGAGAAGGAATTTGTGGCTGCGGAGAAAGATACCCTTTTCCTTGATAATACAGATTGACTCCAGTGGCTTCAGCCTTTGTGCCTCCATTTTTCTAATAGAAGCAGAGTTCACATCAACCCCTTTGCAGATGGGGAATACTATTTTTGTTTAAAATATACTTTTATGTTCTATCTAAGTAGGCCTTTTAGTATAATGATTTCCCTTCTTCCTATTTAGTTCCCTGTGACAAATTGATCTGTATCCACACAGGATAATTTGCTCTTCCTCCATTGTGTTTCTGTGTTTTCCAACCTCCAGGCTGCTGTTTATCTATCACCTCTGTCTACCATACCAATATTCAACTCACCTTTCAAGTCCTGTCCATCCTTTATGATGCTCCCCAAGGGCCACTTTCCACTTATCTGTGTCCCTCCCAACCTTCTGGGGTCCCTTCTCCACTGAGAGCTGTAACACTCTGCTTTCTGGCTGATATGACATACTGCCTTATGTCATTCATTTTCTTGTCAAAAGTTAGTATGATGGGTAGAGTAATAAAGAGACCCTGCCCTGAGAATCACCCTCTGCCAGGGCTCTAATCCCATCTGCCTGGGCATGAGATGCCATAAAATGACTCATACTCTCACAGTGGCCTCAGTTACTCTTTTTTTTTTGTGAAAGGTTGGAAGCAGGCTTCAAAGTGTTTCTCCTGGCTCTAACCATTGGGAAATATGATTTCAATCCTCCTTCATATTGTCAGACTGTGAGCCCTTTACAACATGGAACTTAGTCTACAGCCATATCACCCTGACCGTGATCTGATCTTGGAAGCTAAACGGGGTCAGGCCTGGTTAGTACTTGGATGGGCAACCATCTGGGAATACTGGGTGATGTAATTGGGTGCTGGTGGCTCTCACCTGTAATCCTAACTACTAAGGAGGCTGAGATCTGAGTATCATCGTTTGAAGCAGCCCAGGCAGAAAAGTCCCAGTGAGATTCTTAACTCCACTTAACCACTCATAAAAAACTGGAAGTGGATCTGTGGCTCAAAGTGGTAGAGGCACTAGCCTTGAGCAAAAGCGCTCAGGGACAGTGCCCAGGTCCTTAGTTCAAGCCCTACAACTGACAAGAAAAAGAAAAAAGAACTCATGGTCTTCATCTGTGTTCCCATAGCAGATCTGGCTTGCCTATTGACACCCAATACATTTACCTACATATTATCTTGTTTAATTTTCATGAAACCCTGAGTGGCTGACCCCAGGCTCATACCCAAGTGTTTGGAGGTACAAGGAAGAATAATAACCTGACAAGCCCAGGAGGTTAAAGATAGTCCAAGGAAGGATTCATTATCAGAAGGGAACATCCCAGAGTACTGCTTAATCCAAGTTCTCCCTTAGATGGCCCTTCAGGTCAAGTATAGGCTGGATAACAGCAGTGGTTCACAACTGATGGCAATTCTTTCTTTAGGGGGCATTTAGATTGTCATAAATTGGAGGGAAGATGCTACTGGTATGTATGGGGGAGAAATCATAGATGCTAGTTAATGTCTATAATGCACAGAACCATCCTCATAACAGCTACCTTCCCCCCAAATGTCCACAGTACCATGGTGGAGAGACTCTGTTAGGTACCAGGATTATCATAATCATCTTTCCCCTCCTCCTCCTCCTCCTTGTTGTTGTGGTTGTTCTTCTTCTTCTTCTTTCTTCCTCTTCTTCTCCTTCTCCCTTCCCTATCTTTCTTCCCCTCCTTCTTTCTCCTCCTTTCCTCCTCCTCTTCGTCCTCCTCCTCTTCGTCCTCCTCCTCTTCGTCCTCTTCTTCTTCTTCTTCTTCTTCTTCTTCTTCTTCTTCTTCTTCTTCTTCTTCTTCTTCTTCTTCTTCTTCTTCTTCTTCTTCTTCTTCTTCTTCTCCTCCTCCTCCTCCTCCTCTTCCTCCTCCTTCTTCCCCTTCTTCCCCTTCTTCCCTTCTTTGTCTTTCTTCTCCTCCTTCTTCCTCTCCTTCTTCTTCCTCCTCTCTTCTTCTTCCTTTTCTTCTTCTGTCTAGGCTGGCTTCAAACTACAATCCTCAAATCTCAGTCTCTGAGTAGTTAGGATTACAGCCTTGAGCATTTGGCTATCGCCTTTCTTCTCCTCCTTCTCCTCTTATTTTTTTTATTGCTTGTCATGAAGATTGAACTATGGGCTATCCCTAAGCTTTTTTTGGTAAAGGCTAGCACTCTACCACTTTGAGCCACTGCTCTACTTCTGGTTTTCTGGTGGTAACTGGAAAATAAGGGTTCTCGTGGACTTTCCTGCCTGGCCTAGCTTTGAACTATGACCCTCAGATCTAAGTTTCTTGAGTAGCTAGGGTACACCTATGAGTTTCCAGTGCCTGGCTCCCTTCTTCTTTTTCCTGTCTTCTCTTTCCCTTCTTCTCCAAGATATGGCCCCATACCACACAGGAATATTCAACCTCACTCAAGACCTAGCACATCTCTCACAGAACCATCCTATATCTACCTTTGTATCTTTCCATCATTCAAAGGCATAGACATTCTTGAATTTGGTTTTTATAGTGTGTATTCCATGCACTGTGGCAGCATGGGCAAGAAGGAATGAGAAACCCTTTGCACCTATGGACCATTTAAATACAGTACATCATTTGAAGGGGATTTCTTTTTTTAATTTTATTTTATTGTAAAGATGCTGTACAGAGGAGTTATAGTTACATGCGTAAGGAAATGAGTACATTTCTTGTCGTACATTGTTATCCCTTGAAGGGGATTTCAAATCAGCTTACTGATTGCCTGTTGATATGAGACAAGGAGAGGGAGAAGGGGAGAAAGAGAGGGAGAGAAGGGGAAGGAGATGGAGAGAGAAGGGAAAGAGAAGGAGAGGAAAGAGAAGAAGAGGGAGAGAGAGACTGGGAGCTCAGGTGTTTGGAGCTGCTGCCAAAAGAAAGATAGCCAGGTGGGAGAAGATAGCAGCAGTCAGTGGATGCAGATCACAGAAACCATCTGCACTTTTCAGGAACACAATGTGTGAAGGTGGACTTGCATGTCAATAAGTCGAAGTCAAAAGAAATCCCAGGGCCACTAACCTGATACTTCTCTTGGCCATGCCCCACTCTCACAGTGAGAACTCCAGCTCATTTGCTTTGGCATTACCCTCATGTAACTAAAATAGGCCTCCTTCTTCCTCCTCTTGGTTTTATTCGTTTTCTTCTTTTCAGTGGCTAAGTTGACCCACTCATTTTTTTTCAGTCCTGGGGCTTGAGCTCTTTTGCTCAAGCCTAGAACTCTACCACTTAGAGTCACAGTGCCACTTCTGGTTTTCTGGTCATTAATTGAAGATAAGAGTCTCATAGACTTTCCTGCCTGGGTTGTCTTTGAATCATGATCCTCAGATTTCAGCCTCCCAAGTAGCTAGGATTACAGGAATGAGCCACCAGGGTCCAACTCATACTTCCTTTCTGCTAAGATATAAACTTTGGTCTTCTTTTCAGAGTGTTCAAACGAAATATATGTTGAAGGCTCAAACCAGCACCACTACCTCAGTGCACAGATGATAGGCAAATGTACACTCCAAAGAGACTTTTTAAAATGTGGAATCCTAGTTACTTGGGAAGCTAAGATCAGGAGAATCATTTATGCTAGATCTAGCATACAGGGTTCTAAGGCTCTTTTTGCCATCTGTTTCTTAAAAATAAGAAAAATGTAAGAAAAAAATAAGAAAAATGTGGCTTATACAGATGAACTGACTTGTCCAAGGTCATATATCTAGTCAGTTGCAGATCTCGGACTTGAACTCCAAGGAATCTGACACCAAAAGTTCCACCATCATTTCTCCAAGTCAGGAGTTTGATAATCTGCAGCCAAATCTTCTGGACTTCATATTAAAATTCAGACCTTTAAAGTTCCATCCTGAAGCTGAGTACTAGTAGTTCATGCCTATAATGTTAGCCACTCAGGAGACTGAGATTAGGTTATGATTTGAAGCTAACTGGGGCAGGAAAGCCCATGAAACTCTTATCTCCAATTAACTACCAGAATAGCCAGAAGTGAAGCTGTGGCTCAAGTGGTAAAGTGTTAGCCATAAGCAAAAAAAAAAAAAAAAAAAAAAAGCTGAGGGACAGTTCCCAGGTCCTTAGTTCAAGCACCAGGACAAACAAACAAAAAGTAAAGACTGTTTGTGCTTGGATACCACTGTGCCACTACTGTCCCCTGAGGTTGAGGAGAATGCTGCTCCTAACAGAATCTATTCTGTATAGAAGAGCTATTAGACATGCTCTGTTGAGGGAACAGGGAGAGGGGAGTGAAGGAGGATGAATATGGTCCAAGTAGTTTGTTTGCATGTAGGAAAATAGATCAGTGAAATGTACTGTAATTGTTTTAAGGATAGAGAAAGTGCTCATGCCACTAGGAGACAAGCAAAGTCAGACAGAGACATACAGAGGGCAAAGGAAGATCAGTGAACATCGACAGGATTCTATCAACAGAGACTCTAAAATGGAAAACTTGAGAAAAGTAGGAGGTTCTTCTATATGTGACCCTGACCTTGCCTTCCCAGTTTGAGTATAGTTCACTGTATCCTGGTCTTATCTTGGTGGAATATCAGATGCAAAGGACAAACCAAGCTCATTAACAGTGATCAATGAGTAACATGATCAGAAGATGGACGGGAGCTGGTGGGCACACTGGCACAGAGTGAGTCTGATCAATGGTTTGGGAGAAAGAAGGTTGGGGCTTGTTTGCATGTGGAGAGACCTGCTGGGCATGGAGGAAGCTTGAATGAAATAGCCCAGGTAAGTCTGGACATGATAGTGTATTCTAGAAAGGACTCAGGCACTAGATGGGATATTAGATTACATGACCTCTGAAGTCTCCTAGGTTTTCTTGATTCTCCTTGTAAATAATTGAGACTTCCTTTGTAGCATTTCTTTAGTATTCAGGTTAGTATACAATTTGGAATCAAGCACAACTTGTCTTATTTCTCCCTCTAGATAATCTGGAGAGTTAACCCAGCTGATTGGGAAAAGTCACAGTGCCATACGGTATAGTTCAATGACATCTCATTAAAATGAAATTGGTTCTTGGAGATGACCACTGCTGCAGTACACTAGCTGAGAAACTGAGAAATTCTGGGGATTCAGTTATGGGGATTTGGATTTAGTTGAGAAACTGAGGATTTGGGAAGAGCAGAATAAATGTTACACTCCTCTTTAATGTTAGTTCTATAGGTGCTCTGATGACACAGAAGGAAAGCAAATTCAGACTCAGTTTCTATACACTCACAATAGAGATCACTTCTGACCCCAGATATTGGAGAGGGGAGGATTTCTCTCCATACACAAGCAAGAAATTCTGCAGCCGTGCCAGAGCACACAGGTTGAGGGCTCAGTCCACAAGACTTACCCCCTCCCACACACTTTAAATAGCAAGTGCAAGCCTCAGGTTGCTTTACCTGTGTTTCTGACTGCTATGAATCAGAATGGACGCATCCACCTCTTCAGGTTTGATTAATTTGCTGACTGATAGAACTCAAGTGACTGACAGAACTCAAGAAAACATATTTACTAATTTATTATGAAAGATTTTTACAAAGGAGCCAAAATAAAGAGACATAGAGGGATAGACAAGTGGAAAGGGTGCAGGGCTCCGATGCTCTCATGCTGACCTCCAGGGAGCGCTATATGTTCAGTTCTTCAGAAGGTCTTTGAGCCTTGTAAGTTTGGGTTTAGACATGACCAAACCAGACAATCTTGTGGGAATGTGATTAGACAAGAAAGATATGATCTAGTGCTAATGGACTGAGTGGAAAAGAACAGAGAGGGCTGTCTGTTTGCAGTCTTTTGGGACCCTCTTTTTTTGGGGGGTGGGAAAGAGGTTGGTCATGGGGCTTGAACTCTGAGTCTGGGTGCTGTCCCTCAGTTCTTCAGCTCAAGGTGAGCACTCTATCACTTGAGCCACAGCGTGACTTCTGTTTTCTGGTGGTTAATTGGAGATAAGGGTTTCACTGACTTTCTTGCCTGGGCTGGCTTTGAACCATGATCCTCAGATCTCAGCCTCCTGAGTAGCTAGGATTACAGGTGTGAGCCACCAGTGCCCAGCTTCTTTTGGGCCCTTCTGTGTGCCATTCCTTCCTCCCTGGTATGGGAAGACCTCATTTTGAAATGAGATAATATAGGACAGAGAATTTATTTTTAGTCAACTCCAAGACAGAAGGGCAAGGGGAAGATTAAAGTTCCTAGAACTTGTCTTAAGGAATGGAAATTCTTGTTTCTATGGCCTACCTTGGGGAGAGAGGTATATACCAGAAATCCTGTAAAAAAAAAAAAACAAAAAACAGTTGTAACATTATATATACGCATATATAAAATACACACACACATATATACTAACAACTAGCTATTTTGTCAATAGAAGAGAGGAAATTGGAATGTTTTTTCTTCCAAACTCAATATTATCTCTCTTCTACCTTGTACTCTGAGTTTTTAGGAGTAAAAGTGGGATGGAGAAAAGGAAGGAAAAAAGAAACAAAGGTATCACTACCTTACCCAAATTTAGGAATGGGGTAGATACAAAGGCATTGGGGTCACCCAGGGAAGAGCTAAAATGTTGTTTCTTCCCTGCCTCCCATTTGTCTTTATCATTTTGTCTCATCAAAGCAATCTTTCAATGGGATTTCCATAGTGGGAAGGTAGTAGAAACTACTTTTTGCCCAAATCAGACATTTTGAAAAGTTTGATCTCACTTCTGTGATTGCTTCACTTTGAGCTAGTCAAAGTCAGCTATTTTCCCTGGAATTCCATTTCTCCATCTGTGAGGAGGGGTGTTAGATTATAATGACCACAAAGATTCCTAAATTCTTAGGATGTAATGTGTGATCTGCACCACCACCAGCAGCAGCAGTATCACCTGGGAGCTGTTAAATGAAGAATCTTGGGCTGAGAATATGGCTTAGTGGTAGAGTGCTTGCTTCACATGCATGAAGCCCTGGGTCCCATTCCTTAGTACCACATAAACAGAAAAAGCCAGAAGTTGTGCTGTGGTTCAAATGGTAGTGCACTAGCCTTGAGCTGAAGGGCTCAGGGACAGCGCCCAGGCCCAGAGTTCAAGTCCCATGACTGAGAGGGAAAAAAAATGCAGAATCTTGATAAGCCCTGGTTGATCATGACTGTAATCCTAGCTACTCAAGGGACTAAGATATGAGAATCACAGTTTAAAGCCAGCCCAGGCAGGAAAATCCATGAGACTCTTACCTCCAGCTAACCACCAGAAAACTGGAAGTGGTGCTGGGGCTTAAAGTGGTAGAGCACTCACCTTGAGAAAAAGAGCTTAAGGACAGCACCCAGGCCCTGAGTTCTAGCCCCATGACCAACCAAAACCAACCAAACAAAAACAGAATGTCAGGCCCCAAACCTGTGACAAGATCTCTAAGTAATTCTTATACCCTTTAAAGCTTTTTCAGAGATCTATTCTTTTTTTTTTATTGTAAAGATACTATACAGAGGGTTACAGTTACATGAGTGAGGTAATGAGTACACTTCCTCTTGAACATTGTTAGCCCCTCCATTGTTTTCCCCCTACCATCCCCTCCCTCCCTCCCTTCCCCGAAGTTCTTTTTTTTTTTTTGAGTGTGATTAAGTGATTACATAATTTCTAAGTCACAAGTTCATTCTAACTTTCCTGGAGCAAATTGTCTATCACAGTCTGTAATATATAACGGTGTTCACATGTTATACACCATACATGTGATCAGCAGCATGGGGATATTTAGTAGTGGTTCAACCAGATGAGCAGGAGTTCTTTGTTTCTTAAGTCCTGTTAGTTTTGTCGTATCACCTAACATTTTGGATTTAGCATCCACTTATCAGGGAGACCATGTACCATTTGTCTCTTCGCTCTTGGCTTACCTCGCTCAACATGATTCCTTCTAGCTCCATCCATTTCCCTGCAAATGCCATTATTTTGTCATTTCTAATGGCTGCATAATATTCCATTGTGTATAGATACCACAATTTTTGGATCCATTCATCTGTGGTAGGGCATCTGGGTTGTTTCCATATCCTAGCTATTGTGAACAGTGCTGCAATAAACATGGAGGTGCACGTGTCCTTGTATATTGGTTCCTGTTGTTCAGGGTAGATGCCTAGAAGTGGTATGACTGGGTTGTAAGGGAGGTCAATCTTTAGCTTTCTAAGGACCCTCCAGACTGCTTTCCAAAGTGGTCGTATAAGTGTACATTCCCACCAGCAGTGTAATAGGGTTCCTCTTTCTCCATATCCCCTCCAGCATTTGTCGTTGGCTGATTTGTGGATGTGGGACATTCAGAGATCTATTCTTAAGACACCATCAGTCTGGGAATATGGCTTAGTGGTAGAGTGCTTGCCTAGCATGCATGAAGTCCTGGGTTCTATTCCTCAGTACCACATAAACAGAAAAAAACTGAAGTGGTGCTATGGCTCAAATGGTAGAGTGCTAGCCTTGAGCAAAAGAAGCTTAGGGACAATTCCCAAGCCCTGAGTTCAAGCCACAGGACTGGCAAAAAAAAAGAAAAGAAAAAGACACCATCAATCCATGAATGGACAATTGAATTTTCCCCCTCTTGCTGATTTCTATCATATCCAAAATTTCCAGCTCTAGGCTACTTTCAATGGCAAGAATAGCTTCAGATTTTGTGATTGCCTGACTTTGGGCTTAGAGAAAAGTCATGTGAGTCTTAAACTATAATAATAATACATCTAAAAAATTAATTTACCAATTAACTTGAAAATTAATTCACCTACTGGAGCACCTGGCACAACTTTAAGAAGCTGGGCCACTGTGGAGTTTAGGGAGTTTAGGAATATACCTGACCAGCCATAGCCACATCTACCCAGTATAAAAAGCCTATCTATATTTAGAAAGGAGAATGCACCCTGGGGTAGGGATAGGATAGCTAATTGGTATAGCATTTACCTGGCATATGTGAACTCCTGGGTTTGATTCCCAATACAGGGTGAGAGTGGGAATAGGGATAGATTATTGGTATGCCATTTACTTGGCATATTCAAGGCTCTGGGTTTGAACCCCAGTACAGGGTGGGGATGGGAGGGAAGAGGATGCATTCTATTGGAATTTTTATCATCAGAAACTCATCACAAGCAATTCTGGAGGCAGTTCCAGACTATGCCTGCCTTCATCATCTGACTATCTTGCTTGTGGCCCTAAGTTTGTGGTTCATCTGCCCACACCAGAAATGGAATATTGGACCGTCACTGTGGTGACTCATAGGATACTTAAGGATTTGCTTAAATCCTTCTCCATTCCCTAATGAGCAGGACTTGTGATAGGATCTTTCCCTTAGTTTAAGGATTCCATATAGAGGCCACCACTGGAGCTTGGAAGGAGGCAGCCTATGAGCACATTATTTTGTATGTGCTTCATATATTTGTCTCCAGAGAGAAATCCTACATAGTTTCACCAAAGGATACTGAAACCTGAATCCAAAAATGTTTTCTCACAGTCCACCTGCTGCCGGAAATACCTAAATGGTGGCTCCTTCTGTCTTTTCCTTCCTCCTCCTCCATCTCCTCTCCATGTTCAGCTCACACATCCCAACTTCCTCTAGATTTAGTCTGATCAACTTTTCTGGGTTATCACAGTTATTTCAAAGAGCCAGAGACAGACTCCAGCCCTAAGTGAACATTGTTACAAGTAAGCACAGCTGGACCACCAATAAGAATTGAAAAAAGAAATCCTTAGGATTCAGAGTCACTTCTTAACTGGCCCTGGCCCACCTGTCTTTAATAACTCTGGAGGTGAGACGTATAAGGTCTTTTTTTTTTTTTTTGCCAGTCCTGGGGTTTGAACTTAGGGCCTCAACACTGTCCCTGAGCTTCTTTTCTCAAGGCTAGCACTTTACCAATTGAAGCACATCACCACTTCCAGCCTTTTCCATTTATGTGGTACTGAGGAATTGAACCCAGGGCTTCATGCATGCTAAGCTACATTTCCAGCCCTAAATATATAAGAACTTAAGGTCACTCTCTGGACTTGGAGAGTGGGTTACATCAGTACCTCCTCCACCGTGAAATTCCATTTTCTTTGTCCTGTAAGATGTTCATGGAGTGTCAGGATGCTGTGGGTATGAAAAGAGGTCTAGAGGTAGGCAAAAGGTCATCAATGACATCAGAAAGGGTGTGTTTCCACTTTTAAAACATAAGCTTTAGAAACCACAAAGAACACATACACTATCTTTGTTGTATCATTCTTAGTTCAAATCTAGCATCCTCCATGTATAAGGAGGCAATATGTTTGTAATACTATGTAAAACTTGTTTCTGTATGTACATGGTAAAATTACTTTGCAATGCAAATTTGCCTTACTATTTCTGCTCTATAATAATATGTGCTTATCAAATAGCTTTAAAATGCCCTTTGAATATTCTGTGTGACTATTTTTCCTGGTCTTCTTGTTTCCATGTTAGTAGACTCATGCTGAAAGAATTATCTTCCTTGAATGCAGAACCCTGGGTCAAGGGAGATAAAAGGAAGGTGGGGCTGTCCAGAGCATGCTGGGAAATAGAAGGGAGCAAATACTCACAGTAGAACATTCAGAGTCGATTTGTCACTGATAACCCAGAGCAGACACAGCAGCAGGCCACTCTAGAAGGGTTTCAGAACAGCAGATTTTGGACAGTGTGAACATAGGCATTGGCCCGAGGAGAAGTATGTGTAGCCCTGATATTTGCTTCTGGGGCAGGAAATGCAAGTGAGGCAAATTCAGTATGCAATGACTAATTTTCTTTTTTTTTCTTTTTTCTTTTTCTTTTTGTCAGTCATGGGGCTTTAACTCTGGGCCTGAGCATGGTCCCTCAGCTCTTCAGCAAAAGGCTAGTGCTCTACCACTTGAGCCACAGGGTCACTTCCAGCTTTTCTGCTGGTTTATTGGAGATAAGTGTTTCATAGCCTTTCCTGACCAGGCTGGCTTTGAACTGTGATCCTCAGATCTCAGCCTCCTGAGTAGCTAGGATTACAGGCATGAGCCACCAGTGCCTGGCTCAATGACTAATTTTCATGAAGAGAAAATCTAACAAGGGAGTGGCTTTACAACTTATTACGTGATCTCCAGATTCACACAGACCATTCCACACTTATTTATCAAGCAAGTACTTATTAAGAGAGCTTCCAGACCTCAAGGCCCTTAAAAACTAGTCAACAGGCTCAAGACCATTCTCCGTTCTAATAGGAGTGGCATTTTAAAAATGCTGGTGGGGGGAGGGAGGGTGGATGGGAGGGTGGATGGGAGGGGAGAAGGGAAGGGATAGCCAATTCTGACTCAGGAGACCATGGAAGGCATCCTGGAAGAAGTGAGGTTGAAGATGGGAGGGAATGGGTGAGCTGAAGTTAGCTAAACTGTAAGGTTGAGGATTGGGAACTGTAAGTTAAACAAGTTCAGGCAGAGAACAGGATGGTGTACAAAGGTATATTTATCAGCTAAAGCAAGCATTTACTTATTTTTGTTGGTAGAATTGCCATTCAGTGTTTATGATCTCCTAGCCTATCTATCCTATCTGAGCTAACAGATACCTGGATCAGAGCTTTCAAAGTGCCTGCTGAGTCTTCAGTTCTGGAAGATCTGCAGACTTTGGGCTTGACTTTCATTGTTAAGTGTCATTTAATATTTCCCAAATAAACTTAAAAATTTCCTAAGAGTCTTGAGTTATTTGATTTTTCAACTTCTGTATTGAAAAATAGTTTCAGAAAAGTTTTGAGTGTAATACAAAAACTACTACTTATTTAATTACTTTACCAATTGTTAACATTTGCTTTGTTCATTTATATCTCTCCACATATTGTCCTCTTCTTCTCTTCATCTCATGATGATTGCTGTGATTTTTATCAAACAGATCTCATATCTTTTACTCCTAAATACTTTCAGAAGGTATGGGTTAAAACATGAATATTCTCTTAAAGAATACCAGTTCCAAAGATCAGATTCAGATTACTAACATGATTGCTGTGATTTTTATCAAACAGATCTCATATCTTTTACTCCTAAATACTTTCAGAAGGTATGGGTTAAAACATGAATATTCTCTTAAAGAATACCAGTTCCAAGGATCAGATTACTAACATTGACACTATAGTACTGTCTAATATGCATTTGCTTTCACGAGTTGTCCCAATAATTACTCTTTACCTTTTCCTGGTCCAAGGTCCAGTAGAGGATTACACATTACCACTAGCAGTGATGTCTCCTTGTTTGTCTTTAATAATACCAGGTCTCAGTCTTTTTGCCTTTCTCACCAATGATACTTTGGAAGAGCACAGACTAAACATCATTTTGTAGGCTGTTGTTTGAAGTGGATTTATTTGCTGTTTCTTCATGACTCCATTCAGCTCGTGTGTGTGTGTGTGTGTGTGTGTGTGTGTGTGTGTGTGTGTGTGTGTGTTATAATAAGCAGGTAAGCAGGATTGTATCTTTTGTAGGAGATCACACCAGGAAATTTACAGTGTCAGTGGGTCTTATTGATAATGGGAACTTTTGTGGTTTTTAAAAAAATCTATCTGAAACCATGTAAGAAACATACATAGCCAGATGTGTTTCTGTTCAACTTTTATCACAAAGGAGATTAATCGTGAGATAAACTTCTCTAGTTTACTTTGTTGGAATGCAGAACACATTGCTTAGTCTCCTCTGCTTTGTCGGCATGTATTTGGACTTGGTATAAGTGTGGCCATTGATTAATAAAGTTGCATGCCTTAAAGGGCTGAATGTAAACTTATACAAGTAACAAATTGCAAGGGAACCATGTATATCAGAATTTTCTCAATATTGTACAGCCAACACACACACACACACACACACACAATTAAACTGGAATCAATAGTGAGCTTTTGGGACAGTCACATTCATAAATTAATTAAAAAAATACCTTTGGTACATAGCATGCATTTTATTTCCTATTTGGAGCTTCTTTGAAAGATATTGATTATAACAAAGTTCTCTTTATTTGGGTATAAAAAAGGCACAATATCCCTCTATGGTTTCCACCCCCAAACAGTTTCTGCAATGCTCTCCTCATCTGCAATCCTTAATATCTCTTCCTGGTACTTAGGAGTCTTTATCAACCCAGATCTCACAGACAACACATACATCTACTTAACAATTGGTTTTTGGGTGTGTTCCTTGGTTGCTACAAACTACACAGAATTTGATATCTATTTCTTTCCCTTTTGTGAAGCTTAGTTCTGCTATGGTAAAGCACACCAATGTAAACATTTTAGGACCATAGGCATACTCTTTGCACCTGCATGCTTAACCACTGATACACACACACACACACACACACACACACACACAAATGACATTAGACAATCCTACCTTGGGAGTGTCTAGCCCAGAGCTCTTATTCCCACAACTGAGGACATTGGGATCCATACAAGTATATTCTAAAGAAGCAAAACTGTTCGTGGTAGCCAGACTGCAGCCCAGCTACCTCAGCCTGTGCCAGGGGCTGGGGTGGTTTTCTAATGGCAGAGGTGCTCCTTGAAGGTGATCAAGCTGCCTTTCTCTCTCTTGGCAGGTGTGGGTTGCTGGCAACTGTAGAAGGCATTGAACAAGGTCCTTCAGTCTAGTTTACTCATCTCAAATTCAGCCAGGGAGCTGAAGCCCAGCCAGGTCCTTGCAGAGCTCTAGATTTCCTCCTAGATTTTGCAAGAGAAGATGGTCCTAATGGAAGCACAGAGCAAGAAAGGTATGGATGCCTTAGGATGTCTTTTTCATTGGGAAAAATGCATTCATTGTTTTAAAAAAATTCTCCAAAGCCACCTAATGTAGCTATAACTGGATACCACTTATAATGCAATTCATTGCCTTCAGCCAGGACAGATTTCATACTTAACTTGTGCAAGGCACAAGTGATGGGCACCAAAAGGGATATCAAGAAATTAAGGACATTGGGGGCAGGGGGAGGATGGGATGGGAAGGGGAAACAAAGGAGGAGGCTACAATGCTTGATAAGAAATGTACTCATTATCTTGCTCATGTAATTGTAACCCCTCTGTACAATATTTTCACAATAAAAAAAGAGAAATTAAGGACATAATTTCAAGTGCCAGAGGCCTACAATAATCCTAAAGAGGTGATGATATGTGTATTAAAATGTTTAATGACAAGATAACATTTGTTGACTCATTCGGATGAGAAGAGAAAGTGGATCACCAGGAATGGAAGCAGTTCTCCCTATGTGACTGAATGCTGGGGCTCGTAAGTCAAATGACCTGTCTGAAGTTGCAGCATCTCCTCTTCTTAGCTGTGACAAATTCAGTAAAGCACTTAGAATAGCACTGTGCAATTTTTGGTGACCTCAAAGCGCTAGCTATTATTATCATCTGCGCTTGAGCCAGCACTTCAAAGATGGGTAATGCGTGAGCATTTGTTGTCATTTAGCAGGCCAGGGCAGAAGGCGGGTTTTATTCTAGAAACCTGATTCCAACTAGTGGACTTAAAGCGGCTGCACCTTCCTCCGCCTGACATTCCAATGTTGGTCCCAAGGGGGCGCTGCGATCCAACCACTGCGGCTAACCCGAGGCGCGCCCCCGTCCCGCGCGTGCGCGCCATCCAGGTGAGGAGGCGGTGGCTGAGCTGAGACGGGACGAGGGCGGGGGGGGGGCGGGCTCCTCCGAAGGGGGCGGAGCCAGAGAGGCCCGGGCGGGGCGGAGCCGGGCGAGACCAAGGCCAGAGGCGGGACCAGCCGCCGCCGTCGTCTCCGTCTCGGTTCCTTGGCCCCCCAACACGCCGGGCAGGGCAGCCACCACCAGAGAAGCGGAAACCGTCGGCTGCACCCTCCGGGAGCCGCGCGGGTCCTGGAGAGCGCCGAGGCGCGGCGGCGGTAGACTCGGTCAGTCCGGGATCCCCCGCAGCTCCTCAGCGAGCGGCCCCGCCCCGGCCCCGCCCGAGCTGTCCCCGGGCCTCCGCAGCGGCCCCCGCGGCCCGAGCGCGCCCACCTGAGCCGGGCCTGCGCCCACCTCCCCCCTCACCGTCCCCCCTCAGCCCGCGGGGCCGGCACCATGGCGGAGCAGGAGAGCCTGGAGTTCGGCAAGGCGGACTTCGTGCTGATGGACACCGTCACCATGCCCGAGTTCATGGCCAACCTCCGGCTCAGGTGAGGGGCGGGGTGGCTGCGCACCGGGCGTGGGGTGGGTGGGTGCGGGACTTAGCTTTCCCGGTGCTGCTGAGGCGCGGGGACGCCACGCGGGGGGGCGCGCGGCCGCCCCAGGGCGGTGACAGGGGTCGCGCCTTCCGGGGACAGAGAGGACGCCGCTGGGGCGCGCGCGGCGTGGGGATGGGGGGGCGTGCCGGGCCTTTCCGGAGAGGCCGTGGGTGGGTGTCGTGGGGGGGGGAACAGCTGAGTTCGGAGGTGAGAGTCGGGCCCCGCCCCGGCCCGCCCCGCGCCAGGTGAGGGCTGTGGGCGGGGCCCTGTGACCTCATGGAAACCCAAGTGAAGGAAAAGAGAAACTTTGGGGGGAGCGTCGGCTCGGCCCCCACCCCACCCCCGAGGGGGGGGAGAAGCTGGCGGTGTATCCCCCCCCACGCACCGTTTCATACTTGCTGCTTTTCTTCTGCTCGCTTTACCTGGCGTGGGTCCATGCCATTATCATCGTTCAAGATGCTGTGGGATGATCCCTGAGTTGTCCATTCCTGGCCACTGGCTTCTTCTTCTTTTTTTTTTTTTAAGTTACTTACTCAACGTAATTAGACACGTTTCCAGACATCGAAGAGACTGCGAGGACTTGGCCAGTGCCAAAGTAAACGGTCTGAAATTGACAAGGCGTTCACGGTTTCAGTTTGGTTGCTTTTTTTTTTTTTCTTGTCCAGGAGTTATAGATGGAGCCCTTGTGTGACTGACATCCTAGGGAAGGTAGTGACAACTCCAAAGGCCCCAGCGTGGGCTTCCCCCATGAATTTGTCTTAGAACAAATGCATGTGGTTGTGTCTAAGCAGGACTCGAAAGCAGTTCGACTTTTAAAAGAGTACAGTTAAGGGAATTTCAGAATAGCTCACGTTTTTGGTTCTTTTTGTGTGTGTGTTTTGTGTTTTCTTTTCTTTCTTTCTTGTTCTTTTTTTTTTTTTTTGCAGGGACTTGGGTGTATTTTTCCTGGAAGCTTTGCCTCATTTCTTGTAAAGTTTATAGTGAGACAATCACTCCCTCAACTTAAAAAGTGTTGGATGCTTAACTAACACCACTTCATATTAGTTACCACTGCCAACCCTAATTTCAGAATTCTCTCTCTGTGTGTGTCTCTCTTGCTCTCTCTCTGTCTCTTTCTCTCTGTGTCTTTCTCTGTCTCTGTCTTACTCTCTCTCTCTCTGACACACACACCCACACACAAACAAACACACAAACCGGTTTAATCTTTGCAATTGCAAACCACATGATTTCATCTGTTCTTGATCAGGCATCCTCGGTCTTGTCCCAGAGGCAGAGTGGTAGTAGAGCAGGAGCACAGGTTGAGTGTTACACCTGTCTCCCATAATCTGACCTTGAGTTGATGCATGGGCTAGTTTCCTAATTTGTAAAACATGAGGATCTCCTGGATTTCTTTCAGTGCTCAGGTGCTAGGATTCTAAGTTTTCCAAGGTTAGATGGTCTGAGTTGTACTGTATCTTTCTGAATAAAGTGTTGCATCCTGCTATATAGTTGCTTTTTATTTTTATTGTTTTTTATTAACATTTTGGGTTCCAGGACTCACTCCCTGCAGAGTCTAAAATCTGAGACTTAGTCAAGCCTTAGGCACCTGTAATCCCAGCTACTCCAGCAGCTGAAAAGGATATGTGTGGGGACAGGGAGTGTTTTGAGTTGGAGGCCAAATAATATAGTAAAGTAGTCCTTTTATGTCTACATTGAAGGGGTTCATTTCAAGAGACTCCTACTTTCCCGTGTATGCCTCAAATCCCAAATAGAATTACATGTTTTTCCTGTATTTACACATTTATAACATTTATTCACAAGTTAGACACAGTAAGATAATAACTAATAATAAAATATAACTACTGTAGCAGTATGCTATAATATAAAGTTATGTGAATGAGCTTCTCCCTCATAGTTATTCTCACCTTTGCTGACTGCATATAACAAATTGCAGGAAGTGAATTTTTGGGTAATAGAGGACTAATGTATTTCCATATAGCTTGTGCACATCTTTATGTATGTATACATACATTATATACATATACATATAACTTTTCAGTACTTGGAATCGAACTTAGGGCCTTGTGCGTGCTAGACAAGTGCTCTACCACGGAGCTACATCCCCAGCCTCTTCTGTGTATCTAAAAGCATTGCTAGATTACTTATAATACTGAATACAACGTGGGAGTAGTTGTATATTATTTGGGAAATAACGACAAAAGTCAGTGTTCATACATGTTCAGCATAGACACAATTTTTTCTCCAAGCCCCTGCCTCCAAACCTGGGGCTTGAACTCTGGAGGCTTGGGGACTGTCCCTAAACTGCTTTTGCTTAAGGCTGTCTACTACTTAAGCCACAGAACTGCTCCGGCTTTTTCTAAGTAGTTTATTGGAAATAAGAGTCTCTGGGATTTACCTGCCCAGGCTGGTTTCAAATTGCAATCCTCAGATTTCAGCCTCCTGAGTAGCTAGGATTACAGGCATGAGCTCCAGGTGCCTGGCTTCTCCACGTATTTTTGACATTCTGTTGTTTGAAGGATGCAGAGCAAGAGATGCAGAGGGGCAACTGGAATCAGATTTATATGTTCACACCATTATGATAGCATGTTACCTTTCGGGACGCTACAACTGGAGTTTGAACTCAAGGCCTTGTGCTTGCTAGGCAGGTGCTCTACCACTTGAGCTGCACTCCCTGCCCACCCCCCCCCCTTTTATATAAGGTCTTGTTATGTGCAGACCTATTCTATAACTATCCTCCTGCCTAAGCTTTCTAGGGATTGTAGGCATGAGATATCATGCCTGGCTTGCATGTTACATTTTGACCAAAGTTTGGATACCTAACTTTTATAGAAATGACTTCAAATACCATATTAATCAAAATGGCATAACGCTATGCCAGCTTAACCAATAATAGTTACAACAATGGTTAAGAGTCAGATTATTGAGATTCAATTTCTATTTCTAACATTTTCTTGCTGTGGTCTATGGACAAACTACTCAAATCTCTTAGTGTCACTATCTAAAGAATTTGGGTTGTCTTGAGGGTTATTTTAGTTAATATATGTAATTTCAAATATTTGTGAATGGGAAACACTTCCTAGCCATGTTGCTTAAAAGTGTTCTCAAGTGCTCATGAGACAGACATTAAATAGTAATTTCATAGATGAGGCATATTCAAGATTATTTGAGATTCTATCCCTTTTCCTATGAAAGAAACTTGTATGCTTTAAAAATTCTTAATAATTTAGTCACTCAGTTTATAGTTATCTCCGTTTATCAGACTAAGTACTTTTATTAAATACATATTGCACAAAGGCATTATAATGATAGTTGGATATGAAGCCATTTATTTTAACCTCCAGATGTCATGTCTAGATGACATTTTTCAGAACCCAGCAGAATTATCCAAATTTGAAATTGAAGGCTTAAACCAGGAACATAGCACATGTCTATAATCTTAGAGCTCAAGAGGCTGAGGCAGAAGGATCAGAAGTTTGAGGCCAGCCTATAGTACAAAGTGAGATCCTGTCTTGGAAAAAAAATCAGAAAGAAAGATAAGAAAGGAGGGAGAGAAGGAAGTGGAAAGAGGGAGTAAAGGAAAGAAAGAGGGATTTAAAAGCTTAGAGTCTAACTGTTATAGAACTATCCTTATGGCTTTAATTTTTTTTTAATTTGGGGGCTGGGAAGGTGGCTCAGTGGTAGAGTACTTACCTTGCATGCATGAGACTCTGAGGTCAATTCCTCAGCACCACATAAGCAGAAATAGCTAGAAGTGGCACTGTGGCTTAAGTGTTAGAGCGCTAGCCTTGAGCTGAAGAGCTGATGGACAGTGCCCAGGTCCAGAGTTCAGACCCCATGAACGACCAAAAAATAATAATTTTTTTTCAGCAGTGCTGATGATATAGCCCAGGGCCTTGTGCATGCTAGGCAAATGTTCTACCCCAATCCTGTGGCTTTTTTTTTTTCAAGAAAATTGAGGGAGAACAATTAGAATGGATTTTTTTGTTGTTGTTGCAACAGGTTAGGCTGTTGTTAGATAACTAAGGTGACTCTAACTTCTGTCCTACATATGTCAAAATATTTAATTCTACTATTTAAAAGGTGGAATATTTATGCAGTCCTAAACTACATTATTTTAGTTTTACTTTGCTTGAGGTACTCTGAGGATGAGATGGATAGATCCAAAGACGTATGAATAAAATGTGCCTTTTGTACCTCAAAGAGAAGAAAGGTGACAGTTTCTATTGGTTAAAAATAAACAACAGAAGAGAGAAGCTGACTAGAGCCTAGGTGTTTATTTGCCAAGTAATTATAAAACTCTGGAAGTTCAGAAGAGGGAAAGATGCCACAAGTTGACTCAGAAATACCATACAAAGGAGGAGAGGAGAAGCTGAGTCCCAGAGAATGGGTAGTGTTTGTCTACATGGGTGGAGAACATTCCAGGTGGATAAAGTGGCCTGGGCAGAGGATGGTGGCCTGAAAACTAACTCTGCCTGAATGATAATGAATACGCCTCCAAGTCTATAGGGAAGGGGATGGTGTTGGGGAATCTTTGGGAAGAATCACTAAGTCTCATTAGCATACTTGCTCTTGTCCAGGTTTCTGGGTTTACCCTGACACCCAAACCACCACATCAGTCAGGATTATTCAGATGTGTGTATATATTTGTATCTCATCTGTGTGTGCACTTGACAACTTAGAATTATCTGTAGTTCTCACTAGACAGAAAAGTGATTGTCTTGATTAACTTTGTTAAGTGTAGTTGATTCCCTGTTGTAAACACAGTCCCAGGCAAAGTTAACACCCCCCACCCCCCACACACACCTTTTTTTTTTTTTCCAGCTGTGTATATCCCAACCTGGCCTAAAACGGTCCTCTCTCTTCATAGTTCAGATTTACTCTAACATATCCCCATCCCAACAAACAGCCACATGAATTTGTCTGTTTTGATCTTGAATATTTGTTTTACTTTGTTTGCAGAAGCAGATTAAGTACATACCAACACTGCATCATCATAAGGTGCTAGGAGATGATGTTGAAGTGCTTTCATCTCCTGAATGCCAGGTTATGATCCGCACATATTTGTGGTTGTTGGTAGGTGAAATGGAATATATTCATTCCACCTGTGGGTAGCAATGGGTATGCAAGTAAAATTCCCATGTGTACCTGATGGTTCTTGCTCACACTTTCTAGTCCAGAATGACCTGTACCTGTTTTCCACATGGCTCTTCTGAAAGGGCCCCTTCCTTTATTTATAGTCATATACAATGAAGCACCAAAGGCTACAGTTATTTCAAGGCTCTGTGCCATTGAAACTTGATTTTAATTTTCCCCACCGATAATTTCTGGCACAATGCTGGGCACAAATCACCTTCTTTTGTGAATCTAGTTTTTGGAGGTGGGGGAGAGGGAATAGAGTGGAGGGGAGAGAGAGGGAGATAAAGGGGGAAGGAAAAAAGAAGGGGGGAAGAGAAAGGAGAGGAAGGCGGAGGGAGGGAGAGAATGTTTCAGTTACTTTTTAAGAAGTGTATATAGCTGGACACTGGTGGCTCACACCTGAAATCTGAGCTACTCAGGAGGCTGAGATCTGAGGATCACTGTTTGAAGCCAGACCAGGCACAAAAGTCCATGAAACTGTTATTCCAATTAAATACCAAAAGAGCTGTAAGTGGAGCTGTAGTTCAAGTTGTAGGGTGCTAGCCTTGAGTAAAAAGGCTCAGGGACAGCACCTAGGCCCTGAGTTCAAGCCACAGGACTGGCACAAAACAAAAGAGCTTTTACAGCATTTTCTCTTGAGGTTATAGATGTAATTCAGAGAATTTTCTGGCTAGCACCTGTAAGACCCCAGATTTGATCCTTGGCAACACCAATAGGAAATAAAAAAAGAAAATCTTATTCTATTATTTTCTCCTGAGTTTTATTTAAACATTTGCTACAATGGGTATAATTTCCCCTATTCTTTTTATTCTCTTACTGGTGCCAGGTTCTGAACTCAGGGCCTCACATTTAGTAGGCAAGTACTCTACTGCCGAGTCACACCTTCAGTTTTCTTTCTTGCTGGTTATTTTTGAGATAGTATCTTCCTGCCTGATGGCAGGCATGTTGCAGCCACGCTCAGTTTCTTCCCCTGAGATGAAGTCTTGTGGACTTTTCTTCAAGGGCTGGCCTGGAACTATGGTCCTTCTGGTCTCATGCTTCTACATAGCTAGGATGATAGGCATATACCAAAATGCCCAGCTCTTGGTTAAGAAGTGGTCTTAGTGGCTTTTCTACCCAGTCTGACCTTAAACTATAATCTTTTGAATCTCTGCTTCCCATGTAGCTAGATTACAGGTATGAGCCATTGGTGCCCTGTCCTCTATATCCTTACTATCTTTAAAAACAGAACATTGGAGCGGGGTGGAGGGGGGGGGGCGGAGGTGTGTTAAGTCAATGTTAAAGGAATGATGTGGGTTAGTGTGAGTTATGTAGAAGTTTTGATATGTCTTTCTTGCTTTTATAACAAAATTTGCTAGCGTCTGGAGAGTTGCCTTCTTTCCATCCCAGAAATCTCTTACTGGGGTAGAAGTTGTTCTACTTAATTCTTTTTCCTTTTGGTAGAGGAGAGGAGATGGTGGTGATGTTAAATTGCTCATTCCATTTCTCAGTGGTCTGTGCCCCAGGAGTAAGGTTTCTATTCAAGTACCTCCTGTGTTATGATCAGGAATGAGTCCTCTTGGAGAGAGTGAGGGAAGGGGTGGCATTAACAAAAAAAATGTACTCTTTACCTAACTTATATAACTGTGACCCCTCTGTATATCACCTTTATAATAACAATTAAAAAGTTTTTAAATGGCCCCTGCCTACAAACCTGATGTCCACTTAAATCCTGAACCCTTACTTCCCCACAGTGTTCTACTTTCTTTGCAGCCACTTTCATTTGGGATAAGGAATCCCTAGTCTCTCTTCTAGCTTGAGCAATTTTTGTCCTTGAGTTCTTTCAGCAGACATCAGGTTCACATCCCTCTAATTGAGAGTCCACCCAGGTGAGCTGCATGGGACACCTTGTTCTTTCTGTGTTCCTTACCCATAACATAACCTCTTGTTTAGGAGTGGACCTGAGCTGAGGACAATATTCCTGTGATGTGCTCTTCATTTCATAGGACAAGGAAATATATGTTAGGCTCCCAGAGGTCCCGTTTCCTAATTTTACTTGTTTCTTGTTTTGAGAATTAAAGCAACTGATTAGCTGTGGCTTCTTAGAAAACTAATTCTTCCTGCTTTCCTCTTCCATAGACACAACCATTTGAAGTATTGTGTCTGCCAAAGCTACATGGAGCTTCTATTATTATTTTTGTGGGGTTGATGATTGGACCTAGGGCCTGGTGCATGCTGGGCAAATGCTCTACCACTTACCTATACCCCCCAGTTTGCGTCTTTCTTTTTACCTCTACCTTGGGACTGTCCTGTTCCCTGTAGGATGTTTAGAAGAAGTTCTGGCCTCTACCCAGGAACATCTCTTCCCTTTCATTTATAGTCATCAAAAATGTCTCCAGACATGGCCAAATGTCCCCTGATGTGAATAAAAAATGGCCCCCAGTTGAGAACCACTAGCCCAGACTATTCTTATTCCCTGGAATGTCCTCCATCCCTAATCTCTGTCCTCATTTCCTGCCTGTCACACTCTTATTCATCCTTCAAGACTGGTCTGAGAAGTATTTCCGAATCCCCAGACAAGGTTAATTATACTCTGTGGCCCAGTATACACAGACACATGTTCATAAGTATTAGGGAAGTTACACATTTTGTTGTTAATATCTGCATCCCTGCTTCTTCAGCAGTTCATGAGATCTTCAGAGTAATTTGAGCAGAAATAGGTGTGAGTTTTCTGATACTTTGAAACTCAGTGCTGTTGTAGGCCACCATATTTAAGAAAAGAATGTAAAGTATGAATGCTAAATGAGACGGCTTTGAAAGAGGTAAGTGCAAATGAATGGGTGCAAAGCAAATCTTCCTTTGGTCCTTGTATGTTTTCAGTCATGTTGCAGAATTTGGGACCTGTGTACTCAGTGTAGCAAACTTAGTTGACAAAGAAGTCAAATGTTGGCTGATTGTTCTTCATCTAGTAAAATTCTTTTTTTTTTTTTGTCGGTCGTGGGGCTTGAACTCTGGGCCTGGGTGCTGTCCCTCAGCTCTTCAGCTCAAGGCGAGCGCTCTACCACTTGAGCTATAGCGCCACTTCCGGTTTTCTGGTGGTTTATTGGAGATAGGAGTCTCACGGTCTCTCCTGCCCGGGCTGGCTTTGAACCACAATCCTCAGATCTCGGCCTCCTGAGTAGCTAGGATTACAGGCGTGAGCCACCAGTGCCCGGCAAATAAGTTTTTTTTGTTGTTGTTGGCCGTGGGGCTTGAACTCTCGGCCTGGGCACTGTCCCTCAGCTCTTCAGCTCAAGGCGAGCGCTCTACCACTTGAGCTACAGCGCCACTTCCTAGTAAAATTCTTAATTAAAAAAATCATACTATTTCAAAATGTATTATACTTAATACAACTTAATTGCATCAGGAGAGGTACGGTGAGATAAAGAATTAATAGAAATATAGCATGCACACCCTCATCATGGTACTTCTGTAATTTTAAAAAAAAGACTTTGAACATGTGGAAAATTCAATGCAACAAAGGATTTCTCTTGCTTGATAGGGAAAAAGCCCTAGAGACCCTGGGTGGTCTTCAAGCAAATGTAAATCTACAATTGTTCAGACCCCTAGTTAGAAGTAGTTCTAGTTAGATTTATAGGTGAGGTGAATGGCACACTAAATCTTTTTGGCTTCCATGTGAAATTCTTTGGCAATTTCTTTTGGAAGCTTTTTGGAAAGGACAGTTTGCTCTGTGCCTGTTTTGTACATTGGCTTCATATTGGGACAAAAATGAGAATTTGGGTTTTGGAGCTGCCATTTGGAGTGAATCACCCTGCCGCCTTGTTTCCTTTCCTGCACCATGACAGATTTCCAAGGCTATTTTTATTCAGGGTCATTTCTTGACCCTGACTTCTGCTGTGTTTAGCTCCCAAATAGAGCCAGATGTGAGTAAATTCAAGCACTTAGAAGTTGCTACTGGTTAGTTTCATTATAAGTTCTGAAGGAATTGACTTTCACATTAAAGAGACAAGCTTTATCTTTTTGTTTAACTTTGAGACAAAAAAAGCATTCTGGGATAGAACTGTGTTTACTTAACAATCTGTGTGACTTATCTGCACTGTGAATTAGCTTTATGTGGAAAGTTGCTCACTGACATTCCCACCTATAGCTAAATGGCCCATTTTATGGTTCTCCCGCATCCGTTGCTGTGCTGCTCTGGAGACTAGACTATGCCATTGCATTCTCCTGCAGCTATGACTCAGTCCATCTAGTGGGGACTAGATAGCTGACTTTCCATTAACTGTAAGTTAAATCTGCTGGTCATATTTAAAACTTACAAAATACTTTTTTCTCCTTGTTATATTCTATGCATCCATGAAAGTTGGTGACACTAGTCCTTAAATTTAGGTACTGTAGCTATGTGTTGAGCTTTAAGTACAGATCTAAGCCAGGCATGGTGGTGTATGCCCATAATCTCAGCTCCTTGGAAGATGGAGCCAGAGAATTGTGAATTCCAGGTTGGCTTGAGCAAAGTTAAAAAGACCCCAGTCTCAATAACAAAAACAAAAGGGTTAGGGGCATGGTTCATGGGATAAGCACTTAAGGCCCTGGAGTTTCAATCCCCAATACTGTGTGTATAATTTTCTTAATTATAGATTTATATGATTTATATGGCTTTTATAATAGCTAGTAATGACTTGAATTCTTGCTATGTGCTAGCATGGTGTGGAGTACTTTCATGTGGTTTACTTGCTAAAGTCACTTTTGAAGAGTAGCTTAATTAGAAGTAAAGGATACATTTATAAGTAGACTAATATAAAGTGAAATGTAACTGAGCCCAAATAAATAGTGTAGACAGCTCATCATTCTAAGGACTCCCCAGAGAGAAGGAAACAACATACCATATTTTTTAAGGAATTGATGACAATATAATTAAGAGTTGCATATGTGTATCTATTACAGTTCAGAGAGAATTCAGAAAGGGAAGATTGGGAGTGTGAGTGGTTAGAACATGCTTTGAAAGAGGCACAATGTGAGCAGACCTTTCTCAAGTGGAGATGTCTCTCATTTGGAAATAACTACCCTCTGGCCTGAGCTTTTCTGGCCCGCTTTTCTTGTTTCCATTCACTCTTAGTGTGAGTGGGCTGACCATGTTGTTAGCAGCTTCCATTGCTCAAAAATACCACCCCCCCATTGTCTGTACTTTTTTCATTCCTGTCTTATGCTGCCCCAGTTCTTCCTCTCAGAGATTGAATTGGGTTTATATGAATCTTCTTAGAAACCTAGATATGTCTAATGCACATCAGTGCAAACTGGCTTAGTCCAGTTATTTTCTTTCTCTTGCCCAGTGAGATCCATTTAGAGTGGAGGAAGTAAATTTTCATTTTTGGAGAAATGATGGGGGATATTTGAAATTGTGTAATTTAAGGAGTGACAAGATATAGGGCATGACAACTAACCACAAATAACTTGAATACGAATTGTTAGTATTTATTCCACAAGAACTCAGAAGGATTTATGTCAGGGTAAAAGTGAGGAGAGATTTTTCCTTTGCCAATTCTGCCATCCTTTCCTAAATTCCTTTGATTAATAAGAAAACCTTTTAAAGGCTCCAATAATGGAGTATAGAACTGGGTACCAATGGCTCATACCTATAATTCTAGCTACTTAAGAAGCTGAAATTAGGATTGTGATTTGAAGCCATCCTGACCAGAAAAGTTCATGAGACTCCCTTCTCAGCAGCTGAGAGCTGCATTCAGTGCCCAGTGCCAATCCTTGTTATCCTGGCTGCAATAGGAAGCCTAACATAGTTGGATCTGCCCAGCAGGAAGCTAGATCCTATCTCAAAATAATCAGCAAAAACAGAGGTTGAGGCATGGCTTATTTAGAGCACCTACCTACCAAACACAAGTACCACCTTAAGAAAAGGAGAGGGGGGGAGTCAACTGGTTGAAATGTCAATGAGAACAATCATGGGAAGTCTTCTATCACATTCAAGCTATCCTATCTATCACTCTATGTTCCTCCCTCTCTTAGTCCTAAGGGCAAGACAAAGTCTTATCTCCAAAGGCTATTGCCAAGCGCTAAGTACACAGTGTTTTTGCTTCTATCAATGTGGATAAATAAATGCAGAGTATTCCTTACTGAACTATGCATTTGTTGTATTTTAGGTATGTTTATGTAGGATCTTTCTGAAATGGCCAGTCTTCTTTAAAAAGATTGGTAGAACTCAGATATATGAAGCCTAATACCACATGATAAGGCGGGGGGGGGGGAGTGTGTGGAGGAAAATGGAAGGAGAACCCACTTTAGCTGAAGTCTTCTGTTGTTGCTCACCTCAGTGAGTTAACTATATTTCTTCCATACTCATAACTTTTCACTACAATGTGGAAAGCTTTATGAAGTCTTGTATCATTTGTTGAGTATCAGGCACATGCTTTTTAAACAGAAGAACCAGTGACTGCTCGTTTACATTGGTGCTGCTTAAAAGGTTGTGTTGGGGCTGCGAAAGTGGCTCAGTGGTAGAGTGCTTGCCTTGCATGCCTGAGGCCCTGGGTTCGATTCCTCAGCACCACATAAGCAAAAAGAAAAAAAGCCAGAAATGGCACTGTGGCTCAAGTGGTAGAGCGCTAGCCTTGAGCTGAAGAGCTGAAGGACAGCACCCAGGCCCAGAGTTCAGGCCCCATGAACCAAAAAAAAAAAGGTTGTGTCTATGGTGTCCCTGAGTGTGGAGGTACCTGAGGAGCAGTCGTGGATTCCAGGCAGGGTGGAGTATGCATTCTGGCCATCTGCTCTCTGCTGTTTTAAGCAGAGCATCTGTACTTCTACATGCTTTTGGGGTTCAATGGGAAAAATAATTCTTCATTTGGGGAAAAAAACACCCAAATGATCACATTAAAAAAAGTAGCATGCTGTTATAGACAGTTGTTTTCTTGAGGGTTTTATCTTCATAAAACTTAGAAGTACTTCCAATCAGAATTATTAAAAAAAAGTGGAGGGCAGTATAAAATAGTGAACAAAGGAAATATTTCAGTTATAGATCAAATATATGTACAGAATCATATATGACTTAATTCACTTCTTAGAGACCTTATGTCCTAGTCTTAAAATGGGACTGTTTTTTACATTGCAAGGTTATTATATCAAATGAGAGAATAAAAAACTGGAAGAGAGTGAGGGGAGGGGAGACATGCTTCAAAAAGAATAGTTGTACTCATTACCTGACTCACGTAACTGTAACCCCTCTGTATATTAACTTTATAATAACAATAAATAAAAAGAATATGAAGCAACAAAAAAATGGTAATACGTGGCTTGTTTTTTGTTTAACACATTGTGGATACTCAGATGCTAATGCACTTCCATTTTTTGATCCATAAGGGAACTATAGAATGCAGTTAACTTTTTAATGACTTAGATCATCATGACCATAATTATGAACAATTGTTTACTTGTCTTTGGTATTTATTGAGGTAAGTGTTATATTTTGTTTCATGCTAAATTGATCTCAATAATTTAGTCTTTAGAGCATATAGATAAGTCTATAATTTTTTTTCAGTGTGCTTCACTATGAATTTTCCTCTCTTAATTTACAAATCTAGTCTGCTCTGGGTTTTGGTAATCAGCTGAGCTCATCAGAACAGTAAAGAGGAAAACAGTTATTATGTTCTGATAAGACTGAGAGGTTGATCTGTGTTTATCAATCCTAGGACATGCATGAGTTTTAAGATTCCTAGGGTTTTTTTGTGTGCTGTTAAAAAAAAAGTTCCTGATTGTTTTGATGTCTTTGGATGGAAAAGCAAAGTAGGCCAAGGCTGAGTTCTAAGTAGGTAAGGTGCTACTCTAAAACTTATTGCTGCCCTTGGTATTTGAATTATGTGTGTGATTGAACAAACCAAAGTATGATGAGTGAATTTGTCCATGTTGTATGTACTTTGATGGCTGTTGATTTGTGGTAGGCTTCTCTACTTTTAAGTTCCAGTTTTATTTGAAATTTTTACTGAAAAATAACACTTTATGACTTGATTTAGTCTAAATTGATATGTTTTTTTTGTAAGTCTAGCTTTGTTTCAGAATTATTGAGCTTTTAAGAGCCTGCCTAGGCCCCATCTCATAGAGATTGTGGTTTACTGAGCCTTATTCATACCCTGGTGATTATTGTACATAGCCAGCCAGGTTAGCAACCAGTATCTCAGGGTAATTTGTTTTCATCCTTCAGGGTAATTTGTTCTGTTGAAGCTAAAAAGGGGATGTCTGCAATGGGAGCCGACTGGCTTGTTAACAAATACAGCATTCAGTTAGTCATGGTCATAGCTCTGTTATAGACATTAAGTCAATTTCTTTTTTTCTTTTATTTTCTTTTTGCCTGTCCTGGGGCTTGAATTCAGGGCCTGGACACTATCCCTGAGTTTTTGTGCTCAAGGTTAGCAGTCTACCATTTGAACGACAGCTCCACTTCTGGCATTTTGGTGGTTAATTGGAGATAAGAGTATCACAGACTTTCATCACCCGTCTGGCTTTAAACCAAGATCCTCAGATCTCAGCCTCTTGAGTAGTTAAGGTTACAAGCATGAGCCACTGGTACCAGCTCAATTTCTTTGATACACACATTACTTTTCATCATTACAACAAGTTTTCTGTTATTTTATCCTATTAAAATGATGGACCAGGGCTGGGAAAGTGGCTCAGTGGTAGAGCGCTTGTCTTGCATGCCTGAGGCTCTGAGTTTGATTCCTCAGCAAACATAAGAAAAAAGAAAAAAGCTGGAAGTGGCTCTGTGGCTCAAGTGGTAGAGCGCTAGCCTTGAGCTGAAGAGCTGAGGGACAGCACCCAGGCCCAGAGTTCAGGCCCCATGACCGGACCCCCCCTAAAAAAATAAATAAAATAAAATGATGGACCACATCATCACTATATTTATTTTTCCTTCTGTCTCCAGATTCTTCATTCAAACAGTATAATCTTATCACTTATTAATACATCAATGTATTTTCCTTATACTCTTTTATATGCATATAAAAGTGTGTATATTTTAAGTGTTGAAATCTTTATGGTTACAAAGTACATAATTTTGTGAACTGTTTCTGATACAGCATAATATTTTCAGTTTTTTCCAGGTCAATAAGTTGTCTTTGAAAGTATGATAGCCACCATGTCTTCAGGAGTGACCCAAACAGACATGACCCTCAATCAGTGTGTGTTTGGGGGTGGGAGGCAGGGAGATGGACATATTAAACAGGCAATATAAAAGAATAATTACATATGAAACTAACTCCAATCAAGGGGAAAAACAGGATTCCCACACAGGAAGTAGATGTGACTTGAACATGAGTGTGTGAGCATGCCACAGAAGACATTTTCTGGGGAAGCTGACAGAGATCAGAAGGATGAGGATAGGTAGAGTAGGGGTAGAGTGGGAAAGCCAGGTAAGGAAGGATCCAGGCCAAGCAGACTGAATCATATATGTATAACAGAGAAAGAAATACATTTAGATAGATCTTTGGTGTGTTTTAGAACCAATAGGCACCTAATGAGGCTGGAGTTTCCAGGCAGAGTGTAGCAGGCAAAGTGGGGACAAGTAATGGTGACTAACTAGGATCCATGCTTGCTGAAGGGCTTGAGAAATGAGGGATTCAGACTCTAAGTGCACTGGGAAGCAATTAAAGGGCTGTACACATCTTGCAACAAGATGGCAGCAGCAGGGTGACAACATACTTTTAAATATGTTTCTTGAGTTTTCTTGCCAAAATCTCCCAGGTCTGGTAGCTGTTCTGAATGTTTGTTTTTGTAAAGTTGGAAAATTGAATGCAGATTTGGGGATTCCTTTTTACTTTATTCCTTTAGTAATAATAAATGTAAATACAGGCCTGATTTGTTCTCTAGTGTAATGAAGCTGGGTTTTTTGTTTGTTTGTTCTGAAATAAGTATTTTGTTGATTTGAAATAAGTGAATCTTGGTATTAAGCTACAAACTGATTTGGGAAGATTACTTATTTTTATGCTTCAAGCTAGAGAGGAATTCTGAGCTGTGAATTCTCTATAATGAAGTCTCTGAGTCATAGAATTTTAATGCCAGAAGAGATCCTTGAGGTTTCTCACTATTGTACAAATGCATGAAGTTAGAAACACAGTACATGATTCATCAAGACTCCTCACTGGTATAGTAATGTAATACAAAGACAGAAATGAACTGTCTCCTAGCTTTGCACTGATTTTTCCTCTGTTCATAGCTTTGTGATTTGCAATCAATTAGCAACCCAAATTCCTTTTATTCTACTTTGAAGGAATGTTACTTTAAAATATCTGGATGGAAGTGGCGCTGTAGCTCAAGTGGTAGAGCGCTCGCCTTGAGCTGAAGAGCTGAAGGACAACGCCCAGGCCCAGAGTTCAAGCCCCACGACCGACAAAAAAAATAAATAAATAAAAGAAGAAGAAGAAGAAGCATAAAATATCTGGACAATTTGAAACAATGGAGAGTAACAATGAAAAGGCAAGGACTCAACATTACAAATAGAAAGTAACATTGTAAAGATAAGCAATGGACAACTTGAGGGTTGATACATTGATACCATGTAATCTATCAACACTGATACATACTCTTGTCTATACTATGTATCAACGTAGTCTATATTATGTATAAACATTGACCCGGAGGGGTTCAGAGAAATAGAGTTGGAAGTGCCTCCTCCACCTCTCCTAGAGGGATGACTTGTTCCCAGTATCACTTTGTATCAGAATGCTCTTGGCTTCAGCTAAAAAGACCTGACTGAACTGTTTTAAATAGAAAGGAAACACTCTATCTCATGCAATTAAGAGGTCTAGAGACTCTGTAAGAGCTTTGCCTTCCCCTATCTGTGCCTCCCTTGGCCCTGTGTGTCTAGTTGTGCTGCTTGCTTCCTCATACTAGTGGCAGATCTTTACAGCAATCCTGTCCACAGTCACCTCAAGAGGAAGGAGGGGTGATGCCTGCTTGTCGTGTGCTACTCTTTTAGGGATCTCCCCTCTCCCCCAATGAAACCCTCATAGGTTTCATTGGTCAGCATTTGGCTATTAGCTCATAACTAAATCTCTCATTGGTTAAAAAAGAGAGAGAGAGAGTGCTTATTATGGTTGATTTAGGGTAATTGGGAGCTCAGGCTAGGTTGGGATTACAGTCCTATAAGTAAGACCTCATTTCAAACCCAAGGTGGGCATGGTGGTGGGCATTGGTGGTCCCAGTTATTGTGGGGCATAGGTAGAAAGATTGCTTGTCAAAGAAAAAAACACACACAAGACACCATCTAGGATAAAACTAAAGCAAAAAGGGACTGGTGACATAGCTCAAGTGGTAGAGTATCTGCCTTATAAGCATGAGACCCTGCATTCCAACTCCAGTATCACAAAAAAGGGGGGTGGGGGAAAAGATAGGACTAGATTGCACTGCGCTATCTGGCTGTGTAGAAGGGAGTTAATGTTAGAACAAAGTTAGAGAGCAAGAAATTTTAGGGAAGGAATATAATAATAGGCAATTAAAGTTCTTCTCTATGCTTTTACACAATAGAATTCTGCTCATTAAGGGGAAAAAATGCTTAATTGCCCTTGGCTTATACCTATAATCGTAACTACTCAGGAGGCTGAGATCTGAGGATCAAGATTTGAAGCCATTGTGAACAGGCAAATCTGACAAATTCTTACGTCCATTTAGCCAGCGAAAAGAAAGTGGAAGTAGAGCTCAAGTGGTAGAGTTCTGTCCTTCAGTAAAAAAGCTAAGCAAGAGTGCAAGGCCTGACTTCAAGCTGTTCCAATACTGACAAGGCAAAAAAAAAAGGAAGATAATTTCCATGTGATGGGACATACTTGAAATTGTGTCATTTAAAGACAGAACAAATAAGATATGGGACATGATAACTAACCTCAAATACTTGAGTATGAATTGATAGTATTTATTTTGGGAGACCTCAGAAGACAGGATTTATGGCAGGGGTAAAAGTGAAGAGAAAGTTGTCCTCTGTTTCTTTTTGTGTGTGTGAAGAATTTGGTCCCAAAGCCATTAGTTTGAGACATAGCAAAGTAGGTATGTGTGTTAGGGCAGAGGGGAGCCACAGGGACCCAGAGAGGGCATGGGAGCATAAGTTGGATGAAGAGGGGGGCAAGCTTGAGGCCCTGGGTATGGATTGGAGAGATTCTGTACAGGAAAGCTCTTGGGGACAGCAGTTTACAGCCATGTTAGTACTCAGATTGACTTACCATAGTTTCATTGTGCTTGTGCTCAAGTAGCCCTCAGAATAGAGGGCAATTTAAAACTTATGAATTGTTTATTTCTGGAATTTTCCATGAAGTATTTTTGGACTAGTGACTATGGGTAATTGAAACCACAGAAAAGGAAATTGTAGATAAGGGGAATGACTATTATTATATTTGGGGAAACAGGTCTAACTAGCTTCCACAAAAAGAAAAGTGGGAGGAAACAAATCATTGGGATGGCTACTTGGTATCACATTGTGTTGGATGGTTTTTCATTCATTCATCCATCCATGCATCTCCTTTATTTGATTTTACAAGATGGGCATTATAGAGATGTGAAACCTCTACTTGGAGACAAGATGGCTTTCTCTAAGTCACAGAGCTAATTAAGAAGCAGTTAGAATTTGTCTTTCACAGACCATTTGTCTTTCTACTGCCCACCACTGTGAAAAGGAATAGAGAGTAGGATATGGATATAAGACACTGGGCAGATGTACAGAATATTGGAACAAGGAAGTGTTTCTCAACACTTCCTCTCTAGCGGGTGTGGAGGTGCAGACAGAACATGCCCCATGAGACATAAGTGGTCAAAAGAAAAAAGAAAAGAGCCAAGGACTATGCCTTGAGAAGCACTTTTCTTATTCCCCACTGATTGAGAGTCCAAATAAGAAATTCCCTAATAGGAACTGGGAGAGTAGTGTCCAGGGTGGAAGGAAGAAAACCAACTGAGTGTGCAGTGTCATAGAATTCAGGAGGAGAGGAGATTGGTTGGCAAAGGGGAATACCCTAAGAGAAGTGAAGGTAAGGAGCTTGTCCATTAGATGCAGCTTCAAGGGGACCTGGGGGACCTTAGTGAGAGTTGTTTCAGCAGAGGGGCAGAGGTAGAAGCCATTTGAGGGGCTGAACATTTGAGGGGCCATCAAAAAGTTGGCTGTGAAGGGAAAGAGGAGATCAGTCATAGGAGAGTATAGATGGGCTTTTTTTTTTCTGTTGAATTGTTCATGAGTAAAGAGCAGTGGGAATTAAGCAGTGAGAGAAAGGAAGAAGAGTCTCTAATAGGCAATGGGTGGGGTCCATAAGGAGATGTGAAGTAGAAGGTGTCCAGAGCAGCAGTGGTGGGTAGAAAGCGTGCAAACAAAGGCTCCTGTGTTCTTTGCCCAAATTGCCTGTATCTTTTACCCATACAACAGAGTTTTGTTGTTGTGCTTAAGCAGAGTATTCCCACTGCTTCTAGTTTCACCACTGCATGTTCTACACTATTTCCAATAAACAGAGTCTGCCCATACATTTTAACTGATGGCATCTAAGACATATTGTATTTACAACTGTACAATTCAGTTCTGGATTTATACTCCTATCTCTTCTGAAAGTATATAGTCCTGTGTCTTCCTTATGAGTAAGGGGAGAATAAATTGATGAGAAAAAATATATCTTCGGCCAAAAAATTTAGGCCGATAGACTCCCTTAGCTCTGGCCAAAGTTGGTGCTTCAGACAACTTCATCCAAGAACTCTGACACATTTTTAAGAGCCAATACAATTTTTTTCCAACACATAGTTTTACTCTGTCATTGTTTGTTTTCTGCCATTTGGTTTGGGTTCTGTAGAACCATTTTGACCTTTAATAGTTAACAAGGAGGTTTTGTTGTTGATGTTTTTCTGCCAGTTCCTAGGGTTTGAGGGCCTGGGTATTGTCCCTGAACTTTCTTGATCAAGGCTAGTGCTCTACCACTTGAGCCACAGCTCCACTTCCAGCTTTTTGATGGTTAATTGGAGATAAGAATTTCCTGCTGGGGTTGGCTCCAAACCTCAAACCTCAGATCTCAGCTTCCTGAATAACTAGGATTACAGGTGTAAGTCACAGGTGTATCTGGCAAAGAGGTTTTTTTTTTTTTTTTTTAAATTGTAAAGATACTATACAGAGGGTTACAGTTACATGAGTAAGGTAATGAGTACACTTCCTATTGAACATTGTTACCCCCTCCATTGTTTTTCCCCTACCATCCCTTCCCTCCCTACCTTCCCCGAGGTTTTTGATTGTGATTAAGTGATTACATAATTTCCAGAATTTCACAGTATTGTGGAATAATGATGCTCATTTAAAGTCACAAGTTCATTCTAACTTTCCTGGAGCAAATTGTCTATCACAGTCTATAACATATAATGGTGTTCACATGTTATACACCATACATGTGATCAGCAGCATGGGGATATTTAGTAGTGGTTCGACCAGATGAGTGGAAGTTCTTTGTTTTTGAAGTCCTGTTAGTTTTGTCGTATCACCTAACATTTTGGATTTAGCATCCACTAATCAGGGAGACCATGTACCGTTTGTCTCTTTGCTCTTGGCTTACCTCGCTCAACATGATTCCTTCTAGCTCCATCCATTTCCCTGCAAATGCCATTATTTTGTCATTTCTAATGGCTGCATAATCCATTGTGTATAGATACCACAATTTTTGGATCCATTCATCTGTGGTGGGGCATCTGGGTTGTTTCCATATCCTAGCTGTTGTGAACAGTGCTGCAATAAACATGGAGGTGCACGTGTCCTTATATATTGGTTCCTGTTGTTCTGGGTAGATGCCTAGAAGTGGGGTCAATCTTTAGCTTTCTAAGGACCCTCCAGACTGCTTTCCAAAGTGGTTGTATAAGTGTACATTCCCACCAGCAGTGTAATAGGGTTCCTCTTTCTCCACATCCCCTCCAGCATTTGTCATTGGCTGATTTGTGGATGTGGGACATTCTGACTGGGGTAAGGTGGTATATCAGGTTTGTCTTTATTTGCATTTCCTTCACCAGGGATGATGAACATTTCCTCATGTGTTTCTTGGCAAAGAGTTTTTAAATGAATGAATGATATGAAACCTACAAAAATAAAATAATACTAGACCTGAAGTATAGAAATAAAGTATGAGATTTGACATTAAAATGCAAGAAAGAGTAAATGCCAAAACCTGGAAAGATGCCCCCATCAGCATGGGATGGAATAGTAAATTGTGGTATTCTTAGAACAGAATGCTAGATAACAACAAAAATGAATGAACTATAGTTACATGCATCAGCATGAATTAATCTCACAATCATAGCACTGAGCAAAAGAAGCCAGGCACAAAACAATACCTACTCTATGCTTCCATCTGTGTAAAACTCAAAAACAAGCAACACTAATCTGTGGTGTTAGAAGTCAGGATAATGGTTCTTTTTGGAGAGAGGGAGCAATGATGGTGGCAGCTAAAGAAAGGCTGCCAGCAGGGGTGGGAAATAATCTTCACCAAGCAGGTGGCTACACAGGTGTGTTCACTTTGGTACCTCATCAAGTTCTACAGTTATGATTTGTGTACTTTTATGTATCCATCTATAAAAAGACGTTTAAAAAAGACAACAAGGAAACTTCCAGGAAATATTTGAAGGGACTATAAAAATCAGAAAGCAATTAAAAGTTAGTAGGAATACTTTGACCTTACATAGGCCTCATAAACCTCACTGTAGCCAACAACTGCTGATGTTAGCTGACGGTCTGTCATGACAAAAGTGGGTTTTGCGTAGACTGGAAGAAAACTGCCAGATGTGGGCCATGTATGTCAGTCTATACTCACGCCAAGATGCATACACATTCATATATACATGCATGATACCATTATTGGGTGGACTCAGCCAGTACATTCCATTCAGGAAGTGCCCAAACTTCCAATTCTGTGGCCATAGTTACCTACTTTACTGTGCCTGTTCAACCTTTCCCCTGTGTTGATTACTACTCTACAAGACACTTTCTAATTTCATTTTGAATCTCAGATGCCTTTCAAGAATTGCACATATATGAGTTTTTTACTTGCAGGTTTTGTGTTTAACTGTTCAGTTGGTCCATGTGTAGGTAATGAAAACTAGTTATGACATTAGTTTGTGAAATAATTTAAATATGTCATTACACCATAAAATATATAGTGAAGCAAGAATATTTTTATGTGTTTGAAATTGACTTCAGTGATTTTCTCATTTAGTCCAGAAAAAAAACACCTGAAGTTGGTTTTTTCAGATAAGCAAATTTCTTTACATTCAGATCTATTTCAAACAGAGCTTAGATATTTCTGGAATAAGGTGGGGAAATATGAAGACCTAAATTGGGAAAAGTGTGTTTTTCTGTTTTCTGTTTCATAAATTTTCACTAGACTCTGCCACAATCCATTTTTATTCCTTCATAATTTCTTTTTTTCTTTGATCTTTTAAATTGTGAAAATATTGTACAGAGGGGTTATAGTTACATGAGCAAGGTAATGAGTATATTTCTTATCAAGCATTGTTGCCTCCTCCTTTGTTTTTCCCCTACCATCCCTTCCTTCCCACCTCCTCAACTACACTTTCCCCTTCCCCCTCCTTCATAGTTTCTTTTTTTTTTATCATTAATACATTTTTTATTGTGAAATACCATACAGATGGGTTACAATTATATGAGCAAGGTAGTGAGTATATTTCTTATCAAGCATTGTTGCCTCCTCCTTTGTTTCCCCTTACCATCCCTGCCCTCCTATAACCCCCCCTGCCCCCCACCAAAGTTGTAAAGTTAATTTTTCGACATCTTGTACATTTCATGGTTGCAATGGGTCCACCTGTATCCCTATTTAAACAATTTGTTTTTTCCCTTCCCCTCCCCAAATTATACAAACATAAAATAACCTCTGAAAACAGAGGTTATACCGTAGAGGTAGGACATACAAAGCAACAAAAAACTGAGTTCAATCTTGTGATTTTGATAAATTAGATTCCAAAAGTTACCAGTGGAATCAATGGGAACAAAACAACCCCCAAACCAAGAAATAATTCTATGAATGAGAAGGAGAGGGTTTTCTGTTTGTTGTTGCTGGTTTGTTTGTTTGGGGTGGGGGGGGTCTTTGGGCTTCAATTCAGGTCCTAGACTTCCTTTGCTCGAGAGGCTAGCACTCTACCCCTTGAGTCACAGCACTACCTCCAGTTTCTTTTGAGTAGTTTATTAGAGATAAGAGTCTCACAGACTTTCCTGCCCAGGCTGGCTTTGAACTGCAGTCCTCAGATCTCAGCCTCTTGAGTAGCTAGGATTTTCTGCCATGAGCCACCAGTGCCTGGCAAATTTTGTTTTGTTTTCTCCATTAGTGAAACTGTTGACATTTCTAATAAAAAAAGGAGTATTTGTCTTAAAATTTTTTTATGATTACTGCCTTTTTAAACTGTCACCCTGAAAGGTGACTTTCAAGAACACGCTTTAGAAAGATTTTTTAAAATGTAGGCTGATTCTTTTCAACAAAGTTCAAAACATGCATACCTAAGTGCCACTGTGAGATAGCTATGTGGGATACTGTGTTTCATGATGTTGAACTTGTTGCAATAATTTATTATGTAAATTTGCCATCTTCCATATAGTGATTCTAGGGCATTGGTTAAATTGTATGAGGGAAAAATCTACAACTTGTTGATCCATACTGTAACTTT
This sequence comes from Dipodomys ordii, assembly GCF_000151885.1. NCBI lineage: Eukaryota > Metazoa > Chordata > Mammalia > Rodentia > Heteromyidae > Dipodomys > Dipodomys ordii. The sequence goes on from NW_012267247.1 coordinate 1,697,019, forward strand.
TCTGTTTAGAACCTCAGTCATAAAAGCATTCAGCACATTTAACTACCCACCAACTGTTTTAGTGGTACGAAGATGAACAGAATCCTGTCCATGTCCAGGTGTAATCCAGGTCTAGAGGAAAAGACAGGGAGTAATTGCAGCAATGTGATGCATACTGAAGTAGGAATATGGATGGCATGTTACAGGAACTCAAAGGAGCACACTTCTGTGTCCAAAAGGAGAGAGTTGAACTGAAGAATGAGTAGGAAATTGATGGGCAATTGTGGGCAAAATAAATTCATGAAGCCTTTTGCTAAGGATTTGTTTTTTAATGTGATTGTGAGCCATTGGAAGGACATGACTTGATCACATTTACATTTTAGAAAAATGACTGTATTGGGGCTGGGAAGGTGGCTCAGTCGTGGAGTGCTTGCCTTGCATGCATGAAGCCCTGGGTTCAATTCCTCAGCACCACATAAGCAAAAAGAAAAAAGCCAGAAGTGGTGCTGTGGCTCAAGT